>NW_004524732.1:229724-266999 GCF_000260255.1 Octodon degus
TGTTCCCTGCTCTCTTGGGACATCAGGCTTTTGTCTCAAATCTATATCTCTACAATGTGGTTCTTTTTTTTTGTTGTTGTTGCTCGAATGCCTTCAGGGCACTTTTGGCCAGCGGGAGAGGTGTGAGGTTCGAACTCCAGCAACCTGAGGCTGACAGCTTTGTGGAAGCAGCCACTTAAAGGCCTGAGCTAGGGCCAGGCCCCCAACAACTGTTAATGTAAATGGCCTCAATTCTCTAATCAAAAGAAGCAGACTGACAGAGTGGATCTAAAAACAAAATCTAACAATATGCTGTACACAAGAAACACATTTAACTCAAAAGGAAATTTATGGAGTGAAAGTGAAAGGATAGGGCCAGCAAGATAGCTCAACAGACTAAATGCCTGCTTAGGCAAGCACAAGGACCCAGGTCTGATCTTCAGCAGCACATGCCACACCGGCTCCACCACAGGTGCACTAAGCCAGTCAGACCAGGAATGGTGGCACACACCTGTAATCTCAGCACTGGAGAAGCTACAAACAGGAGGATCAATATGAGTCCAAGCTGCATGGTCAGACCCTGAACCAAATTAAATAAAAAATGAAAAAAATAAAGTCAAAAGATAGAAAACAAAATTCCATGTTAAAGGGACCTAGGGGAAAAAAAAAAACCAACAACAATAGGGGTAAGGGCCAGCCAAATACCTCAGCAGATTAAAGCTCCTGCAAGCAGGTGCAGGAGCCAGGGTTCAATCCCTATGCCTGCTGTGCTGGCCCCACCCCCAGGGTGTGCCAAGACAGCCATTGAGACTGGGCATGGAAGAGCACCCCTGTAATGCCAGCTCTTGGGAGGCTGTAAACAGGCGGATCATTACTAGTCCAATCTAGTAATGAGACCCTGAAAACCCAGTAGACCCTTCCCTAAAAAATAAATAAATAAATAAGAGCAGGGTTAGCTATTCTGGATGCTGACAAAGTAAACTTCAAACCAAGAATGATCAGCAGACATAAAGAAGGTCACTACAGACTTCTTAGGAAACAATGGCAAGAAAAAGAGATAACAATCACAATTATATATGTACTGAAAGGAGGAGTAGCCAGCTACATAATATAAAACAAATTTTAACAGACATAAAAACTCAAATGAGCAATAGTACAGCTATAATGGGGGACTTTAACATATTCCCTTCTCACAAAGAGATAGATCAACAGGGCAAAATATCAGCAAAAAAATAACAGAACCAAACCAAACTTGTGAAGAAATGGACTTGGTAAACATTTAATCAGTGTTCCATCCAACAACATTAGAGTACACATTCTCAGCCGCACATGTGACATTCTCCAAAACAGACCATATACTAGCCATAGAACATGCTTACCTAAATGCAAATGAAACGAAATTATCCCATGAACATTATCTGACCATAGTGCAACGAAACAAATTATTGACAAAAGGAATCTCAAAAATTCCATAAATTCATGTAAATTAAACAATATCCTCCTGAACAATGAATGAGCCACAGATGAAATTAAAGCAGAAATTAATATTTATAATCAAATGGTAAAGCAGATAAAACTTATTGGAACCTGTGGGATGCAATAAAAACAGTGCTAACAGGGAAATTTATAGCAGTAAATTTGCTCTATATTGACTGTGATGATGTATACCTAAATTATACTTGATAAATTTAAATTAAGAAATTAAAACAGACTGAGGCACAGAAAAAACAGAATAATATAATTTCAGCAATACCCGTGTTACTCTACCACACTGAGTTAGTAACAATCATAAGACACAACAGCAGACAGTGTCAGGCTAGATGTAGACGCCCTAAGAAATTAAACTCAGGCTGGAAAGGAAACAGGATCCTGCCCTTGGTAGTGAGAAGCCAAGCCAGTGAGTATAGCTTTCAGAGGTAGGGGGATCTGAAAGTGCTGACAGAGTCCAGTGATCTGCTTGGACACCAACCCTGCTGCCTACATGTAGCAGAGTTTAGTGGACTGATTGCTATCTGCATCTACCACAGTGAGGACACACCTCAGCTTCCACTGAAGTGTCATAATTTGCAGTGCATGGACAAAGAGGCTTGTGGGGTGGAGGATGGGAACTTGGGGCTTTTTTCCCCCCTCTATTTCTCTTTTTTTCTATCATTTTCTCCTTTTATTTATTTATTTATTTATTTTTTTGCTCTTACTTTTCTTCCCTTGATTTTGCTGGGATATTTTTTCATCTTTTTCTTATTCATTCTTTTTCTTATTTTTATCTATTTATGCTAATTTTCATTTAACCTTTAATAGGATCGTTTATCTCATTCTTCTCTCTTCTACCATTAGCCAACTTTTACTTTCTTCATTTTCTGGTTCCCCATCCACTCTACCTTTAATATAAAAGGTAATATACCTTATATAACCAATAAGTTTTTCTAATCATTAGATAGTTAATACTACTGTACTAGTGCTAAAGAGAGAGGTAGTTGTTGCACTTGGTAGATAGTTTTGTATGTCAATATGGCTTGCCTTGGTATTTATACTATAATTATAGATTTCTGTGTTTCTATGCTTAAGGGTATACATTATTGGTTATCAAGGTATGTCAGTATCTCTTTTTTAAAAAATGTATTTAGAACAGGGTCTACAGGGTCTACAAGGTCTCACTACATAGATTGGACTCATAGTGATTCTCCTGTTTTCAGCCTCCCAAGCACTAGGGATTACAGGCATACACCATCACATCCAGTCTCATTCACAGCCTCTATGCCCTGGGGGTAGAGCCAGCATGACACAGCAAGGATCAAATCCTGGCCTCTGCACTTTGCCTAATCAAATATGTATCTCAGTTGGTCACTATGGCATAATTTTTGGTTTTCTCTGTATGCCCAAATCTGGATTGCCTTCATGTCATTAATAATATTGTAGCCTATTCCCAGAGAACTGAGTGCTGGGCTAATTATACTGCATCTTACCCTCCCAAATAAACAAAGGTTGTTCAACATTGGGACAAAAACTAAAGGTTTATAATTGGCCACATGCACAAGTAGCATATCACTGAAAAGCAAATACTAACTAAAGAAGTCTCCAGGGCCAGCCTGGAGATAGCTCAGATAGCTCAAGATAGCTCAGCAGATTAAAGCACCCAGGGACTGCAGTTCAATTCCCAGTACCACATGCCATGCCAGCCCCACCTCCAGAGCACACTTAGCCAGCCACAGAGTCCAGGCATAGCAGCATATGTATGCTGTAATCCCAGCACTGGGGAGGATAAAAACAAGAGGATCATTATTAGTCCAAGCTGTGTAGTGAGACCCTGTAACAACCAAATACATTTAAAAAAATAAAGAGGTCTCCACACGAACACAAAGTCTTCCACTATAATCAGCCTGCAAAGCTCTCAGCACACACAAAAAAGAAACAAACAACAGAAGAAAAGGAAAATAAATGTCTCCCAAAACTTCTAACTCCCCAGAGCAAGGAGCATAAAGGAGAGAAGGAAATCAAAAGCCACATAGCTGAATTACTTGAAAATATAGAAAAAAAAATTTAAAAACATCAATAAGATGCTCAGTGAACTCAAAGAAGACGTAACTAAACAGATAATGGACTTCATAAACAAAGCAATCAGCAAGTTTACAGAAGACATTGATAAAAAGCTACCTCAGCTAAACAAAACTATAAAACATAAATGACCATTTTAACAAAGAATTAGAGTCCATAAAAATGTACCAAATAGAAACCCAGATAACTAAAAATTCTTTAGAAAGTATAGGTAGCAGATGAGACCAGTGTGAGGACAAAGTGTCAGAACTAGAAAACAGGTGCTGTTGGAGACCTTACAATCACAGACCATAAAAAGGCCGCTAGATGGCAAAGAAGACTACGATTAACTGGAGTTAGTAAAAATTTAGAAGACAACTGTTGTAGTCAGGGTTTGCAAGGGAAACAATACAATACGGGACCCATAATTTAGAAGATTATTTTATAAGAGTCACCCAAAGAGTCAAGTTCAAAAGAGTGCAGGAAATCTGTCCTCACACTAAACATCCAAATAATCCCACTGAGGGTCTAGCTCTCACAACGAGTCCAGCTGTAGACCTAGAGCCGATCGATGACAATGTCTCAGATATATCTATTTTATGGAAGGCCCTCGGAAGGCCCGAAGGTCAGTAGTGGAAGGTAGATAGTCTGTGCCAGTGGGATAAATGATCTGTGCTAGCAAGTTGAGGGATCTGCACTGGAGCAAGGAAGTGACACTCAAAGAAAGGACAGAGCTTCCCAAAAAAAGTACTGCAGCCATCCTCAGCAACAAGATTTGGAGCTTCTCCAATGATGAGAACTGTTAAGTGCATATCAGGAAAGCCAGCATGACAAGTTCCTCCAGGAGAACCAGCAGCCCCAAGAGAACCAACAGCTCCTCCAGGTCCTGTTCTCCTTTGTATTTTATTGGCAATAATCCTCAGGTGGGCCTTCCACATCTAGCACCACAGAGACTCAGTTTAACTAGGTGTTACAAGTTGACCACCAGTTATCAATCCACCACAAAAAAATGGCACAAAGAAATCTATTTACAGAAATAACAGCAGACACTTGTAGGCATACTAATTCCCTAATTCACAAATGCTTCTGTTCATGAACAATTTAGTTCGTAAACAGAAGTGTTCAGCAAACTTTTGCTTCCATTTGCAAACTCTGTATCAGGTAGACAACATCACCGCTGTCATCTTCCCCCAGAATCACAGAATGAATTAAGTTCATGAATGAAGGTGGCACCATATGGGAAAAGAATTAAAAATACAAGTTAAGGCATACAGATAGCCAAAAAGCCACAAAAGAAACATTCCATGAAATGTAACAGTCAAAATCCCAGAAATCCAACACAAGGACAGAATCTTATAAACTGATAGCAAAAAACAATAAAACACCTATAAAAATAAACTCATGAGAATTACAGCAGACTTCTCAATACAAAACTTAAAAGCCAGGAAAGCTTGGCAAGAAGTGTTTCAAATCCTAAAGCAAAACAATTCCCAACACAGAACTAAAATATCCTATAAAACTATCTTTCAAAATAGATGAAGAAATAAGATATGTCCATGACAAAGAGCACCTTAAAAAATTTGTAACAAATCCTTCGGTTCATGAGCGTGATGATTGGGTGTTCATGTCTTATAATTCATGAGATGTGCCTCCCTCAAACCTTGTTATGACGTGGGCACGTTACCCGTCTGATGTGAAAAAAAAAGATTTGTAACAATTCAACGAGAAGAGATAACAATGATAAACATAAAAGTACTGGATAGTGATGTCTAAATAAAACAAAAATTGGTGAAAAGATCAAATACAAACCAACATAATCATAGTAGGGGATTTTTAACACAACACTTTCCCAAAGAGATAGATCAACTAAATAAAAAATCATTAAAGAAACGTCAGAAATGGGGGCCTGCCCATTAGCTTAGTTGTTTAAATGACTGCTTAAACAAAGCAATCAGGATGCTGTGGTTAGATCCCCAGATCCTCAAGCCTTAGCAGACCTGCCATGAAGGCATCCTGAGCCAGTCAAAAAAAAAAGTCAGAAATATGTGAATAACAATTGAAATATCAATTCACACCTTTGAATGAATGGACTTAATAGGTATCTATACAGCATTCCACTCCTCTACAACATACATTCTTTTCAGCAGCATATCATACTTTTGCTGTTAATAGCACAAAGCCCACAAGTCCACAAATCCCACTCAAGTAAATATACTAGTATTAATCCACAAAGCCCACTCAGGTAAATATAAAGGAATTAAAATTACCCCATATACACTATTAGGCCACTGCACAATTGCAACAGAAATCAAGGACAGAAAGAATTTCAGCAAAAACAAAAGCTCCTGGAAAATTAACAACATATTCCAAAAGATCATTAAAAAAAATCAAAATTTTTCTGGAAACTAATGACAATGACTACATAACTCAGCAAGACATCTGGGACAATATGAAAGTGGTTCTAAGAGGAAAATTAATCACAATTTCAATATTCACAATAGGAAAAGAGACCAAGTCCAAATAAGTAACTTTATGAAGAATGTAGATATTTGAGAAACAAAAAAAACCCAAAATTATAAAGAGTAAAAATCAATGAAATTGAGATTTTTTAAAAGTTTTTAAAAATTCAATGACTCAAACAGCTAGTTCTTTGAAAGAATAAATGAAATAGATAAACATTTAGTCAGACTAACCAAGAGAAAGAGACAAAAGATTCACATCAAAAGGTGAAATCACCAGACACTGTCCAAAAAACAGTACCTACTTTGAAAAATTGTATGTCAACAAATTAACAATTTTTTTAAAAAGTGGGCAGACTCCTAGATGCATGCAAATTACCAAAACTAACCTTAAGAAGATACTAATATGAATAACAACCCAATAAGAAGCAATGAAAATACCAGTAATAAAGAATTAGCAACTACAAAGGTAGGGGGAGGACTTTTTGGATACACTGCTGAATCCCACAAAACCTTTAAGAATGCTGTATCACCCAATACTCCACAAATTTTTCAAATACATTAAAAAGGATGGAGTGCTCCCGAATTCATTCATGAAAAGAAGTATCGCCCTGATCCCCCAAACCAGACAAAGATCCAACTAAAAAAGGAAAGTATAAAGTATTAGCAAATAGAATGCAGCAAGTTTTCAAAAAGATCATACAGCATGATTGTTACGGTTTGTAACTAGATGTCCCCTCAAAGCCTCATGTAATCATGGGGCAGGCTTCTAGAGTTTGTGATTCAATAATGATCCAATGCTGGGATTATGGGTGTGTGTACTATACCAGCCCTGGAGCAGTAAGCCTGTACACAATATAAGGGAGGAAAAGAGGCTTGCCCTCTTCTATCTGCTCTTTCTTTTTTGTTCTTATTGTTTTGCTGTTTTCTTTTACCATGAACTGCTGCCATGTGCCACTCTGCCTTGAAATCACTCATTATAAAGCGAAACCTTCACAAACTGGGAGCTAAATAAACCTTTGCTTCCTTAACTTTGGGAGTCAAGTATTTTGTCCCAGCAAGGAAAAAAAAGCTACTGAGACAATGATCAAGTAGGTTTCATCACAGAAATGCAAGGATGGCTCAACATATGTAAGCCACTAAACATAATACATTCCATAAGCAGAAATAAGTTCAAAAGCTATATGATCATATTAATACATGCAAAAAAATGGGGCTGGCCAAATAGCTCAGTGGATTAAAGCACCTGTAAGCAGGTTCAGGGGCCAGAGGTTTCATCCCTGGGCCTGCTGTGCCAGGCCCACCCCCGTGGCGTGCTGAGATGGCAATAGAGACTGGGTGTGGTGGCACACACCTATAATGTCAGCTCTTGGGAGGCTGTAAACAAGCAGATCAATATGAGTCTGATCTAGTAGTGAGACCCTGAACACCCTGTAAACCCTTCCCTAAAAATACAAAAAAAAAAAAAAAACCTTTGAAAAAAAACCAACATCCCTTCATGACAAAAACCTTGAAAAAAAAAAAAATCAGGAATAGAAGGACCATATGAGAACATGATAAAAATCTATTTATAACCAAGTAATAACCAGCATCACACTAAATGGGATAAAAGTAAAAGTATTCCTCTAAAATCAGGAACAAGACAAGGATGTCCAGTATCACACTTATATTTAAGTGGTATACTTGAAACATTAGCCAGAGTGATGAGGCAAGAGAAAGAAATGAAAGGGATACACTCAGGAAAGGAGGAAGGCAAATCATCACTATTAGTAGATGACATGATACTCTCTGGAGAAGACCCAAATAATTCTACTAAAACAAACTCTTACCATTACTGAACAACTTCAGCAATGTAGCAGAAGAAAAGATCAATACATAAAATCATTACCATTTGTGTATGTCAATAATGAACTTGATAAGAAGGAAACTGAAAACAGTATCATTTATTGCAGCTTCAAGTAAAATGAAATACCTGTGAATTAACCGAACCAAGAAATGGAATGACCTCTACAAAGAAAACTACCATACTCTGAAAAAGAACATTGAAGAAGAAGACAACATCAGAAAATGGAAAGATGCTTCTAGATCAGCAGAACCAATACTGTCAATTTGGCCATACTCTGAAAACTATTATACAAATTAAATGTATTCTCAACAAAAATAACCAGAGTATGCTTCAAAAAATTTCAGAAAACAATCCTAACATTCTTACGGAATCATAAGATTTACAAAAGCAATGTTAGAGAGTAAGAGCAAAGCAGGAAACCTTAAATACTATCTAACTTCAAGCTATACTACAAAGCAATGTTGATAAAAATGGCATGGTACTGGGGGAAAAAAACAGATGTGTGGACAAAAGAATACAATAGAAGATACAGAAACATCCCCAGACATATTCAGTTATTTGATCATTGACAAAGGGAGAAAAAAAGCATATTGTGGGAAATATAGTTTACTCAACAAGTGATGCTGGAAAAACTGGTAATTAGTTTGTGGACAATTCAAACTGGACTATTATATCTCACCATCTACTAAATTAAAATCAAAATGAATCAACAACTTAAACATTAAAACAGAAACATTAAACTTACTGGAAGATTAGGTAAAGCACTTGAAAATACTGGTATAGGAAAGGATTTTTTAAACAGACCTTAGTTGCACAAAAAATAATAAATGGGATTATAGCAGGCTACAAAGCTTACATACAGCAAAAGAATCAATTAGTATAGTGAAGAGACAACCTACAGAACAGTGAAAAAACTTTTGCCAGTCACTCCTTAGAAGACTATTACCTAGAATATGTAAAGAATTCAAAAGCTAAAATCACCTAAAATTAAAGACTTGGACAAGAAATGAGCAAGAGAAATGAAAAGATACTTCACAGAGAAAGAAATACAAATATCACTAAATGTATGAAAATATGTTCACTATATCTGGCTGTTGAGAAAAACAAATTAAAACAGTGCTAAAATTCCATCCTGCTCTGGAAAGAATGATAATTATTAAGAAATCAACAATAACAGATGCTAGACAAAAGTCCAATAAAATGAAAGCACTTTCCAAGGTGACCAGTGAAGAAGAGCGAGAGAAAATAAATTAGCAAAAGGAAAATAATGTAATGGCAGGAATAACTCAATACTTTTCAGTAGTAATTCTCAGTGTAAGTGGTCTCAATTTCTTATCAAAAGACAACTGGCGATCTTAGTTCTCTTTCCCATCTTGCAAGATGGCGGGTGAAAAAACTGAGAAGCCAGACACTAAAGAGAAGAAACCTGAAGCCCAGAAGGCTTCTGCCAGTGGTACTGGTAAAAAGGGTAAGGTGAAGAAGGCAAAAAAGTCCAAGAAGGGGCAGCCCCACTGCAGCCGAAATCCTGTCCTAGTTAGAGGAATTGGTAGATACTCCCGATCTGCCATGTATTCCAGAAAGGCTTTGTACAAGAGAAAGTACACAGCTGCTAAATCAAAGGTTGAGAAGAAAAAGAAGGAGAAAGTTCTTGCTACCATCACAAAACCGGTCGGTGGGGACAAGAATGGAGGTAGCCGGGTGGTTAAGCTTCGAAAAATGCCTAGGTACTACCCTACTGAAGACGTGCCCCAAAAGCTCTTGAGCCACGGCAAGAAACCCTTCAGTCAGCATGTGTGGAAACTTCGAGCTAGCATCACTCCTGGCACCATCTTGCTCATCCTCACTGGGCGTCACAGAGGCAAGAGAGTGGTCTTCCTGAAGCAGTTGGAGAGTGGCTTGCTACTTGTGACTGGGCCTCTGAGCCTTAATCGTGTTCCTCTACGAAGAACACACCAGAAATTTGTCATTGCCACCTCTACAAAAATTGACATCAGCAAAGTGAAAATCCCCAAACACCTCACTGATGCTTACTTTAAGAAGAAGAAGCTGCGGAAGCCCAGACACCAGGAGGGCGAGATCTTCGACACCGAGAAAGAGAGATACCAGATTTTAGAGCAGCGCAAGATGGATCAGAAAGCGGTGGACTCACAGATTTTGGCAAAAATCAAAGGTGTTCCTCAGCTCCAGGGCTACCTGCGATCCGTTTTTGCTCTGACAAATGGAATTTATCCTCATAAATTAGTGTTCTAAATTTCTTACTAAGAACCTAATTAAATACCTGATACATTTAAAAAAAAAAAAAAAAAAAAAAGACAACTGGCAAAGTAGAGCAAGAAATAAAATCCAATGATATGTTGTCATACAAAAAGAAATTCACAGACTAAAAATTAAAGGACAGAAAACAGCATTCCTTGCAAAAGGAACCCAAAAAACAACAGTTATCATATTACAGTTTTCTTATTTTCAGAAAAAGTGAACATCAAGCCAAGACTGATTAGAGGAAGCAAAGAAAGTATTGGTTAAGGGAAAAATTCAACAAGAAGAGACAGCAATTATAAATATACGTACACCAAACATCTGTGCACCCAGTTCATAAAACAAATGCTAGTGGACATAAATGATCAGATAAACCTGAATACAATTATAGTGGGAAAATTCAGTGCCCCACTGTTACAAGTAGATTCAATAATTAGACAAAATATCAATAACTAAGATATAGTTGAAACAAATGTTGGACTTAATTGATATCTACAGAATGTCCCATTAAACAATAATAGAATACACATTCTTCTTAGCATCACATAGAGTATTCTACAAAATAAAATATGTTAGCCTATACAGCATAAGTAAATGTGAATGTATCAAAAGTATACCATACATATTAGCAGGCCACAGTGCAATGAAACTAAAACTCAATGGAAAAAAGAAACCACAGTGATTACACAATATATGGAAGTTAAACAATGCTTAAATCATCAATGGGTCATAGAAGAAATCAAACATGAGACAGTTTCTAGAATTTTGTTATGAACCAAAATGGCAATTCATAACAGAATCTATGGGACAGAATGAAAGCAGTATTAACAGAAAATCTACATCAATAAATGCCCACTTCAGATAAACAGAAGACAACAAATAACCTAATGATGGACAAGAACAATCCAAATCCAAACTTAGTGCTAGAACTAAGAAGAAAACCACAAAGATAGAGCAGAAATTAATGAAAGTGAGATGAACAACAAAACAAAGCACCAATTATTCAAAGAGCTGGCTTTTTGAGAAAATGAACAAAATAGAAAAACCCTTGGTCAATCATACCAAAAGAAAGAAAGAAAGAAAGAAAGAAAGAAAGAAAGAAAGAAAGAAAGAAAGAAAGAAAGAAAGAAAGAACAACAACAATTACAAGTATAAAGGTACAATCACAGTATCACCAAAATCCAGAAGACTATTAGTATCTATGTCTAAAACCTACAGTACTACACTGGAGAATTCACAACAAATGGAGACATTCCTAGGTACACATGAATTAACAAAACTGAAAAAAGATAAAAATCCTGAGTAATAGGCAATGAAATTAGCAAAACTAAAAAATGCCTACCAACTATAAAAAGCCTAGGTCCCAATGGATCCACCACTGAATTCTACAGAAACTTCAAGGAAGATCTAACACCAATACTCCTCAAAGTTTTCAATGAAATTAAAAGGTAAGGAGTACTCCCAAAGTCATTCCTGCAAGTTAACATTACTGTGATTCCAAAACCAGACAAGAATCCAACTAAAAAAGAGAAAAACCACATGATCATCTCAACTGACAGAAAAACAGACAAATCCAAGATCCACTCATGATAAAGCCTGTGAGGAAAATAAATGTAGAAAAATCTTAGATCAATGTTATGAATACTACCAATATCATATTAAGAGGGGGAATAACTGAAAGCTCTCCCTCCAAAATCAGAAACACAAGCATAACCAATATCACCAAATCTGTTCAACACAGTACTCAAGGTGTTATTCAAAAAATAATAGGGCTATGTATAAGAAAGAATAAAGTCAAATTATCATTAGTTATAGATAATATGAACATATGAGACCCATATGAAGAAACCCACCAAGAAAGTCCTGAAATTACCAAAGTCAACAATGTAGCAAGATTAAAACACACACACACACACACACACACACACACACACACACACACACACAAACAGTATTCTGGCCACTGTACTCATTCTTGCACACACAGCCCACCCTCACACCCTATACTTCTTTTCCTACTTTTAAGTGGCCCAAACTCTCTCTGCAGGGCCAGTTTCTTTTCCTTTCTTAAAACATTGCTACAATTTGTGCTTGCCTTGACAATTCTTTGCTCAGGACAGAAAAAACCTAGAACCCATCTCCAGAAGGAGACTCCAACACCCACAAAACGTGCTAACATATTTGGTTTAGCCATCCAAGAGAGCAGGTAAGGCACTTTGAGCATATTTTTATGCCTGTTTGTCCTTGCATTTCTGTTTTCCATGATACTTTGCTCAGCTTTCTCACTCTTTTGGAGAAAAACAATTGTTGGTTAACTTGGTAGATGCCTGAATAGCTGCCTATGCCATTTTACTCTCTTTTGTGCTCAGTCTCATCTAAGCTTTTTCCCTAGATAGACTTTTATTTTTCAAGGTATTATTTCACCCTAGTTAGTTGCATTTTGTTTTGTAATGTGAATCAGCTCCATGGGTTCCACCACATTCAATTTTAAGTGACTTCATGGCCATCAGAAAATCTTGCCCTAAGATTCTTTTTTCTTTTGAATTAGGCTAGATCTCTTCCTTGCTTCTTCTACCTAATTCAGGTACTCTAGACATGCCTGATGGCCTGAGCAGAGCAAAAGGCAGGCTAATAACGTAAGTGATTATGACTCATTCCTAGAATTTTTAAAGTTTTTTCCTTAAAAAAAAGTTTTCATATCTACTGCCTTAAACAAAGTACCAAAGTGTTTACTATTCAGGCAAATGCAAAAGATGCTCTTTCTCAAGTGGCTACACCCTGATTAAGCAGATCCATCAAATGGCTAAAAATGCCTGAAGGAGTCCTGAGATCTGCTCCTCAAATAGCTCTCCCCTGCTTAAACAGAGCCATCAAATGACTCAACATGATTAAGAGTCTCAGTGGGAAGGGATCTTTGATCTCCTAAGAGTTTCAAAGCACAAGGTAGAGTCATCAAGTGGCTCAACCCTCTCTCCCTAAGGAGTTAGTGGTACCCATGTGTAGACAAAAGCTTTTGGTATGGATTTGTTCTATGCTTCAAAAAAGATGCCATCATCATCCATCTATGAAACATGCCAGATACCAGAAATGTCTGCCTAGTGAATACCTGAGCCTCACAAGGGACATTGTGGGTTCATCAGGTCTTCTTCTTCTGTATGGAATGCCATTTTAAGGATCAGAGACTCAGTTCTAGGTAGACCTATCAAGTGGCTCAATGTTGACCCCTATGCTTCTATGAAATACATCAGCATCATCCTAGTTTTAGACTGAAATGTCTGTCTAGTGAATACTTGAGTCTCACAAGGCATGCTTTGTCGGCTCATGAGGTTTCCCACTTCTGCATGGGATGCCTTCTTAAAGACCTAAGATTGGTCGCCCTATATAGGCCCCAACAAAAGCCACAAAAAACCTCATGAACCACATCCTGTATATTCCACTGACTTTGCTGCTTGATTAGCAGGAACGGGTTGATCCTGCCAATTTAAAATGTAATACTACTATTGAAATACAGTTTTGGGTTCAGTAAGAACTAGAAAATAGCAAGAGATAGCTCAGTTTATTTGTTGAAACTGTACTTCCGATTTCATTTGAAACTGTCTCATTGCTATCTGTTTATCAATAAAATGTTGAAAAAAAAAGAGATAGCTCAGTGATGGCAGTATAAATTATGAGACTATTTTTTAGCAAACCGTTTCTGCTTAAAACACAGAAGGTGGAATGAAATCTTTAATGTTAAGGTTTTTGTGACTATCTCAGCAAAAGCCCACAAACTATAGTATTCAGAGTGGCTCTTAAGGAAGACAAAGATATCTTGTTCTTGAAACCCCACCTGTTTCTCAGGGGAGCTATATATTTCTCAAATCAGTTTAATGAAGAAATTTTAGATGGGATCCCAGCCAGGGAGATAGCTCAGTAAAATATGCACTTGACTGGCAAGTGTAAGTGCCTGAGTTCAATCCTCGGTTCCAGAAAGAAAAAAAAAATTGTTAGATGGGATCCCAGACTATTATAGCCCAACTGCTGGACATGACCTTTTATGGGATCTAAAAGATGGTCAAAAGAAAAAAGCTTGAATTATAACTGTTACAACTGCCAATGCTTTAACTCACCCAAATTGTCTAAGGCAAAGCCTGGTGATAACAAAAGGAAGAGTTCCTGTTTAAAGAGCAAGAAGTCTACCGACACTATGCAGACAACTGTACGAAGCCACTGTCTGGGCCTTGCTCTAAGTGTGAGGCAGCCAATGTGCCTGACTGAGGGTACTGTAAGGTTAACTGTCTCTGCTTCTGCTCCTAGAGAGGGACGAGGCCACCCAGAACCTTCATTTCCCGCTCTGAAAGGGCCCAGGTGAACCTACACATCCCTGTTCATGGACATCACAATTTCGTGCGAGGAGCTCTGGGTAACTTTGGACATCGTAATTGAGCCAACTGAATTACTTCACTCTGTTTTTACTTCTCTGGAAAAACCTCTTTCAGATCTATACCCATAATTGGGGTTGAAGGGACCCCTAGTCAGAGATTCTTTACTACTGTTCTTATGTCACTTTAAAGACTAAATGTTTAACCATGAGTTTTTAAATGTTCCACAATGTCCTACTTCCTAGGAAGAGATTTACTAGCACAATTGGGAGCAATTCTCAAATTCTAGCAAAGGCCAAAGTAGATTTTTACCTGTTGAAACTATGCCAGGTTTGCCAGACCTAATTAGTCCACAGGTGGATTCTGCTGCACGGTGTAATAGGATACCTTATTTAAGGAAATCCATCTTCTACATATCAGAAAACAAGAGGAATTTCTTCAGGTGCTTTAACCCAAAGGCTAAGACAAGAACTCTGTGGTCATACTGTTTAGTTACTTTTCTCTCACTGCTGGAACAAAATGCACAATGCCCAAAATTAAAGAGGGAAAGGTTTATTTAGCTCACAGTAGAGGTTTCAGTCCATAATTAGCTGGCTCCATGGCAGGGTGGTAAGGCACAGGGACAACATTTCAAAGTGGCAGAAGACAGCAAAAGCAACAAGAGCAAAATATAAGAGTCAGCCACTTTTCCACCCTTGTATTGTAAGCAAGCTCCCTCCCTAGGGCGAGTGTAGTACCCACACCATCTCCGTGCCCTCCTCTTGCACAGGATGCATAAGTTTACCAAATGAGAACCTGGCTTCCTGCTGAGTCACTTAAACTTCTCAAGTTGACATAATGTATTACACACACTTTTCAAAAAGTAAGATGGAGTGGCTGCTGAACACCCAACTTGCCTATACCAACTATGGCTACATAAACAGAGTAAGCTACAAAATGAACTTTAGAACAGACCTTAGAAATCCTGTCTCCCCATTAGGTCAGAGCAATTCTTGAGATCAAAAGTTACTTGTCATTAACAGAGGAATGGCTCATTAAGTATCAGGACATCTATGCTGTTAGACATCCCTGAGATTAATACAAAGTGTTTTTAGTACTCCTAATCCTGTCTCTCTGGTGCCTATAGGATCAGAAGTTTGCCACTCTTTGGCATAGATCTCTCAGACCTATGCAAGCAGGTAGGACATCAGTGAACTGCCCCTGCAAGACTGTGAAGCAGTCTGGTTTCCTGATGAAAACAGCATTGTCCAAGAAGGACATCGGAAGGCTGGTTATGTAACTATAGTTCCCAACAGGTCACTCAGGCCAGTTTTCCTCAGGAACCCCTGCTAAACAAAAAAAAAAAAAAAAAAAACAGGAAAAAAAAATGAGCTCATGGGCTCTTACTCAGGCATTGATACTAGAAAAAAGGCAAGAAGATATGTATATACAGACTCCAAATATACCCCTCTGGTGCTATGTGTCCATGCTTCAATCTGACAGACTTTGGTAACTAATAAGCAGAACATCTATAAAACATAAACAAATCTACAACTTCTAGAGGTAGTCCATCTTCCCAAGTAGGTCACAGGAGTACATTGTAAGGGACACTAAAGAGACATGTCTAAAGTCTACCTGGAAAATCAAAAGGCTGACAGAGAGGCAAGAAGGGTAGCCTCACAGCCCCTCAAGATCCTAGCCTTACTCTCAGTTCCTGAAGAACCATTTTGGTCCTTCCTTAAACAATTCAGTGACAAGCTTACAATATCCTACAAATGGTCACTAGAATTTTCACAGGACTAAGAAGAAGCTGTTGTTGAGACCCCCTTGGAGACCTGAGTTTCATCGGCAATTGAGACTGGGCATGGAGGCGCGCACCTGTAATCCCAGCACTTGGGAGGCTATAAACAGGAAGATCACTATGAGCCTAATCTAGTACAGAGATCCTTCCCTAAAATACAAAAATAAAATAAAATAAAACTTGAATAGGTTTTCAACAGGATGGCCTACATCTGACATCAGCATGAATAGTGGATACAACACAGATAGCATTTGCCACTATGCTCTCTCGGGCATAGATGACCCTCCACACCGCAGGCTGTCCTACTTTTCTATTTTTACTTAGCCCAAACTTGCTCTGCAGAACCTGTTTTACTTCTTACCTTTAAAAAAATACTCTTCTAGAGCTGGTCAGATAGTTCAGCGGATTAAAGCGCCTGCTTAGACACAGGGACCAGGGTTTGATCCCCCAGTACTGTGCTGGCCCCGCCCCCAGAGCGTGCTGAGCTGGTGAATGAGACTGGGTGTGAGGGCCCGCACCTGTAATTCCAGCGCTTGGGAGGATGAAAACAGGAGAATCACTAGGAGTCTAATCTATGTAGTGAGACCCTGTAAACCCTGTACTAAATTTAAAAAAAAAAAAAAAATTCTACCATTAAAAAAATAAACAATAACATTCCAGTACACCAATAATTAAAAACACTGAATTTAGGCAAAAAGCTCTAATCACAACAGTACCAAGAAAAATTAAATAGCTCATCATTAATCTAACCAAGGAAATGAAATACCTCTACAATGAAAGCTATAGTACTCTGAAAGAGAAAATAGATGGTGATATTTTAAAAAATGCAAAGATATCCTCTATTTCTGTATAAGGCAGAATACAGTCAAGATTATCATACTTCCAAAATTGGTATACAATTTTAACAAAATCCCAATCAAAATACCAACAGTACTTGTCATAGAACTAGAGAAAACACTAAAATGTACACCCAACCAGAAGAAACCAAGAATAGCAAAAGCAATTCTGGGTAACATGAGCAAATCAGGAAACACCATAATCACAGACTTTAAATCATGCTAAAAAGCTACAGTGATAAAAACAACGTGGTACTGGCACAAAAGCAGACATGAAAATCAATGTAACAGAATACAGGATGCAGAAACAACTCCAAAGCACATTAAACTATTTGACAGGGGCCAAAAACATACACTGGAGGAAAGAAAGTTTCAGGAATAAAAAGTACTACGAAAACTGGCTAACCACATGGAGAAGATTAAATCTAGACCCATACATCTCACCACATATTAAACAAAAATTAAAATTGAGTCCCGCCCCTTCCGCCTCGACGGTGGCGGCGGCGCCTGCCCGAGCCTCCTCAGGGTTAGGGGGCGGGTTCCCTGGCCAGGACGTCCGAGCCGGTAGAGCCGCGCCCGGGTCCGATGGCGATGAACTGCAACGCCAAGGACGAGGTTGACGGCAGGCCCCCGTGCGCGCCGGGGGGCGCCGCGAAGATGCGGAGGCCGGACAACACGGCCTTCAAGCAGCAGCGGCTGCCCACCTGGCAGCCCATCCTCACGGCGGGCACCGTGCTGCCGACCGTTCGTCGTCGGCCTCATCTTCATCCCCATCAGCATCGGCATCTTAGTCACCTCCAACAACATCCGCGAGGTCGAGATCGATTACACCGGAACGGAGCCTTCCAGCCCCTGCAATAAGTGTTTGTCCCCGAATGTGACACCTTGTGTTTGCACCATTAACTTCACGCTGGAAAAGGCATTTGAGGGCAATGTGTTCATGTATTACGGCCTGTCTAATTTCTATCAAAATCGTCGTCGCTACGTGAAATTTCGAGACGACAGTCAGCTCAATGGAGATGCTGGTGCTTTAATCTCAGTAATGAGTGTGATCCTTACCGAAAAAAATGAAGACCTGCCAGTGGCTCCCTGTGGAGCTATTGCCAACAGCATGTTTAATGATACCTTAGAGTTGTTTCTGGTCTCCAATGAGTCTGATCCCACACCTACACCTATTACTTTGAAAAAGAAAGGCATTGCCTGGTGGACAGATAAACACGTGAAATTCAGAAACCCTTCTGGAGCAGGAAGCCTGGAAGAACGATTTAAAGGAACAACAAAGACAGTAAACTGGCGTAAGCCGGTGTACATGCTAGACTCCGATGAGGACAACAATGGCTTCATCAATGAGGACTTCATCGTTTGGATGCGCACTGCGGCACTGCCTACTTTCCGGAAGCTGTATCGCCTCATAAAACAGACGAGTGATTTGCGTCCGACGTTGCCCACTGGGCAGTACTATTTGAACATCACATACAATTACCCTGTGCATTCCTTTGACTGACGGAAACGGATGATCTTGAGCACTATTTTGTGGATGAGAGGAAAAAATCCATTTCTGTGGATTGCTTACATCACCGTTGGATCCATCTCTTTCCTTCTGGGAGTCGTCCTGCTAGTGATTAATCATAAATATAGAAACAGTAGTAACACCGCTGACACCATGGCGTTTTGAGGTTGGCGCATAAAACTCTTTTTAAAAAGCAGTCTTTGTCCTTTGCTTCTTCCAAACTGTGGATGACTTATACAAACACACAACGCGTTTAAAATTTAGTCATGTTGCTATCAGTGCTGAGTGTGCTGAGCTTACATCTTAATGTTTGCTGCTTACGAGACAGCGCACATGGTGCGTGTAGCTTTTCACGGGAGGGGCATTTCCTGCTTAAGTGCTTGTGCTGTCAGTATGTCACGGACACACGATGCTGTACATGTGTGCCTCTTGCGTGACAAGAGGGGCTGTACGATGCATGCACTGCAGGCATGGTAGCGTACACCTATGATCCCATCCCTCGGGAGGCTGGGCAGGAGGGTCACTGTGGGCTCAAGGTCAGCCTGCACTGTTAGTGAGATACTGTCTTAAAACAAGATGTGCAGGTATAGTCACTTGCTAACCTTTGGACTCAGAGTCACAAAATATGGAAAAACCCCAGTATAAGTCCTTCATCACTGTTTGCCCTGAGTAAAGGCGTGGACTGTCTGTGTTTAGTGTTCCATGGATTGAGTTAGTATGTGGTTAGTTTTTGATCAAGCACAGCATTGATTTCAAAGGACGTGCTTGTCTTGTCTGGTATGAAAAGTAATGTGCATGTCTAAAGAGGGCAGGAGTGTCCTGGACAGGATTTAAGTTTCTTCTTTTTACCTGTTAAAACATTACACTCAGGAACCCCAGCTTAGCTGAATTGTCTTGTCATTCCCTTGAAGCTTAGTTTTATAAGGGGAAAGAAGGTGACATGCACACTCTTCAGCAGACCTCCGTCCCCTGCCCCCACTGTAAGGTAGTGGTCTGAGCGCAGAGGGGTCTATGCTGCTCGTTCTTGTGGTCTAACATCCAGAGTCTTCCTTCAACACTGCAGACAGCTCAAGCTGCCCTCACTTGGCAGGTAAGTGTTTTGGCCTAACATGTTGAAACTTTGACTTCCTCTGTGTCTCCTTCAAGTTTTGCCTACAGGCTGTGTACACAAGTATAGAGGAGGATGTGGGGTCTCCTTGTGTCAGTTTGGTTGGTTTTCAAAGATATGCTTTAGGAAGACGTTCTGTAAATTTTCTACTTAAGTTCTGGGAATTGGGGAACATGTACTGGAGATTATTAATGAGAATTATTTTAATATTGCTTAGTGAATAAATGCTGTATTTGTTTATTTGTTTGCTGTGGAACTTATTCTTGAAGTGAGTATAAATTTAATTTTTCTACATACATGAAAGTATATATTATCAGGTGACTTGCATCTTATTTTTACTAACGTTAACAGGTTTATGTAGAAGAATGCCTGTTATTCACAGTTTATAATAATTTTCTTAAGTATATTTGAAATCAGAAGGTCTGGGTAATATATCAGTTTTGATTAATACATGGTTTTTTAAGAAATAAACATGTAATAGTTATAATAGAAATTGGCACACTAAGTTTTGTATAATGTGACAGTTAAGAGACTTATAATTCCTAGTGACTTTTAGCTCTGAAAGCGTTGCTTGCGTGAGTTAGTTGGTGTGTGGTTCTCCTACAATGCAGAGTGTTCTTTACCTAGGTACGTTCTGTTTGCTCAGTCCTTCCGAACACCGCTGGCCCAGAGGTGGTCCTGCATACTTGTGCAGTCTGGCCTTCGGGTTCATCATCAGGAAGGAGCGTTCTTCACACTGTCCAGATTAAGTTGGTGCTGTTTAAGGAGTTCTGCTGTTTTGAATCTTTCTTTTAAACTAGGGACCAAGGATATTGCTAAAGGAACAGTTGACCAGATAAGAAGATGGAATCTTGAAATACAGTTGGCATTTTATCCGTCTCTCAGTATACCGATGAGCCTGAGGTCTCCTGCCGCTTGAAGTGGAAGGAATTCCTCTTGTTAAATATGAAGAGTCTAGGGTTTTCACATGGCTGCTTGTAAAACGAGGATGGAGGGTTTCTCTTTCCTACAGGCTTTCTGCTCATGTTTTGGAAACACTGGTATCATGCAAACTTCAGAGAATTTTACAACATTTCAAGACCACAGAGTTAAGTAGAAGACTCAGAAAAATACACTAATTTGTAGGAAGTATTTGAACATGAAAAATTTCCTATTGAAGAGATTCAGTAAATAAAATCTACGAAATTTCATTGAATTTGTAAGGCTCTTTATGGCTAAGTGGGAACAAACACCTGTACTGCCTGTCAGAGAATCATTCAACCAGAAGAAGACTCAAGGGAACATTGGTTATTGGGTAGTGACGGAGTTGCCTTGTAACCTTGATTATATTGGTAATATAATATCTGTTGGTATGCTCTGTGTTAATAAAAATGAACAAAACTAAAAAAAATAAAATTGATCAAAGAACTAAATCTTAAAACAGAAACACAACTTACTGGAAGATAAAAGTCACAGGCACAAAGACTTTTTAAACAGAACTCCAGTTGCACAGGAAATAGTACCAAGAATCAGCCAGTGGGATAACATCAAATTAAAAAGCTTTAAAAAAAAAAAAAGACTAAAAGAAACCAACAGGGCCAGGGAGACAGCTCAGTAGAATAAGCACTTGCCTGGCAAGCACAAGGGCCTGAGTTCAATTCCTGGTTCCACAAAAAAAAAGAAAACAACAAAGTGAAAAGACAAATAAAAAAATAAATTCATAGATATTCCTCAAAGAAAAGTCTATTATCTAGCATATATAAATAACTCAAAAAAAAAAAACCCTTAAAATAAAGGACCCAATCAAAACCTGAGTAAGTGAAATAAAAAGATGTTTCATAAAAGAAGCAGCACAAATGGCCAACAAATATATAAAGACATGTTTAACATCTTTGGCCATTAGAGAAATGCAAATTAAAACACCACTGAGATTCCAGGAAGAATGGCTATCGTCAATAAATCAAGTAATAAAAAATGTTGGCAAGGCTGTGGGAGAAAAAGAACCTTTCTATATTGTTGGTTGGAATGTAAACTAGAACAGCCATTATGGAAACAAGCATGGAGAGGTCTTAAAATCTGAAGACAGCAGTTGCATTCAATCAGCTATTCATCTTTGAGGTATATTCCCAAAAGAGTTAAGAAAATATTACATTGATACTAACATACCCATGTTTACAGCAACTCAATTTATACCAGTTAAATATTGGAGGCAACCTAGATGTCCATCAACAAATGTTTTTAAAAAACATGTTCATACTACATCATGAAAAAGGCTAATCTTGAAATAGTTGTGGGAAATGGATGCACCTCAAGACCACAGTATTAAGTGAAATAAATCAGACACACAGATTAAACACTGCTTGGATTCTATTACATAGGAAATATATAAATAAGAGCAAAATAAAAGGTAAATAATAGGAAATAGGGAGATAGATCTCTTGCAGAAGAGGAAGGCTCAGGAAATAGACTGTGGACAAGAGGAAGGAAGGGGCTGAGAAAACAAGGATGACATATTAAGTTCATGTAACAACTCCCCAAAAGGAATGTGACCAGTATGTATACAATCATGTACTAAAAAAAACTACAATTGAAAAGAAAACTATTAAAAAATAAAACATGCCATTGTAAACCACAATTATTTTTTGGTTCCTATATCTGTTTTCCTTACTGGCCTGAGCCTCAAATAAGTAACATAACTGATTTCTCCAATCCCATCCCTTGTACAGTCTCTGGCAATTATAATAACTGTTCACTTAATGAACAACCAAATCACTAAATGATTAGAAAATAAAGATAAACATAGTCATGTGTTAACTGCTTGAATTCGTAAGTTTATAGTTATAAAATCATGCATCATTGAATAGGGGTACGTTCTGAGAAACATGTTATTTCCTCATTGTGGACACTTCACAAAGTGCACTCACATAAATGTGGATGACCCAGCCTGCTACTTTCTAGGATATGGGTATCCCTGCTATTCTATGTGTGTTCTACCATTAACCAAAGCATCACTCTGCAGTGTATAACAACACACGGCAGTGTTTTTGCCTTGATCTAATTTCTGCATGCACTTTCTGCCAGCGGACACCACAGAGGAAGCATCATCAGTCTCTCTTCCGACTACCGTCATGTCTAAGTCTGAGTCTCCCAAGGAGCCCAAACAGCTACAGAAGCTCTGCATCAGAGGTCTGGGCTTTGAAACTACTGATGAAAGTCTGAGGAGCCATTCTGAGCAATGGGGAACACTCACAGACTGCGTGGTAATGACAGACCTGAACACCACATGTTCCAGGGCCTTTGGGTTTGTCACTTATGCCACTGTGGAGCAGGTGGATGCAGCCATGAATGCAAGGCCACACAAAGTGGATGGAAGAGTTGTGGAACCAAAGAGAGCTCTCTCAAGAGAAGATTCTCAAAGACCAGGTGCCCACTTAACATTGAAAAAGATCTTTGTTGGTGGCATTAACGAAGATACTGAAGAACATCACCTACAAGATTATTTTGAACAATACGGAAAAATCAAAGTGACTGAAATTATGACCGACCAAGGCAGTGGAAAAAAGAGGGGCTTTGCTTTTGCAACTTTCGACGACCATGATATTCTGTGGATAAAATTGTCATTCAAAAATACCACACTGTGAACGGCCACAACTGTATAGTGAGGAAAGCCCTGTTCAAGCAGGAGATGGCTAGTGCTTCATCTAGCCAAAGAGTGGTTCGGGAAATTTTGGTGGTGGTCATGGAGATGGTTTTGGTGGCAATGACAGTTTCAGTTGCAGAGGAAACTTCAATGATCGAGGTGGCTTTGGTGACAGCCATGGTGGGTGTGGATATGGTGGCAGTGGAGATGGCTACAATGGCTTTGGTAATTATGGAAGCAATTATGGAGGTGGTGGAAGCTATAATGAATTTGGCAATTACAACAGTCAGTCTTTAAATTTTGGACCCATGAAGGGAGGAAACTTTGAAGGCAGAAGCTCTGGGCCCTATGGTGGTAGAAGCCAGTATTTTACCAAACCACAAAATCAAGGTGGCTATGGTGTCTCCAGTAGCAGTAGCTACGGCATTGGCAGAAGGTTTTAAACATTTCCAGGAAACAAAGCTTAGCAGGAAAGGGGAGCCAGAGAAGTGACAGGGAAGCTACCAGTTACTACAGGTTTGTGAACTCAGCCAAGCAGTGGTGGCACAGTCTAGCTGCTACAAAGAAGACACCTTTTAGACAATACTCATGTGTATGGGCAAAAAACTCAAGGACTGTATTTGTAACTAATTGTATAGCAGTTTATTTTAGTTTCTGTTCTGTGGAAAGTATAAAGCATTCCAACAAAGGGTTTTCAAGTAGACCTTTTTTGCACCCATGTTGTTGCTAAATGTAACAGTCTGATCATGACACTGAAATTATTTAACAAATAATTTCTGCATGCCTCATTCATTCAATTAATAAAGTAATTATATATATTATTTTTAAATTTATTTTATTTAATTGAAAAACAAGTATCAATGAGATACTTTTCAAGCTCATTAATAGGACATTTTCAATAATTAATACATTGCACATTGTTATCTTCTCAGAGGTCATCCACAACACAAGAGGCAGCCAGGACATCCCGTCCAAATACTACTACTCACAAATCCTTCCCCTCACTGAACCAAGCGAAAGCAGCTGTATATCTATCCTAACTATTCTGTTATACAAACACAAAATGGTCCTTCTTCTGTATCCCCTCTCTCCAGTTCAGTCCTGCCAGAGATGGGTATTCTATTGGCATCTAAATATTATAGGTGCTTGAATTCAGCAAAACAATCCAACACAGTCCAGCAGTCCATAATAGTTTGAGGATTGTCCACAGAAGTTGTTGACTAGAGCCTTTTACAGCTCAGCATATTAATATGGCTTTACTTTATATACCTCGTTTTTATACTTTTCTGCTGGATGGTTAAGACCAAGATAAAGCAAGACCTATATAACAAGAAATGTAACTTTTGTATCTGATAAGGTCAGTCAAGTCCCCTCAGGATTTATCCTGTAGCCCTGTACTGCACTTTGTAGATCCTTTGTCAAAAATGTCAGCCATGTGGATGAGTCACGGCAATGCTTGACCAATACTCTCTGTGAAAGTCTGAGAGAAAGTTTTCTCTCCACGTGACTCTCCTTGGGCACACTATACATCATCAATCACATTCTTCTGTGGCTCCATAATCTCCTTGATCAGAAAATTTGGGGCACAACTGAGTTAAATGATATTACAGTATGGGTTCTCTTACGGCCTCAGTCTTCTCTGACCTTGAAAGGCTAGGGCCAAAATGTTGGCGGACCTTGCTGCCCTTCCTTTTCTCCAATTTTTGATCTGCAAACTTAGGTTGTTAACCCTCCATAAGAGAAGCTTATTATTACCCTGCAATTTATGCAGTTCAGTTTACCCTAACTATTAGTCTAAATATCAAACATCTTAGACATAACATGGAACAGGTATCTTCCATCAAGTATTGATGTGTTGAAATTTAAGTCCTTACAGAATATGAAGAAAAAAAATTAAAAATAGGAATAAACACATATTTTTACACAGAAATTTAGAAATCTAACCATATACAGCATTGTAGCAGGACAGTCTTGTTACATATTTTTTTTCTTTCTCTTGTCTTTTTTTCATTTATTACCTATTTAAAAAAAGCAAAACAAAAAACAAAACCCTTTTATATTTTACGGAAGGGTCTAGAGGATGTTCAGGGTCTCAATAATAGATTGGACTCATAGTAAACCCTGTTTACAGCCTCCCAAGAGCTGGGATTACAGGCAGCACCACCTCGCCCACTCTCAATTGCCATCTCAGTGCGTCCCAGGAGTGGGGCAGGCAGGGCAGGCCCAAGGATCGAACCCCTGGCCCCTGCACCTGCTTGCAGGCTCTTTAATCCACTAAGCTATTTGGTGGCCCACAATTAATATTTCTTGAATACTGAGAGCCATATTTTCTTAATTGTAGGGCATTCATTATTTCACATTTAGCTTCTCTGCAGTCACAGAAAATCTTACAATCAATAGCATCTATTGCTAATGCTACTATTAATTGGTAGCATTTTATTTTCCTCCTGGTATATGAAATAACAGTACATACAATTATGGATGTCCAGGTTTCAAAGAAGTAGATTTTGCCAGGCACCAGCCATTCTTCTGGATTGACAAAATGTGGAGAACAACCTGATTCATTCCTCCTTCAGTTTCCTTATCTGCACACAGAAGGAAGACTGATCCAAATGGCTGTTTAGCCTTCCCTCTGCCAAACTTCTTACGCTCTTGAATTTCCTCCCTTGGTTCCTACTGTCTCCACTATGAAGGTCCTTAGGCAGAAGCTCCTTAACACTGATCCTAGCATGCCATTGACTTTCTACCCCTGGCTAGAAATCTGCAATCCTAAACCTAGGGAGAAATAAGAACTTAAGTAGGAACTGAATCTATGTACACAAGCTGGCTTATACAGACCTAGCCAGCCAGCAGTCCAGGTTCTCTCCACCCCTTCTGACCCACCTCAAGAACAAGAGATTTCTGGGCCATGCAGATAGCTAAGCAGTCTAAGCACCTGCCTAGGCAAACACAAGGACCCAAGTACAATCCCCAGTACCACATGCCACATGCTGGGCTGGCCCTGCTCCCAATGCGCTGAGCTGGCCACCAAGACTGGGCATGGTGGTACACACCAATGATCCCAATGCTGGGGAGACAGGAGGCTCACTAGGAATCTGAGCTGCGCAGTGAAAGCCCAAAATACATTTAGAAAAAAAGAGAGATTTCCATGGGGTAGCATAGGTCCTCCTACTTGGTTTCCTCATTTGATTCTGTCGTCCTCTAACAGGAGTACAGTGGTCTCTCAGTTCACAAAAGTTTTGTTTTGAAACAATTTGGTTCACAAACAAATATTTTTGAAAATTTTGTTTTGTTTGTAAATCCTGCATCTGGTAATAAACATGACTGTGGCCATTTTTTCAACACAAACACAGACATGGTCATCTTTTCTAAAATTGTAACACAAATTGGGTTTATGAACTGAGGTACCACACTGTACATCATTTTATTACCCACCCTGACTCCTTTCCAGTAAACTTCAAAGAGACAAAGTCCCACTGTACAGCTGACCCTGGGCTTACAATAGTTCTGGTTTCTCAATTCACCCTTGAGGAGAGCCCCATCTCACACGGACGGTATTGCTTTACCATTACATAATTAACTCCAACTGCTGCTCATGTCACAGCAATATGTCCAGTGTCTGACACACAGTGGGAACTCACTCAACATGTCCTGGGCCTCAATGAGTGGACTGTATATCTTTAAAACTCAACACTCAAGGATAATAAAAAGAACTGTGTTTACTATACATGTTCTGCTAAGCAACCTGGTTACAATGCCATTTTAATACTGACCACAATTCTTCAGACAATAACTTTTACTGATGAAGAAATGAGTCCTAGATAGGTAAAGTAACTTGTTTCAGCAGATCACAGAATGAGTAAGTAACACTGTTGGCAGTAAACCGTTTCCTCTTGCCCCAAAGGCTTTATCCTTTCTCAGGATGCTGTATTGCCTTTTTTTTTTTTTTCCAGAACCAGGGTTTGAACTCAGGCCCTTGCACTTGCCAGGCAAGTGCTTATTCTACTGAGCTATCTCCCTGGCCCCTGTATTGCCTTCTGACATTCCTGGGTGCATTAAATGACTATTTGCCAGGTATTCTGCTAGTGGCTCTTGCCTAATATTCCCACATTTGCTAAGAACTTAGGTTGCCCATGTTCACAGAGTGACTTTCTGCAACCCCTGGAGGTTTTTCCCCAGAAAACCACCTATTTCTGTAACATGCACCAAGCTTCCCCTAGAAGACTCAACCCTGCAGGAAAAAGGGAGGCACAGCTTCCCCCAACACAACTTCCTAGTTATGTTTTCCTAAGAAGGAGAACCTAATTAAAAAGTTCAGGGTCACCAATTTCCCCATTATTATAGTTTTAAGTAATCACTCTATAATTGTTTCCACACCTGGAACCTGAAAGCACGGAAGTTTAATCCCTTGGGCAGCTTCTCTGAAACTCAACGCATGAGTTACAAAAACTAGCAGATGATTTTCTACAAGGCAGATTCCTGCTCTTCCTCCTCTGCCCTTTGTTCCTGAGTCACATGTACTGTATCTACTGTGCCCTGGACTTCAAATCATTCAACTGGTACTTCTGTGTGGCAAGAACTAGTGTAACTGCAAAGTGAGAAATAGCATTTCTTTTTCTGATTTGTTTTTGGGGGTTTTTTTGTTTTTTTTTTTTTTGTTTTGTTTTGTTTTGTTTTTTGCAGAACTGGGGATTGAACTCAGGCCCTTGCACTTGCCAGGGAAGCACTTATTCCACTGAGCCATCTCCCCAGCCCTTCTGATTTGTTTTAAAGAAAAAAAAAAGATTACAGTCCTCACTACATCAATCACTTCCACACAGATATTTATTTCATCCACGGAAACCCAAATATGTTAGTAAATCTATAGCCATTTCATAGTTAGGTGCAGTGAAAGTAATTTCTGCAAAGTCATACAAATAGCAAAGGCAGAATAGGACTTGTGCTCCAGCCTCTGACAGCAAGTTCAAACTGTTTCCACAAAATCAAGCTAAAAGTGAAACATCTAACTAATGTTTGGTAGTTTCTTCAATAACAATATCAACAACAAATGCAGCAACAATTCACATTTACTGAACTTTGCTCTGTAAATCATTTGCGTGATTTCATGATTCCACAACTACTTAAAACAATCCTATGAGAGAGGTAGTGAGAGCCCTATCTCCTAGTTAAGGAAACTAAGGTTCTCAGAGGTAAAGCTGGTTAAAGTCACATTATATACAGGCAAAGCACTTGAAAGTCCAAGCTAAGCCTGTGGGACTCCAAAGCTTGCTGCTTTATGAATGATGAGAGTTAGAACTCTGGCTACATTTCATTCCTTTTCAGCAAAGATGAATATTCTAAAAGAAAAACAGCTGTTAAGGATATGGAGAAGGTGGTCAGGCAGAGCAATAAGGACATGAGCTGTGGACAGCCAAAAAACAAAAAAAAAAAACAAAAAAGAAAAAGAATGAAGAGAAATTCAAGCTGCACCCAATGTAAGTCCTGAGATATATCTAACATCTCAACCCACAAAGCATCTCAAAGGATTTAAACAGCCTTCCTCCAAGCCCAAGCACAAGCTGCCCTGACTTTCTGTCCCTATTTATGATGAAAAGACTGTTCTGTATGATAAATACTTATGATTCATTAAATAAGGGCTTATATAAATATTATTTGAAATGTGCCGCAGGAAACCACAGATTTCACTGCTGATTTTTCAACAAACTGCCAACTGCTAAAATGCCCTGTGAGATGGGAAAGAAAACATGGAAATTGAGGCTATTCTTTGCAAAACTATTTCACCAATCACAAGAAGGAGGTAATAATAAATCTACCATTTGGAGAGTGTACTCTTCATGTTCCTCCTCAATAACTTAGTCACAGTCAGATCATTCCCCAAGACTACAACCCTCGCAAGGGGAGTGGATCATGAGCTTACCTTTACCTTCAATTGTTTCTTACAGAGTCACTTCTTCCTAGGATTGATGTGATTGGTGACTGTATCCATAAAAAGTATCTCATGAATCAGTAGCCTCTTTGAACTTTAGACTCCGTTAGGAGCTCATGTACTCTAGCCCCACAGTATTTATTATTTGGTTATACTACAATCAGAGTTGGCAAGAGTAGGAAGACAAAAGTAAGCAATCAATAAGCCTGTCCACTTCAGTCTCCCTGACAGAAAGGATTAAATACTACTTTAAATAAATCTCATGCTCTAAGATGCTGAGGAAATTTTAAATGGGGAAGAAAAAGCTAATTTGGCAACTCGTTCTTTACTGGCTCTACTAAGCAATATACACGGGAGAAAAGGCACAACCTGATAACATGTACTTTCCCTCTTAAAGTAAAAGGCTACTTATCTCTTAAGGCTCCTTTCTCAGTTCTTTTTTGTTATGGGTCACTCAGAATAGGAACCAGATCAGCCAGGTTGGAATTTGGAAAGCCATTTATTACTGAGCTCAGGGCCCCCCAGTCTGCTCTCACGCAGGAGAGGACCGAAAGGGCGGCAGCCCAAGAAGCAGGAAGGGGTTTTAAACCTTGGAATCACATTGCGGTTTGATAAGCAAATTTACTGTCTGACACAAAATAAAGCTTTTAGAGTGATTGGGACCAGGACTTGAACTATATTTTCTGGGGCTGTTGTTTTAGTTTCTGGTTAATTTGCACCTGAGTACCTGCAGGCAGCCTTGTATAGCCTGAAGGTTACAAGGAGTTAGAAGCCTTTGTTTAAAGGTATTGGTGAGTTTTATCTAGCAAACTACGGGTAACAGCCACTATTTACTAAACAATCTAAAACAATGGGTGGGTATGCATTTATAACAGAAAGCACAAGATTTACACCCATATAGCCTAAAATGTGAGTTAGCCCATTACATTTTTCAGCCATACGGCTCAAAGGAGATAGTTTTAAAAGTTGTCCAGCCTCCAATATTGACTTGCACTTCCTGGGCTACCAAGTTCACAGAGTTTGGAGCAACCACACAGGATGTCTCTCATCCAAACAGGTGTAGCTGTGGCCTGACAGTGACTAGGCAAGGCAGTATGAGTGTATTTCCGGTCACTTCTAAGCTAACCAGCCACCACTTTGTAGCACCAGAAGGAGGGAAATAAAAAATGAAACTATCTCCTGGAAGCTGCTGAGCTCAATCCAACCTTTATGTTGGCAATATCCTGATACCCAGCACTGACCTCTCCGAAGGACTAGGCCTGCTGTGGATCAAGAACAAGGTCTGCCTGGGGCCATGGCATATGCCTGTAATCCCAGCTACTTGGGAGGCCAACACAGGATGATCACAAGTTCAAAATCAGCCTGGGCAATTTAGTAAGACCCTGTTTCAAAACACGAAATCTGGGCTAAAGATGTAGGTCAGTGACAAGGCCTTAGGTTCAACAACAAAAGAAGAACAAAGTCAAAGACTACAAAGAGAAGGCAAAGAGGCAAAAGGGAAAGGAAATGCAGTTTGAGAGATGCTGAGAAGGAAGGGGACAAGGAAAGTGAACTGACAGTAAGTAAAAGATGGTATTATTCAGACTAAGAAAAAAAACACTTGATTTGGGGTCAATGTGGGGAGAAAATGCAAAAGAAGACAATGTAAACATCTCCCTCAGCCAACAAATGTATCTACCAGATTCTTTCTCCCCATGGAAAGTCCATAATTCAGAAAAAGAACATATAATGAAAATGTCAGCTCTGAGATCCCATCCAACATCTGACAGTGAGAATTTTTTTTTCGGAACCGGGGATTGAACTCAGGCCCTTGCGCTTGCCAGGGAAGCGCTTATTCCACTGAGCCATCTCCCGGCCTCATCCAACATCTAAATACCAAGCAAACAAACAAAAACTACACACAACAACAAATACTTTTTCTGTGGTCTACAAGTTACCTACTCATACCTGAATAGTTCGCTCCATGCAACTAGAGAGACTTCCCAACTTTGAATACAGGGGTTCACATATTCACACAAGTTCCTCAAACCAGTTGTCCAGTGCAAGAAACCCAAGTCACCATAAAATGAGAAAATAGCACTGCACACATTGTCTCTGTACCCAGGGCCTCTCAAATCAGCTCCAACAAGGAGTACAGACATCCTACAAAAAGGTACAAGGCTACATCTTGATGGCAGAGGAAAAGGGCTGTACCTTTCTTAGGCACTTCTGCATCTTCCAAACACACAAAGCAAGCTCACCACTTAGGAGAATTAATATGGAGAAAATGAATGAATAAAGAAATAGCTACTAAATTTGGGAGAAGGCAACTCTCCCATAGCACTGAAAAATAAATCCTCCATTTCCACAGGGAGGGGAGGGAGTGAAGCCACTTACTACACTGGCTAAAGACCCAGGAAACCTGGATTCATGTTGCATTAATGTCTACCACTGACAAACTTGGGCAAGTCTCTTCACTGATATTTGTTTCCCAGGTACAATATGAGATTCATGATTCTGTGTAACTACTTCAAATGACTATATTCCTTAGAAATTGAAGAAACTGATGGCATTGGAAGGCACAATGAAAAAAATAATGTAAATACTACAGAGCACCAAGGACTCTATCCAACTGCTCACCTCCGCTCATAAAATCACTACCTGACTGGGTGATCTTCTAATATGTACCATATATCCATAGGCATTTTCATGATATCCAAAAGCTCAATTTCCACTAAACAAATATTCAGTAAAAGAGGCTGAAAGAGTTGACCTCTGATTTTTAAAGAGTTGACAACATGTGTTGCTGTGGTCTGAATGTCCATATCCCTAAGGATGTGAGGCTTTTACATCATGAAGACAGAGCCTTTTTAAAAGGGATTACCAATCCTGTTAGGGAAGCCCAGGAGAGACCTAACCTATACCTTTTCTAGAGAGAAGCTGGAGGTCTATAATCCAGAAGACAGCCCACATCACACTTAAAATCTGCCAGCACCTTGACACTGGCTCCCTCAACTTCCAGAACTATGAGAAATCGGCTTCCGTTATAAGGCACTCATTTCTGTAACAGCATCCAAAATAAGATACAAGTAAAGATCTTAATTTTTCAAAAACAAGAGAGGGACCTCATATTGTTTCTAGCTTTTATACTTCAAGCAAAAGCTAAAGCACCTAGCAAAGTTGTGGTGCAGCTTCATGCTGCCACCAGAACCCTGGCCATCCATAGTTCAGAGACCAAGCACCTTGTTCAAACTCTCCCTTTCCTGACACAATACAGAGAAGTCAGGTGGCTAGTGCAGGGGCCAGTTCACTGTTTTCACTATCGAAATATAGGGAACAAATAGATCGCAAACAAAGAGATTACTAATATATAAAAAAAGTAAAATGTCTTCTACAATAAAAGTCCCTAAGGACTCTCCTCCCCCAGAGAGTTCTAGAAGCACTATGAGCAGCCATCTTTGTGCTTATCACTGGCTAGGCAGTCTCCCTCCATGCTGAGGGTTCCAACCCCCATAGGACAGAAAGCAAACCATAGATCCTCCCACATGACATGCTGAGTTCACTACAAGTTTGGACTTGATGGTCTCACAGTTGTATCTTGAAGCAGAAAATGTCAGAATAGACACAAAAAGCTGATGTCTTGATTTTCAATGGAAAGATACTTCATTTTAATCCCTTATATATTCGGTATGAAGCTACACCTTTAACAGGGGATAGTATATACAAATTTAGTAATTTATTCTTAAAAAGATCCCTCACTTTGAGACATGAATTTCTGACCTTTTTCTAAATTCTGAATAATTAAAAGATATATGTAGTTTCTTCCTTCATCATTTTTCTCTCCAAGAAGATACTGTTGATTTGCAAACATAACTGATCATGAGATGATTTTCTGGTCAGGACTAATCAAACCTTCAAAGCAATGACATTATCACTAGCATATTGTTGAAGTTGCAGTTTTTCCCCAGAAAACCACACAAATTAAAACAAGAGAACCATGAACCTGAATGATTGCTGCCAGATGTCAACAAATGCCAACAAGTTCAGAAAGGGCTTAGAGCACAAGATCCATTCTCTATGAGGTATTGCAAAACTCCCTCCTGAGAGACAATGCCAAGCCAGAGACTGGCTGAGGTCTTTGGCTTACTTTTTCTTTTAAGTCTGTTTATGAAACATGGCCATGTGAGTTTTGGAGGCCCCAGTAAAAGGCCTGAAGAAAGAGTTACTTGAATACTAAACATTAGCCTTAGGGAAGAAAGCCTTCCATTCAAATTCCTGTCAAAATTAGTATGGGCTAAAGTATAAGCTTAAAGCCCACCAATGTTTCTTCCCCAAAAGCTTAAGCCCTATGTAAGAACCGCTACACTCTGGCTCCTGCCTGCCTCTTCGCTTTGGCCTATCTCCCTCCCCAACACCACCCTTTTACATTTCTACCCTTCAAAACCACCAGTACCTTTCAAATGAAGGTCTGATAATCATTGTATAATCATAAGGGAATCAGTTTAAAAGGTAAAAATAATTGCAAATAGAAATGTATCAAGAACTAAATCACCTAATCAATATTACCAGATCTGAAAGAAAAATATAGACCAAAAAAAAAAAAGAAAAATCCACTGAAGTTGAACTATATCTAGACCAAACAGATGTAATAGACATACACAGAATATACTATCCAATAGCAGAAATATACACATTCTACTCAGTTGTGCACAAGTCATTCTGAGGGACAGATCAAATGTCAGGTCACAAAATGGGTATTAACAAATTAAACTGAAAAGATTATCTTTTCTATTATCATTTCTAACCACAATGATATGAAATTAAAAATCAATAGCACGAAGAAAACATAGAAAATGCACAAATATGTGGAAATTAAACCACTCCTTAACAATCAGGTTTCAGCAGGGGTATATATATTGGGCAGATGGAACCACTGTAGTTGAGAAGCATCAGTAAAAATATAAGCCAGCAGTTGGGCAGTTGATAAGTTACATAAACCAGCACTCTGCTTCAGCATACAAACACATGGAATAGACGCTGTTAACAGAAAAAGCAACAGATAAAATACAATAACCACTATTCATTTACAAAAAAGGAAAACAATCAGCAAAGCAGTAATAGAATGGGAACTTCCTAAACCTTAAAAGGGTTTCCATGAAGAATATACAACCAATACCACACAAAATACTTAATACAGAAAACTGAATGCCTCTCCCTAAGATGAGGAAAAGGAAAAAAAATGTCTATTCATGACTTCTGTGCAAAGCAGAAGTTCTAGCCAGTGCAATACAGCAAGAAAAAAAGAAATAATAAAAGTCATCTCCCCATGGGAATAGAAGTAAAGCTATCTTTATTTATAGAAGACATGATCATCTAGGTAGGAAATTTAATGGCATCAATCAAGAAAGCTATTAAAACTAGTAAGTATTTTAGCAAGATTCCAAGACTCATGACTGATATGCAAAAACCAATTAAAAATTAAAATGCTAAGAGGCAATATCATTCACACTAGCATCAAAAAATATGAAACATCTATAGATAATATGAAATTATAATTAATCAAAAAATATCTTATGGGACTTTTTATAAAGTTATGAAACTGTCAGAAGAAATCAAGGAATACTTAAAAGAAGTGTGAACATACACTGTGTTCACTGGTCAGAATACTCAGTATTGAATAACTCAATTCTCAAACACCAGATTCAAGATGGCGGCCAGCAGGAGGCTGATGAAGAAGTTTGAAGAGATCCTCAAATATGGAATGAAAAACTTCCGTAACATCCAGGTTGCTGAAGCTAATTTATTGACTTGGCAAGGGCTTATTGTTCCTGACAACCCTCCACATGATAAGGGGGCCTTTAGAATTGAAATCAACTTTCCAGCAGAGTATCCATTCAAATCACCAAAGATCACATTTAAAACAAAGATCTACCATGCAAATGTTGATGAAAAAGGGCAAGCTTGCCTGCTTGTAATTAGTGCTGAGAACTGGAAGCCAGTGACCAATACCATCCAAGTAATCCAGCCCCTCATAGCACTGGTGAATGACCCCCAGCCTGAGCAGCCGCTCCGGGATGACCTCGCTGAAGAATACTCTAAGGACCGTAAAAATTCTGTAAGAATGCTGAACAGTTTAGAAAGAAACATGAGGATAAGCGACTTGTGGACTAAAATCTGCACAAATGATTCCAGCAAGTGTGAGCAGAGATGCCGCACAGTGCATTCAGACATTCTGTAAAGCAGGACTCTGTGGAAAACTGACGCTTGCCACCACTTGGCATTCACTTGTGGCAGTTAATAACTTTCTACAGTTTTCTTAATCAAAACTGATCTAGTAACCTGTAAAGAAAGGATTAAAAGTTTCTGATATTCTAAATATATATATATATATATATATATAACTCAATTCTCCACTCAAATTAGAAGATAGACGCAATGAAATAAACTCTAAGCAGGCTTCTATTACAATGTTTTTTGTTTTTTGTTTTGAGACAGTATCTTACTATGCAGTTCAGGTTAGCCTGGAACTCACTTTTTTTTTCTTTTCTTTTTATTTATTTATTTATTTAGAACTCACAGCATAGCCCAGGTTGGCCTCAAAATCACAATGATATCCTGCTTCTGCCTCTGGAGTGCTGGGATTACAGGCATGTGCCACCACACCTCGCTAGGCTTCTATTTTGAAATAGGTAAATTAATTATAAAATATAAATAAACAAGAGCTAGAAACTGTCATTTTTTAATAGAACAAAGTGAAAGGACTTATGGAACGATTCCAACACCTAGTACAAAGCTACATTCATCAAGACTGTGTGGTATTGCTATTAAAATAGACCAATCCCTTAAGCTGATTCACCAGCCTCTTCCTGATTAGCCTCCATCCCTATCCTTGTTTGGTGACTCTCCACCAGCCATATTAATCAAACTTGTGCTATATGCTGGATAGAAGCTTGAAGCAGAGATCAGTCTCAATCATCTTTACTTCCCCAGAGCATACCACAGTACAGGGTCCCACAGACTGTGTGCCACAGATGAATATATATATATATATATATATATATATGCTAAGAACTGGGCTGGATGACCTCTGACCCCACATGAGTTGATTCTAGGTTACTCCATTATAAAAAGTGGGCAGGTGAGTGATTAAGTGATCTCTATGGTACATTCTAGTAAGATAATCATTTCAAATCCCCTTGTGCATGAAGTTACAACTCTTGCTGTGAGTTTAAGGGTAAGATTCGGATTGTTTAAAAAGCCAGCTGGTAATTGACTAATATGAACTAAATGAAAGGTTGGGGAAAGGAAACCAAATTCCAGGAAAACCACAAGGCCCGTGGCAAATGCTAACACAGCCCCTAGGAGGCCTATTTCTTAGTTCTTTTCCAGGACATTTCTTATCCAGAAAGAGTCACCAGTGCTCTGAGTTGTTGCTTTCTCCCAGGCGGTTCTGACTTCACAAGCCAGGGGGGTTCAGAGCACTTTGCCTCTGTGAGTGAATCCCAGGCCCTCCTCAGTTTTGGTTCTTTGCCTCAAAACATCCTTAATAGCAGTTCTTATCCTTGGTCCTTCCCGGGGCCAGGCCAGTGTCTCTGAGGTTAAGAGAAAAATCTGAAACCACTAAACAGGAGATGCTCTTAACAGTAGTGCAGAAGTCACCTGACTAGAAAACCCAGCTAGCAATTTAAAAAGGAAAAAAATAATGAGAGCATGGCAGGCCACAGAAAGTTGGAGAAAGACACCAAAAACAATACAAAACAGAAACTGCCAGTTAAATCTGGCTACAGACTAAGCCTTTGTTCTTTCTGATTTGCAACTGAGAAGCACAGCACAACCCAACAACTGAACTCACAGAGTGAGCAGGCCGCTTCCGGGGCAGGACCGACCCTTTCTTTACTCCAAGCACAAAATTAGTTTTAACATACAACTGCTTTGGTGGAAAAGAGCCAACGACTGGGGAATTCATGACTGTGTGTCTCGTCGATCCTTAAATAAAAGGCTAGTTAATAAAAATCTAGACTCCCCGGCCTTTCCTACCCAAAAGTTCTGTGGCCACACGTCCTCGTGTCCGTCCGTCCGTTCCCC
>NW_004524732.1:267099-271290 GCF_000260255.1 Octodon degus
CGCCTCCATGTCACCGTCTCCGAGACCGCGAGCCGGGTTCTGAGGTTCTCGGAGGCGGCCCGGGGCAGCGCAGGAAGGCCGACTGCGGGGCTTCCCAGGATTGGGGGCGGGCCTGGCCTGGGCGGGGAGCGCTACACTGCCTCGCCCCCCACGCGCAGCCAAGCACGTGGCTGAGGACAGTCACTTACTTCCCCTCAGAAGTGATGGGCGGCTGGCGAACGGCCTCGCACAGGCAAGGATGCAACACACGTTCTGATTGGCCGTTCCAACGGCGCCCACAATTGGCCAATACCGAACTAAACCCCGCCCAGACATGCCCAGGCTCCGCCCCCGCCTAGCACAATTTAAAGGGCCGTGCGAGCCTTTCTGGGTGCCAGTGTAGCCCTTGCGCGCCTCTGGCAGAGCTCTCGCGGTCAGGCTGTGCAGCCCAGGACGTGTGCCTGACCCGTTTTCTGGCTTTCTGCTCCTCCACTGTTCAGCGAGCATCAGAAATGCTACAGGCTGATGTGTCAATAATAAACCCCTGAAGGTTCACAATTCCTGAGAGGTAGCTTTGTGCCTCATTTTGCTGCTGAGGTTTTTCAGGACTCACCTCAACCTGTAGCCTTCTGAAGTAGGGATGGCTTGTGAACGATGTCCAGTCCAGTGGGGCTGCCCCCAGCCCTCACCCTCCCAACAAGCCACGTACTGCTCATCCTTATTCTACATAGAGACCACGGTCTTTTGTCTATTTTTAGGACAAACAGCTAGTGGCAACCAGAGGGAAAGGCCCAACCTGAGCTCTTCCCATTAAAAAAGCAAGCTGTCAGGCAGAGAGAACTTGAGATTTGAAGATAGCTTAGTAGTCTTAAATCCAAAAAGTCTAGTAACCCTAGAGAAGGAAACTGGGCCAGGAAAAGGAGGGACTTTCCACAAACCCTTGGGTAGTGACAGGTAAGACTTCTCAGTAGGAACAATGAGATTGTAGGCTTAACATGCCAGATATGTTAATACTGTCTGTCAAAAAAAAAAAAAAGCATTTAAAAAGGGGGCTAGGGAGATAGCTTGGTGGCATAAGTGCCTGTCTGGCAAGCACAAGGTCCCCAGTTTGCTCCCCAGTACTGCATGCAGTGCCCACCCAGAAGGGGACCTGCTGGTGCACACCTGTAAGCCCAGCACCAGGGAGGCTGAGACAGGAGAATCACTATGAGTACAAACTGTGTAACGAGACCCTACATTTTTAAAAAAAAGGATTGTCTGCTATTTGGGCAACAATCCCCAAGTAAGCAAGTGCAATGCTTTTGGGACTACAGGTGACTTAGGTAGCAGAGCTGACAACTGGAGCAGCAAAGAGCACAGGATCAGCTCACTGTCTTTGTGCCTCTCGGACAGAGATCCTGGTTGGGGTCATTTTCTTTCTTTGGCACCATGATGTTTCACCTTTTCATTTCTGACAACAATCCAAAAAACTAGTTGTAGGTCCTGTGATCTGTTACTTAGCACAGTGTGAAGCAAGCATACAACAGGGATAATAGTAAGGCCTGGACACCTCTGTTTCAGAGCATTATAAAGAACAAATGACAGAAAATATATGAAAATGCTTTGCTAAGTGCTGATTACACATAAGACATGCTAGGTCTTCCTCAGTGTGCCTAAGAATGAAATAAATGGAATATGCTAGCCACCTTGTGAACTATGACAATAGTGTTCACCTTGGCTAGACATGAGTTCATGTGAATTTGCTGTCTGGGCTCTATGATTGACTTTGTTTCTAGGCTTTTTAAAAAAATTTATTTGGCTTTTTGGTTTCCGCTTATATCATCAAGTAGCCTATTAGCTTGAACTCCAGCAGTTCTTTTGAAGTACATAAGGACTTCAGGAATAAAAACTACAAATGACAAAGCAGCAACCTAAGAGCATGTGAGTTCCTAACACCATGCACTCTAGATCAGACCAACACCCAGTTACCCATTTCCAGACCTCCACATGAAAGAAAAATCTATTACTCTTTTATCCTGTGTTTTCTGTCTCATGGAACCAAGTCTAATAACAACTAATTTAGATTCCTCAGTTCTTGCAACTTGTACAATAATCATATAAAGTGAGAGAAGAAATGCAAAACAAGTCCAGTATAAATGAAGTAGCCAAGTGCCCCAAGTGAAAGTCTCACTTGGGCCTGAGGTCAGTTATCGTTCTGTAAAGGTCTAGATAATAGTAGCGTAGACTTTGTAGGCCATATGCTCTCTGTTGCAACTACTTAATTCTGCTTTATAAAATCAGACATACATAACAGTAAATGAGTAAATACGACTGACTATGTTTCACTTAAACTTAATTCACAAAAGCAGGCAATTGTGGGAAGCCTTTAACTGTTATCCATTTTATAATAGTGTCAGCCATTTTCTTAAGTTTCTATTCCCCTGCTGAGTTAAGTTTCTGCTCCTTCCCGCCTTGCCCATTCCCTGTGAATTACGTGCTATGCCCCAGGGGTGGGACCTTCCTCTGTTGCCTAGATACCTGCTGATGTCAAGAGCCCAGACTTCTTCATTCCTACACTCCCTGTATATACCCAGCACCTCCCCTGAATAAAGGAGACTTGATCAGAATCCTGTCTTGTCTTTATTTCTTGCATCTCCTGTCCTTTGTCCCCTCCTCCATTCCCTGCTCCTCTCCCAGGTGACCTTCGTTGACTGACCCGCTGGATGAGACAGGCAATGGACCTTTTGTTTATCCAAATATTCCATCATAAATACACATTGGAAACACATTACAGAGGTGAGGGATTGTGATGACAAGTGCATTCACACCACTAGCCAAAATCAAGGCAAGTGACAGTGTGACTTGGAAGAAAGATCCCTAATCAGAGGGCTATGAGTTCATATCTATCATTGCTAAAGTTTGAACATGTCCCCTCAAATTGTACATTTTGGAAATGTAATCCCCTATGCCACAGTTATAGGAGGTGGTTTGGTCCTGATGGGCTGTGAGGCCTTGAAGTGAATTCGTCCCACGAATGGATTAATAATGAAATCTCAGGAGTGGGTTTGTTATAACAGAGCAACATTGCCCTCTCCCTCTCACCTTTTCCACCATGGGTTCATGCAGCAAAAGCCCTCAGCAAATACTGCTATCTTGATAGTGGACTTCCCAGCCTTCAGAACAGTGAGAAATAAATATTTTCTTCATAAGTTACATAAACTCTGTTGTTCTATTATAAAAGTACAAAAAACCTAAGCCACAGAAACCAGATCAGTATCATTAGCTACTTCCTCCCATAGCCTCAGTCTCTCTTTCTTCCTCACTTTTCTAATAAATAACAATGAAAATGTTACCTATGGTTCTCTGATTTCCATGACTATAGGGAGACTAAGAAGAGCTGATGCTGATATATGTAATAATATTTTGAAAAGCCATCAATATTATCCAACTATGTGCACATTGCTTCATGTCAGGCTGGGCCTTATATCCCCCAGTTTGCTTGCTTACCTTTATTATAGATCATAAAAATCTGGTAAATATTAGTATTGCTTCTTAAATATTGGCTATTGCCTTGCATTTAATTATCAGGCTCAGTTATCTGGAAGTCTAGACATCTTTCAGGGTCACTGTGGGGCAGCAGGGGAGCATGCCATGTCACTGCACTAAGCACACCACAAGTTACACCAGAAGAGTGGCACGTCAGAGTTACACAAGACAGAAAGAGCTGGATTGTGAAAGCCTGGAGCCAGCTGAACTGGAAGCTTGTGTAATTTCCTTCCTGTTCAAGGAGGCAGGCTGGAGACCTGGTGCTCTCTCTGGTGACCCATAGAGGCCCTGTGATTCTTTTTTTTTTTTTTTCCCCATTTTTACTATGTTTCATTTATTTTTTTCATAATTTTATTGATAAACAAATAGCAATGAGACAGTTTCAAATCAAATTGCTAGGACAGTTTCAATAACTAACACATTGCATACATTCTTCTTAGTGGTTAATTGCTGTACAAGATGTGGATTTGAGATCCGATTTACAAACATCATTAGAACAAATCATTCTATTCATTAAAAGAATGTAACTATATATCTATCCTAACCACTTTCAATACACAGATACAAAATGGACATTCATCTGTATACCCTTTTTTGTTAAGTTCCATTATTTGAATATTATAGGTGTGTAAACTCAGCAAAATATTCTAAAAGAGTCCAGTAGCCCATAATAGTATTGGGTCTTCT
>NW_004524732.1:271390-288097 GCF_000260255.1 Octodon degus
TTAAGACCAAGGTAAAGCAGGACCTATGCAACAAGAGTTGTAGCTTTTGGGTCTGATAAGGTCAGTGAAATCCCCTCAGGATTTACCTGTGATTCTTTAATTGCATTCTCTGAAGTCTTCCACACCAGCAAACTTCCCCTTCACCAGAAAACAAGAGGCATTTTCCTGAGAGGTTCAGAGCCATGGCACAAAACTAAATATTATTCATTAGTTCGTGATTCATTTATTCATCCATACGTTTACAAAGATAAATTGAGTGCCTGTTCTTCTAGGCACTAGAGAGGAAGTGGTGGAATGAACAGACATTGTCTCTGTCCTCATGGTAATTACAATCATGAAATAAGCATTAGGGAAAGAAAACCACTATCTGGAGGGAGAGAATTTTCCCACCTTTCCATACACCTTGCCTCCTTCTGGCATCCCTCACTTATTATTCTTTTTTATAGGATTCAAATGCTACCACCAGCACCTCATTAAAGATCTACTTCCTTTGTAAAATTTCCCTTCTATCTGATGCCTCAGTAAATCTTTTTTCTTCTAGATTCCTGTAGCAACAAAGAAATATTACTCACCTGGTGATGAACCTAGGCTACCTATTATAGTCATGATAATTGTTCTTTCTGCCAGCTTACATGAATTCTTTACACTCCTGCAGGCATCACAAGACCATTTGAGTGACACAGGCCTATATTCTTCTCCCACTTGATTGACGGATGAACTAGAGACATTTCTTTTTTTTATTTTCTTTTTTTGTGGTTTTATTTATTTATTTATTTGTTTGTTTGTTTGTTTGTTTGTTTGGCAGAACTGGAGATTGAGCTCAGGCCCCTGCGCTTGGCCGGCAAGCACTTATTCCACTGAGCTATCTCCCCGGCCTCCTAGAGACATTTCTGAACCCACCTGAACCTTAGTTTCAAGTTGGAGAAAGATAATACTTGACATATCTTTAAGCATTTGTTCCAGGGCTAAGCAGGTGGTAAATGTTTAGTACTTTGTGTGTGTGTCTTGCTGTAAATTAACACAGGTCTTTTTTTTTTTTTTTTTTTCTTTTGAGACAGGGTCTCACTAAATTTCCCAGACAGGTCTGACACTTTAGTTCGTACTGCTTAAGTCTTCATCAGTGCTGGGTTTACAATGTTCAACACTTCTTTTTCTTCCCTTCAGTTCAATTTCTTCAATTGGAAGGCCTGACAGGGAGAGCAAGAACCCTGCCTTCTGCTTTGTAATCTCAGCAAGTAGCAGAGTGCTCTATAGTAGCAAGGAGTTAATTAACAGTACAAGGGCCCATGGTATAGCTCAGTGGACTAAGAGCTTGCTTAGGTAAGCTCAGGAGCCAGGGTTCGATCCCTGGCACCCCATGATGCACTGCCCCCCCATGCATGCTGAGCTGGTGATGGTGTCTGGGTGTGGTGGCACACACCTGTAATCCCAGCACTAGGGAGGCAGAAAGCAGGAGGATCACTATGAGTCAGAGCTGCATAGTGAGGCTCTGCACAAAAATAAAATATCAGCACCTAATCATGGTGGTAACCAACCTTGCTCCCCTGCTGAATCCCTCCTTACTATTCATATTTGTTTTTCCTTTCCTTCATCTTATTTTTCCTTCCACAATTTAGATTCTTTAAGCCTCCCTTAAAACTTGATCCAGTCTGCCAGGTAGTTCAGCGGATTAAAGCACCTGCTCAGGCAGATGCAGGGACTGGGTTTAATCCCCAGTGTGCAGTGCTAGGGTGTGCTGAGAGGGCAAATGAGACTGGGCATGGTGGCACATGCCTGTAATCCCAGTGCTTGGGAAGCTGAAAACAAGTCCAATCTGTGTAGTGAGACCCTGTAGACCCTGTAATAAATACATTAAAAAAAAAAAAAACCTTGATCCTCTGGCAAGAATAGGTGCCAGTGTATTACACTCACTCACTCTCTTCTAAATCCACACCATCACATCAGAATGAAAATACAGCCCCAACAGATGACCAAGTGCCCCACTCTTTCCTCCCTACAGGGTGCCATTACTTTATTTTCAAAGTCCTGTAAATATTCCATCTTACTTTATAACTTGCAATTACTTTCCCTCCTTTTGCCTATCTAACTTCCTTTATCTCTTCACCCAACAAATATCTACTGAGTGCTGAATACTGCTAAGTGATAGTCCAGAGATGGGGGCTACACTAAAAGCATGGAGAAAACATTGTCAGTTCCCCAAAGCTGGTAGAAAAAAAAAAAAAAAAAACAGACAGGAACGTGAAAGGGGAAGAAAGACTGCACTAACTTGGGTGGAGCTCTGGGCTCTGGATCATCTCAGTAATTCTCGACCTACCATGTGATTGGGTAGGGATTCTTACTGAAGAAACAGAGGCTTGCACAGTTTGAGCCACTCACCCCTAGTCATTTTCCATAAGACACTGCAAGTCAGACTGCTGAAGAGTGAGTTTTTGCTGAGAAGCTGAGGTGGGCAGCTCATACTAGACATGGAGACTTTAAGCCCTGATATTCCTACTGGCTTTGACCTATATCATAGATTTCTCCTCTAGGCTTGAGCTGCTGTCCCTCTCCCAAGTCCATATCCTCACCTGGAGTCATCTAAAATAGCTCCACACCATCTACATCTTCCTTGCCTAACTACTTGATCACAACCACAGTCTCCTGCTATGACTCATTTTAGTGAAAGTGCAAACTGCAGGATGAGCTGTGAAGACAGTCTGCAGTGCTAAACCCCAGTACTTGTTTTTGTAATGAAGTGACAGGTGACAGAAGCAGGTTAAGGCCATCACCTGATGACAAGGCAGAACTCTGGCTTGGGCTTGTGAAAGGGAGGAGGTGGACAAGGCCTGCTGGAAATGCAGGCTCCAGGCCTCAGGGCTGAACCAAAACAGAAGCCATCTGGAGCCCTTGAGACACACAGGCTAGATAATGCTTTCCCCGTGAAATCCTCTGGAAACATTTGATTTCCAAATGCCAATTTTCAGACTGGGTTCTATGGGAAGGGGGCTGCTTAGCAAAGAATATATTGGAGGGATTTCTGGGTCCCAAAATATGTCTTTATCCTCCCAAGTCTTTCTGTACTACAAGACACGAGAGGAGGGGGCCAGTGGAGCTTAAACCCATTCTACTTGCAAATACCTGTGCTTGTGAAGCTGCTCTGCCTCACCAGAAAGGGCAACTTTCTCTGATTTGTACGAAGCACAGAATAGGGTAATATTGTTTTGCCTCCTCCCACCCCTAGCCATATACATATAGCTGCAAAGTATCTTGGTCTCTTTCCTGTCCCTAAGACACAATACCTTACACCCATAACTTAAAGGAAGAATCATTTCTTTCACCCCATGCTGTCAGCTCATACCAAGGTGGATGGCATGGCACAGGGGCAGTGGTGGAGAAGAAACTGCTCATGTCATGATGGTGTAGCAACAGAAAGAGTCAAGGGAGAGCTGGGAAGGGAGATAGAATCTCCCACATCAGGCCCACAGTGATCCTCCTCTTCTACCCAGGCACTGCCTGCTAAGGGCAAGTCAGCTAGGATGCCTCTATAATCCCATCACCTTCCAATGGTCCCACCTGTGATACCATGAGTCCTTATGGGGACATTTATTTGTTGTTGTTAATTTTTTATTCATTTAATGAGAAAAATAGCAATGAAGCAATTTCAAAACACGTTAGTAGGACAGTTACAATAATTAATACATTACATATTGTTGTATTCATAGTAGTTATTCAGAGGACAAGATGCAGACATGATATCTTGTCTAAACAATGTTAGTACAAACTTTTCTTCTCATTTAACTAAGACAAAGTAGCTATATATCTATCCTAGCTATTTTGTATATACATATATATTTTTTTCACTACAAAATGGTCCTAAAAGACCATTTATATCCCACTTTTTTTGTTTTATTAGAGATGGGTTTTCCATTGCTGTTACAGAAGTTGTATTTGGAGAAGTCTTTAAAGGATCTTTTCATACTTGATGCCAGTTCAAATATTGTAGGTACTTGAATTCAGCAAAATAACCCAATGTAGTCCAATAGTCTATAATAGTAGTGGGTTATCAGCAGAACTGGCAATTGTTAGAAGTTGTTGATTGACTTGAGCCTTTTACATCTCAGTATATTAATATGGCATTACTTTTTATACCTCATGGTTATACATTTCGGCTGGATGATTAAGACCACATTAAAGCAAGACCTGTATAACTAAAAATGTAACTTTTGTATCTGACAGGGTCAGTCAGACCCCCTCAAGATTTACCCTGAAACTATGTACAGCACCTTACAGATCTTTTGTCAGTGTCAGCCATCTGGATGAGTCATGGCCATTGCTTGACCAATTCACTCTCTGCAAAAAAACTGAGAAATTTTTTTCTCTCAAGGTGACTCTCCTTCAGCACACTATACAGTGTCGCTTACTTTCCTTCTTACAGGAACATCTTAATAAAAACCATAACACAAACTCATAATGCCACACAAACATAATCACACATACATATATGCAAAAGCACAGATACATGTTTTTCACAAACATACATGTAGACACATATACATGCAAAATATACCTCTTTAATTTCTTTTACTATCAAAAATACTGCAGGCTGAGTAATATATAAAATACTGGCTATGCCACAACATGACAGAGAAGCACAAAAAGAAATAGCTGGGTATAGAAAAGGGACAAGTGTATGTGTGGCCTTGTTTTTCAACAATCTATTCTTTAAAGTCTAACTCCATGTGTCTAACATTCATCCAGTCTGAGGGCAGCTCCTCCCATGACCTCATCACCTCCCACTGCACCCCACCTCTGAAGGTATCAGTACACAGGGACTAAACTTCCAGTGCATAAACCTCTGTGGGACACACAAATACCAATCATATCCAAATCATGCCAACAGAGCACACACACCAACTCACATTCACCAAGGTACTATGCAATCATACACAAATACAAATGAAGCCATCCTGTAGCACACAATGATATATAGTGACACAAATATATGCACACAGTAATCACAAATGACACAAATACAGTTGTGCCCACATACAAATATATACTTACACATGTAGTCTCATGATCACTTATATACCATGTACATAGAAAGACAAACATACACACTTACATATAGGCACACAAATACTTAGACGTAGAGACCAGATACATATACACAAAAACCCAGACTGACACACATATACACAGATATATGCACATGCATGTTTAACCAGAAAAGTTCTACTTTTATCAATTTTTATGACAATTATGAAAATTTTTACTTAATAAATATCTCACCACTAAAGGAGAATGAATCATTCCTGTCAAAGGTTTGCTCAGCAGTCCTTAATCAACCAAATTTTGTGTCACAATATGTGGAAATAAAATGATTGTGAGCAGTACATTCAGATATGATAATGGTTAAGTTTTCCCATCATCCAAGTCTTTTTAGTTTTATTTGTAGTTTATATCATGAATTATGATTTAACACTTTTATGTAACATATAAAACCAAGAATATATTTGGCTACATGTTCTCATATATTTACAAATATTTCTCTCTGTCCTATTTCCTTTAATTCAAAAATCCTCTGGAGATTTGGAAAATGATACAAGGACTGAGGAAGGTATATTATTAAGGACTATACTAGACAAAACACAGCTTGTAAGAAAAATGTAATTCAGATTTGTTTAAACAAATGGGTAATTTATTGGCTCATAAAATTGGGTAACTCTCAGCAGAAAAATGAAATTCAGGAAACAGTAGACCCAGAGATAATAATGTCTTCATGTATCTTTTATTTTGCATTTTAAATATTTTAATTTCTGTGTTGACTTCAAGTAGGATTATTCCATGTGACAGCAAAGATGGCAAACAATTGCTTTAATATCCCAATGCCCCCACAGATCTGGTGTGTTATAGCCATTGACTGAAATAATATCTATAAAAAAATGAAATACTGTTATGCAATGCTGGGATTGAATCTCTGAAAGCATATTTAGTGAAAGTAGCTAATATAAATGAACACACACCATGTGACTACATTTTTGTGAAGCTCTAAGACAACCAAAATAAAAATAATTATTATTAAAAAATATCACCTGGTATGAATTTAGGAGGGTGGGTAGAGTCAAACTGTGAAGGGTTGTGGGAAGACTTCCTGGGATGATAGAAACAATCAAAAACTTAGTAGATATGTAAGTTATGTGAACTTATCTATTTGTAATTGTACACTTTATTGTGTATAAATTTTACTTAAAATGAGGCTTCCTCTTACTATGAGCAGCCTGAGGTGACCTGCGAAAATGGTTTGCTACTCTCTTGACCCAGAAACACCCACAAAATCATGCAAATCAAGAGGCTCAAATCTTTGTGTTCACTTTAAGGACATGTGTGAAACTACCCAGGTCACCAAGAGTATGCATATCCAAAAGGTCACCAAGTATCTGAAGGATGTCACATTAAAGAAGCAATGTGTGCCATTCCAGTGTCACAACTGTAGTTGGTAGGTGTGCCCAGGCCAAACAGTGGGGCTGGACACAGGGCTGGTGGCCCAAACAGAGTGCTGAATTTTTACTGCACATGCTTAAAAATGCAGAGAGTAATGCTGAGCTTAAGGGTTTAGATGTAGATTCTCTGGTTATTGAACATGTCCAGGTAAACAAAGCACCCAAGATGCACCACCGTACTTATAAAGTTCATGGCTGGATTAACCCAGCCATGAGCTCCCCCTGCCATCTTGAGATGATCCTTACTGAAAAGGAACAAATTGTTCCCAAACCAGAGGAGGAAGCTGCACAAAAGAAAAAGATATCACAGAAGAAACTGAAGAAACAAAAACTTATGGAATGGGGATAAATTAAGCATAAAATAAATGCAAATAATTTTTTTAAAAAATTTACTTAAAATGAGAAAACTAGTAAAGAGGAAGAAGGGTAACTGGATGCAGGTGCTCAGATATGATTGACTGGAGAACATGGGCGAGCTTCTATGCAGAAGGACAGGTGGATGTAGTGTTGCCAATGGCGTGTACTCTTCTGAAATAACCCTTTTATCATAGAACTCAGAGAAGCAGAAGGAAGAGGACACAGTACCAAGCTGGGTTATCCTAGTCAATGTCCTTGGATAATCTAAATAGCAGCCCTTTTCTGAACTGCATTTTCTTAACTATAAAGTTAGAGAATTTAAGATTAAGCCTTCAGACATTTAAAATTGACTACAGTCACAAACTGATTGTGACAAAGCAAAAGCTACAACACAAGGTCTAAAAATACAAGATCCCCAGAACATTCCTACTACCATGTTTCACGTATTCTAAGATTCACATTTTTATTCCTTTTAAATTGAATAATTACTAGTGCATATTAATTTTCACAATAGTGACATTTCTATACATGCAACAATGTACTTCGATCACACCTGCCTTTCCAAATCTTGTTGTACCCCTCCTCATCCTCTTCCCTTTTCCTAACAGTCCCCCTTTCTACTTCCATTAATCTTATTTTTTCTAGATTCCACAAATGAGAGAACTAAGACACATATTCTTATCTAACATTGACTGTCATTGATATCAGAGGATATCTTATAATCTGTAACTTGCTAAGGTGAAGCAAAGTCAGTTACACTTTCTATTTACTTGTTCTTGGTTATAATTCCTGTCCAAAGTGGTAGGCAATCACAGCTATTGATGTTGGAGTCCATCAACTACATATGCACCTTTGCAGGAACAGATGTGGAGTTTCATAGATTGTCTGTGAAACTTTTGCTGATACCTTCCAGTAAAACCTAAAAAGATAGCAACAGCTTCATAATTTATAAACTAAACTCTTTCCTCTCTGAGAACATTCTATCTCCCTACTTCTTATAGTCCATCTTTTGTTTTTCTCTTTATTTTTACTCTGCATATCTGATAGAAGATAAACCATGTGATATTTAAGCTGTGTGTCTGATTTTTTCCCTTAACATCATGGTCTCAAGGTACATCCATTTTCTTATTAATGACTCAGAGTTGGAGAGGGAAAGGGGGAGAGTAAAGCACAGTGATTAAAAAAAAAAAAAAAAAAGGACTCGGGATGCATTCTGCACATGCACCAAGTCCACACAAGAATGCTAACATCATTTACTACAAATATGTATAAAAAGGGAGGGGACTCAAGGATAGACAAGGACAGAGAGAAGAAAGGGGCAAGGGATGAAACGATAAACTAAGATATGTTGAGCATCTTAAGTCCCAACTTCCCACATGGAATGTGAGTATCATTCACAATAACTCACCTGAGTGACTCTCCTTGACAGAGGAACAATTGTCTACATTTGGGCTGAGCCTGACCTATTTCCATGTACTGGTACGTACAAAGCTGGCTAGGACCTTTCCTTATCCCTCAATTGGCTTTATGCCATGATTATCAGTCTAGTCAAAGTGCTGGTGGTAGTCTGAAGACAGCAAGTGTGTTTCCCTGGAAAACCCACACCTGCTTCTTCCTAGTGTGAGTGGAATCAAGATGGGATGAATAGTCAGTGCTCCACCATGGTGGCTGGGATCAAGCCTCAAGATAGAGGCTATGACTTCCTGGGGCTTGAAAAACTGATTATACATCAGTGCTGAAGCATCAACCCCAAAACATTAGACACTATCTCAATTGTGTTTTGCAGATTACTCCTTCTGCATATCCTTCTCTCTGCATAATGCAGAGAAAATTCAGGCTTCCTATCCAGCCTAGATTACAGCTCTCACTTCCCACCATTCTCACAGTCACTCATCCTCAAGCCATTCCTTTTCTTCATGAATGAATAACACTAAGGTTCAGCCCTGGCTTGAGGCCTTCATTCCAGAAAGCCATCATCATGGCTGGACAAGGACCCCTTGTCTCCTCATAACTACAATATACCTTAGTTTCTTTATTCTTACCATGGGTTGCACTGAGTATGGTAGATTGAAATTAACTTGATGGGATTCTAATAGTTTGCCCATGGGATTACAAACATAAACTTGCTCAGTGGATTAAAGTGCCTTCAAGCAGGCACAGGGGCTGGGGGTTCGATCCCCAGGCCTGCCGTGCTGGACTCCCAACCTCCAGGGTGCACTGAGATGGCGATTGAGACTGGGCATGGTGGCACGTGCTTGTAATCCCAGCACTTGAGAGGCTATAAACAGGAGAATCACTATGAGTCCAATCTGGTAGTGAGGCCCTGAACAACCTGTAGACCTTTCCCTAAAATACAAAAAACAAATACAAACTTCCTAGGCCTTGATAAGAGCAGGGAAGGGCTCTCCATACACACATGTACTAATAAACTAAAAATAATTTCTAGAAACTCCAACCAATCAATCAATCAGTGAAAATTTTTATGAATTGGTAACAGTAGCTTGACAGAAAGTTCCCAAGACAATAACTCACATTATATTTTTTAAATGCTGCATTCCTGCATTCTCTTAATGGTCTAATTCATAATGTTATATAGAAAAGAGAGCAATTGAGTTGAAAAATATTTCAGGAAAGGTGGGCAATACTTAACCCATGTATTTGTCTTCTATTTTCATTTTTACATGTACACGATAGCAATATGTGATTTTAAACATATGTCAGAATAAGTGTAAAAAGAAAAATTTAAGTATTAATGCACAGCAGTGTCTAGCGTCATTGACAATGCTTTTTCTAAGAGATATGTAAGTAGTTCATCAGGTGAAGTCTTAATTTTGATAAAATATGGCAGTGAACATTGATGCCTCCCTAGCTCTTTCTTTCCATTTCCTTAAATGTTTGTGAGACATGGATGGGAGCCCTTGCTTGTGGAGGACCACCTGAGCAGCTTGCCTTGAAAGAAGAGCAATGGTCTCCAGTTTGACTGAGCCTGACCCTTTTTCCTTGTATTGATATGTGCAGAGCTGGCTAGGACTTCTCTTTATCCTTTCAATTGGCCTCAAGCAATGTATATTGGTCTAGCTGAGGTGCTAGTGATAGTCTTTGAATGTGGTATGTGTGTTTCCCTGGTAACCTGCACCTGCTGCTTCTTAACATGAGCCAGGCTGAGACAGGATGAAGAGCCAATGCTCCACACTGCCAGCTGGGATCAAGCCTTGAAATAGAGGCTATGACTTCCTGAGGCTTGAAAGACTACATCAGAGCTGAAGTATCAGACCCCCAAAACTTTAGATATTATCTCAATAGTATAATGCACATTACTTTCTCTGCATATCCCCTTTGCATATGGCCGAGATAAATGTAAGCCAACCACCTAGCTCAGCTCACAGTACTCACCTATTTCCCACAATTCTGAGTCGTTCCTCTTCAAGCCACTCTTCCACTGAATAAAACTGGGTACAGCCCTGAGTCGGCCTCTTTGTTCTGGAAAGCCATCTTCATGGCTGGACTTAGGGCCCCTTTGCACCCCAATAATTATATGTTTTAGTATCTTCACTTTTACCACGGGTTGCACTGGGAGTGGTAGATTGGAATTAACCTGGTGGGATTCCAATAACATATCTTTGGGATTACAAATATTGACTTCTTGGATTGAGAGGAGAACCTGGAAGGGACTCCTACACTTCCAAAGGCCTCTGTGGACAAGAGCTATCCAATAGACTTTCTAAACACCTTCTCCAGTATTACATTGGCTTCATGGGAGGAGGGCACCATTACTTTCCCATTTAATGTAAAGCAGACTGAAGTGTCTTGGTTTGTATCAGTTGAAGTCACATGGCTTATATTAATTGCTCCCTGAAATAGGAGAGAACCACAAAACAAGTGACATCAACTTTCTAGAATCCACCAGTGAATGGTCCTATGCATAGTCCTATGACTTTGGGCCACACTACCAAGGTATTGGGATTTGAAACTGTCCCTCACCTATACTTCAAGAAAGACAGGCAGCATATAACAGAATAAAAATCAGAAACTGTGGGGTTGGACCCAGTGTAAATGTCATCTCTATTAGCTACTAGTAGTGTGATTTTGAGCAAACTACTTGAGTCCTTTGAGTCTCAGTTTCTTACCCTGTAAAAGTGCTCAATACCATCTACCTCCATGGCTACAGGGCTAAATAGTTCAATCATTCATTTACTCAACAAGCATCCCCAGAGTGTTTACCCCATGCAAGACACTGTACATATATAAGCAAATGATACAAATAAGCCCCTAGTGGGCTGCCAGGGATACAGTTTGTGGCTTCGTTATTGTTTTTCTGGACTGACTTTCTTTCACACCAATACCTCTTCCTTCTTGGTGGTTCCTTCCACCCCCGTGTGTCCTGTTCTTCCCTGCACTAGGGATGAGTGTGAACAATCCCTCTCTGAAATTTCAGTCTTCTTCAAAGTGACAAGGAGACAGCATAATGGGAGTTCATGCATTCCACCCCTGTCCAAGCTCCTCCATCTCAAATGGAAGCTGTTTGTTTCTTGTCATATCCAAGACTGATTCTCATGCCTTGATATCATTTTTTGGTGGGTTTTTTAAAAGATATTGTTATTATTCCAAAAATTCTCCTTTGCACAAGTTAGCTAAAAATATCTTTTGGTAAGTGCAAACAAAGAAATCAAATGCCCAGTTTAAAAAACAAATGCTAATGTCTCTTTCCCAAACATTTATTTTTTATTGTTTATTTTTTGGTGGAATCAGGGATTGAACTCAGGCCCTTATGCCTGCCAGGCAAGCACTTGTTCTCCTGAGCTATCTCCCCAGGCCCCCAAACATTTATTATCTAGTTAAAATAGAAGAGGTCCAAAAAGGGTACATAGAATTCAGAAGTGCTCACTTTGGAGCATACATCCCAAATTCAGACTCTCTCGTGTCAATCTAAGTAACAAACCACAGACTTACCTTGGAATGGACAATCTTGCTCTCAGATAGGCCTCGCATACACTATGCAAGGCTCACTGGAACCTGAATAGTAGTAAGAGGTATTTTTCAATTCTGTTTCATAGATGAAGACATTAAAGTTCAGAGAGGTTAAGTAGCTTACAAGACCAGCTACACCATAGGCAGGGCCCAGTACAAAATAAAGATGAGAGACTACATGTTAAAAAAAAATCACTAAGAATTTCAACAGTGTTAGCTAGCAGAGCATTCAACCAATTTCAGAATCCTTCAAAGCACCTCTTTCCTACCCCATGACTACAGAGGTCGTACATAATATTGGCTCTGCTTACTTACATTACTAAGTAAAAGAGTTGAGACTTGAACCTAGGCCTTTGTGACCAGGAAGTAGGTGGCTATAATTCATACATAATCATACAAAATAAAACTATTGTCTGCCAAGTGGAATGAGAATGAAAGTGAGGCCCATTTCAGATCATTCAGATTCCCTGAGCATTGCCCTCATCTCCCACCCTAGACAACAGCTGTGTAATCCAATGAATGGTTGATAAGAAGGGGGAACTTCAGACTCACATTGATCTCAAAGGGCAGCAATGCCAAGCCTTTCTCTCACTGCTTCCCTCCTGGTGTGGTTTGGGCCCTACCCTTTGAGGACGTTGTACATCAACTGGAGAAAATGCAGAAGTGAAGCGCTTCATACAGTTGTGCAGGAAATTGGGGTTGGTTATCTGGTTACCATGTGGACTGGAAGAATCATGACTGTCATCAAATCTCTCCCCTGCTGAGATACAAGCTCTATGAGGATAGGGAACTGTCTTGCTCTTCACAATACTTTAAATAGATGGCACCATGCCTACAATATAGTTAATACTTAAAAATATATAAGTGAAGTATTAATGAGAGAGTCTGCAGAATGTCTGGTGGAGGAGGGATTAGTTGTCTTTTGTTTAGACCCAATAAAGAAAATCAGTCCCAAAGAGATAGACTTTTGACTTTTGTATTTAAGAAAGTTCTCTGGCCTAAGAAGAAATAGGCTACTGGGACATAGCATTCACAATAGATGCCTGAGCAGGAAGGTAACAGAATGTCTCCAAATGTGCCCTTAGAGTGCCAGAGATAGGAAATAGATCTGAAAATTACAACTGATTTGTGGTAGCTACCTTACTTTCAATGAGAAATTATGCTATGATCAATTACTGATGCTTGCCAGGAGCACTTGAATATCTTTCAATATTCTTTGAAACTGCAATGATTGCCCATCTGTGAATCTGCACATTTCATCCAATCCAGACTGGTTAACACTAACTTCAGTGACCTAGTGTAAGGCAAACTAATTGAGACTGAGTTCACTAAAGCTCATCTCTGTATGTGATCAGAGAACCTTGCTTAATTCTCTTTCTTCAGAAGCATTATCCTACCCTCATTGGGACAATTACTTGGAGCACAGAGTCGTTCAGTTCTAGTTAAGTTTCAAATTGTCAGGGTTTTGAAAATTCCTTGTGTTTTAGGTCTGGGCTTGGATGCTATAAATATAATGTCCAATTCCAGTATTAAGCAATCCTGGATGTCAGATTCACTGTGCTTACAGACATCTATAGGGAAAGAACTTAGAGTAAATCTGTCTTGATAGTAATGATGAATTACATTACTTCATAGAATGGTAACCCTTGCAAGCAATAGTCCAGATAGGTTGAGGGATGAAAAATGAAGACATGGGGTGCCAATTCCATTAGCTCCTACCAAAAGCAAAGGCCAAAGAGGGGTTCAAATCAATAGCCTCTTCAGAAAGGGTGCTGAATAAACCCATCTAACTTCAAAGGGCAAGATTAAATGTTTTCCATTGCTTCCTGCTTCTTGCACCAAATGAGTTTGTTAATTTACACTTAAAGTAATGCCTGCCTTAGTTAGGTGAGTTTCAAAAACAAATAGGCTTACTTATTTAAAATAAAATATCACTACCCTCATAAAATTTTCATTTCTTCTAACATATGTTTAATCTTTATTTCAAATACAGATTTTAAACTCAAGCATCCACAGACTCCGTTTTATAACACTTAGAGAGTCACTATCTTATTATTCAAGTTTTAGAGTATATGTATATGCATACACTCCTTACAGGTGAAATTGTTCAAAACTAACACCATATCTTTGAAAAAACATTGAAAAATTCAGATTAATTTTTTCATTTTTTTAAGATCTTTTCTAGGGCCGGTGAGATGGCTCAGTAGACTAAGTGCCTGCTTTGGCAAGTGCAAGGACCAGGGTTCAATCCCTGGTCCTGCATGCTACACTGGCCCCACCACTGGGCCATGCAGAGTCTGCGACCAAGCCCAGGTGTGGTGGCACATGCCTGTAATCCCAGTGCTGGGGAGGCTGAAAACAGGAGGATCACTATGAGCTGTGTAGTGAGACCCTGTGCCAAATACATAAAATGAAAAAGAAAATCTTTTCTGGGCTGGAGAGATAGCTTAGTGGTCTAAGCACCTGCCTGGCAAGTGTAAAGACCTGAGTTCAATCCCCAGTACCGCATGTGGTGCTGGCCAGGAACCCCAGGCCCACCATACAGGCCACCAAAACTGAAACCTGGTGGGTGATGTATACCTGTTATCCCAGCGCTGGGGAGGCTGAGACAGGAGGATCATTATGAGTCTGAGCTGCATAGTGGGACCCTGTACCAAATAGATAAATCAATAAAATTTTAAAAAAGATCTTTTCTGGATTCAAATATTCATTGAACATTGAGCTATGTGTACTATTATTTGTACTATTCTAAATATTTTCATGGGGCCGGATATATAGCTCAGTAGAACAAGCACTTGACTGGCAAGCATAAGGTCCTGAGTTCAATCCCCAGTACTGGGGAAAAAAAAATATGTATATATATATATATATATATATATATATATATATATTGATATATGATATATATATATATATTATTTTTTCATTAAATACTTCCTCACCTGATCCTTTCTAAAAAAAGACTATCTATCCCTCATTTTTTATTTTCCTTCAGATAAAAAAGACTTAGAGTTATAATAATTGTAACTAAATCCATGTACTGAACACATTCACATATGGATTGGCTTTGCATCTCATTTAATCTTTATTTATTATCAATTTTTTTTACTGTATTTTAGGGACTAGCCTACAGGGTTTTCAGGGTCTCACTACTAGATCGGACTTGTACTCATTTTCCTATTTGCATCCTCCCAAATGCTGGGATTACAGGCACACACCAGCATGCCCAGTCTCAATTGCCATCTCAATGGGCCCCAGGATTGAGCACTACCCCCTTCCCCTGCTCCTGTTTGCAGGTGCTTTAATCCACTGAGCTGTTTGGCTAGCCCTTCATTTAATCTTCTGAGGTAAATATTTTTCTTCTCATTTAAGCAATGATAAATCATGTAACATATGAGCAAAGAAATAACAGAACTAAACCAAACTTGTGAAGAAATGGATTTAGTAGACCTTTATAGGGTGTTCACCCAACAGTGTCAGAATACACATTTTTCTCAGCTGTACATGCAACATTCTCCAAAATAGATGATGTGCTAGCACATAGAACATGCTTAAGTAAATACAAAGAAATTAAAGTTATGCCATTTATATTATTTGATCGTAGTGCAATGAAACTGGAAGTTATAGACAAAAGAAACAGCATAAACTCTATAATGGAAAAAAATAATACCCTCCTGAAAAATCAGTGAGTCATGGATGAAATTAAACCAGAAATTAAATAACATATACAATCAAATGAAAATGCAGCTACAACTTACTGGAACCTGTGAGATTCAATGAAAGTTGTCTTAAGAGGAAAATTTATAGTAATAAATTCTCATGTAAGGAAAACAGAATGAGCCCAAATAAGCAAGCTTATGCTGCACCTCAAACTCATAGAGAAAGAAGAGCAAGTCAAGTCCAAAGCTCAAAAAAGAGAGGAAAGTATGAAGATCAGAGCAAAAATAAATGCAGTGGAGATAAAGAAAACAAGATAAAAAATTAATGAATCAATCAGAGTTGGTTTTTTGAAAAATAAAGAAAATTGATAAACCCCTAGCCAAACTCATTAAAAAAGGACAAAAAATTCAAATTCATGAAATTCAAAAGATTATCAATACTTATGTATAAAATCTGTACTTTCATATAATGGAAAATTGAGAAGAAATGAAGATTCCTAGATATGTATAAACTACTGAAGCTGAATCAAGAAGATATAAAAATTCTGAATAACTCAATATCAGTTAATAAAATTGAAAATGTAATAAAAATGCCAACATAGAAAACTCTACGTCCTGATGGATTCATAACTGAATTCCTCAAAAAATTTAGGGTGGAACTAATATCAACTCTTCTCAAATTCTTCCATGAATTTGAAAAGAAAGCAATTCTTCCAAACTCATTCAGAGAGGCAAGTATTACTCTGATACCAAAACCAGAGAAGGACCCAACCAAAAAAGAGCACTATAGGCTAATCTCCCTTATGAAAATACATGCAAAAATGCTTTTTCCCCCCATAATTTTATTGAGAAACAAATAGCAATGAGACAGTTTCAAATCAAATTGGTAGGACAGTTTCAATAAATAACACATTGCATACTGTCTTCCTAGTGGTTATTTCCTGTACAAGATGCAGACATGATATCCTATTTACAAGCACTATTAGAACAAATCCCTCTATTCATTAAGAGAATGTAACTATATATCTATCCTAACCATTTTGAATACACAGATACAAAATGATCATTCATCTGTATTCCCTTTTTTTTTGGTTTAGTTCTGTCATTTAAATATTATAGGTCCATTAAGATTTGCCTTATATAGTTGAGTGCTCCCGTGTTAGCTGCACACATATTTATGAGTGTTACCTCTTCCTCTTGAATTTTTCCCCTAACCAGTATATAGTGGCCTTCTTTATTTC
>NW_004524732.1:294864-301314 GCF_000260255.1 Octodon degus
AGGATCACAAGTCCGCATCTTGTACAGCAATTAACCACTAAGAAGAATATATGCAGTGTATTATTTGTTGAAACTGTACTTCCAATTTGACTTGAAACCATCTCATTGCTATCTGTTTATCAATAAAACTGTAGAAAAACAAAAAAATAAAATAAAATAAAATACCATTAGTATACCTCAAAGATCTAGAGAAAACATTACTAAAATTAATCTGGAAGCAGAAGAGACCTAAAATAGCAAAGGCAATCCTGGGCAGCAAAGGAAAGGCCAGAGGCATCACAATCCCTAACTTGAAATTATACTACAAAGTGAATATGATAAAATCAGCATGGTATTGGAAAACAAAAACAAATAAACAAACAAACAAACACACAACAGACCTGTGGATCAATGGAGCAGATTAGAAGATGCAGATACAACTACAGACACACTCAGCCACTTCATCTTTGAGAAACAGGCCAAATATGTTCACTGGAAGAAAGATAGCCTCTTCAAGTGGTGCTGGAAATACTGGCTTTCCATATGCTAAAGGTTTAAATAGACCCATGCCTATCACCGTGCACAAAGCCACAGTCAAAATGGATCAACTATTTAAATATTAAACTGAAACACTAAATCTTCTGGAAGTAAAAGTAGGTAGAAACTCAAGGACATAGGGGTAGGTAAAGAGTTCATGAACAAAACTCAAACTACATGAGAAATATTTCAAAGACGCAAAAATCTCATCATTTTCCAGAAGTTTCTGCACATCAAAACAAATGAGCAACAGAGTAAAAAGATAACTTACGAAGTGGGAAACAATTATACCAGACTAGCCTTCAGACAAAGGACTCCTATCTAGAACATATAAAGAAAAAAAAATCAAGCCTCCAATTTCCAAAGACCCAATCCAAAACGGGTATTTGAGATGAATATACACTTCGCAAATGAACAGATACAAATGGCAAATAATTACATTAAAAATGTTAAACTTCACTGGTCATTTAACAGATGCAAATTAAAATAGCACTGAGATACCATCTTATGCCAGAAAGAATGGCTGCCATCAAGAAGTCAACCAATAACAAACACTGAAGAGGTTGTGGGGAAACCCTTCTCCACTGTTCGTGGGAGTGCAGGTTGGTACAACCATTACAAAAATCATTATGGAGATTCCTCAAAAAGCTAAGATTAGGGGGCCTGCCCCTTAGCTCAGTTCCTTAAGTGGCTGCTTCAACAAAGCAGTCAGGCTCAAGTTGCCATGGTTCTATCCCCACAACTCAAGCCAGCCAAACCTGCCCTGAAGGCATTCCGAGCAAAACAAAACAAAACAAACAAAAACAAACAAACAAAAAAGCTAAGATTGGAAGTCACCTTTCAGCCATCTATTCCCCTCCTGGTTATTTTCCCAAAATAAATGAAATCATCATACCTCAGAAATATATGTGCACCCATGTTTGTAGTAGAACAATTTGTTATAGCTATATATTGGTAAATGAAGTAAATCCCATCCACAAATGCAAATATTGTATTATCTCACTAGTGTAAGAATCTGAAAGAGTAATGAAAATGTAAATGGTACAATAGATACTGTAAGTGAGAAATAAATTGTTCAATGAGAAGGAAAAACTGGGATGAGGAAAAGGACAAATGAAAGAAGGGAAAAAGATATGTTTAGGTGTACATGCAGAATAGTATGTATAATTGTATTGTTGATTTCTGCTGGTCTTTTGAAAATGCAGTTAATACTTAACATTTTTTTCATTTTACTCTAATATTTTTTCTGTTTCAAAAAAAAATTTTTTTTGAAAGGGTCTACAAGGTGTTCAGGGTCTCACTACTAGATCAGACTCATAGTGATTCTCCTGTTCACAGGCTCCCAAATACTGGGATTACAGGGGTGCGCCACCACACCCAGTCTCAATCACTATCTCAGCATGCCTCAGGGGCAGGGCCAACATGGCAGACCTGGGGATTGACCCCGGCCCCTGTGCCTGCTTGCAGGTGCTTCAATCTGCTGAGCTATTTGACTGGCCCTTCCTCTTTTGAATTTCTTATAACTCTTTTGTTATTGTTTTGTTTTCTTTAAACAAATTTTACATGTTTATATCTGGTAATCTAAACAACTAGTTTAAAGATAACGTCATGTAATACAGCAACCATTGTTGAATTTCTATTACTTTATTTAGTGAAATCTTGTTTTATTTCCAATGCTGTTGTATTTATTTATGACTATTTTGTTTTCTTTAGGAAGAAAAAAGAAAAAAGGGATTAAACTGACTTTTATGCATGAGTCTAGAAGTAGGCAACACTGGTCTGTGAGAAAAAATGAATGTTCTAGTGAGGGGGACAGAGGCAATTACTATAGTATAGTTAGAAAAAGGCTGAAGAAATCAGGAATGGGATGGCAGCAAGACTGGTCATCTCAAAGTTACTTCACTCATAGTGTTTAAAAGAGGTGAAACCCTTATCATGCTGCTCAGCTAAGTCACATCCTTTATGATTCCTGTCTTGCTTTGGAAACTGGCCTGTTTCTGGCTTTAGTGTGATTTGTGTACCTACTGTACCATGTGGACTATATTCTGTCTCAGTTTGGGCTACCTGGGCTTTATGTAGCAGTTCAATCTAAAGTAACAGTTTCCCATAATTTGCTAACACTGCCAACAACCAACAACCTCTATGTTCCCCTTCTTTTCTTTTTCCTTGTCATGAGGAAGCTAATAAGAAGGACCAATACTCCCCTCTTTTGGCTCCAGGAGAAAGGAAAGCCACATACAGGAACCACAATGCCAGTCATACCTCAATCACCATAAAACCCCAAAGCAAGTCACTGTTCCTTTCTTTTAAACCATGTTTGGACATGGTTTAAAGTCACCCTTCCTTCTCTGCAAAGCCTTATTATGTAATAAATCTTTCATATTCTCTTGGTTTGTGTGGCTGATCTTATTTGACATGCATACTACACTTTGGGTGAAAGATACATTCTTTTTGGATTTTTTTCCATAATTTTATTGAGGAATAAAATTTGCTATTGAAACAAATAGCAATGAGACAGTTTCAAATCAAATTGGTAGGACAGTTTCAATAATTAACACATTGCATACTCTCTTCCTAGTGGTTCTTGCTGTACAAGATGCAGACATGATAACCTATTTACAAACACTATTACAACAAATCCCTCTATTCATTAAGAGAATGTAACTATATATCTATCCTAACCATTTTGAATACACAGATCCATTTTGTATATGTGTATTCAAAATGGACATCCGTCTGTATCCCCTTTTTTGTTTAGTTTTGTCATTTGAATATTATAGGTGTGTTAGCTCAGCAAAAAAATTCTAAAAGAGTGCAATAGTCCATAAGAGTATTGGGTCTCTCACTTGACTGGCAAAGTCAAAAATTGTTGAGCTGAGTCCCCTACAGCTCAACATAACATCATGGCTTTACTTCTTATACTTCACTTTTATACTTTTCTGCTGGATGGTTAAGACCAAGATAAAGCAAGACCTATGCAACAAGAGTTGTAGCTTTTGGATCTGATAAGGTTAGTCAAATCCTGAAAGATACATTCTAAATCTTTAGAGTGCAGTTCTAAATCACACTACATATAGTCATTTTGGTTTCCGATTATGAAAGTCATAGTAGCAATTACTACTTTCTACTTGCTAGGTACTATTCTGTACTTTTTACTAGGCAATATTATGGTATTTTTTTTTTTTTTTTGCTTTTTATTTTAACTCAGTCTTCCCTAGCATTTTGTAAGATAGAAGCCAGGATAATTATTCAAACTTAGTGGGTGTACCCAGAAGAACTCAGGTGTCAGGGTGCAGGGGGTTTGCAAGGGAACAGTATAAAACAGGTCACATTTTATGAGATTATTTTATAATGAATCATCAAAGAATCATATAAAAAGTGTGCAGGTAATCTGTCCATACCCTAACAACCAAAGAATGCAGCTGAGGGTCTGGATCCCATGGTGATGTCCTGCATGAGTCCAGCTGAAGACCTACAGTTCAAAACAATGCCTCCCAAGAGTTCAACTGGAGGCATAGAGCCCACAACAATATCTCATGCAGGCTTACTTCTTTGAACTGTGCTAGGAAGGTCCAAAGTCAGTGGTGGAAGTTAGAAAGTCTGTGCCAGTGGGGTGAAGGATCTGTGCTAGCAGGCTGAAGAATCTGAATTGGAGATGAGCAGTGACACTCAAAGTAAGAGCCAGAGCTCCCTCCAAAAGTACCACAGCCATTCTCAGCAAACAATGAGGTCCTGAGCTCCTCCAAGGATGTAGAAAGCTGAGTTCCCACCAAGAAAACCAATGTGACAAACTTCTATAGGAGACTGAGCAGTACACCATCTTCCCCTGCTGAACCAGGAAGCAATGCTCAAGTTGAGGCCCAGAGCTCCTCCAAAGTAAACCATAGTTATTCTCAGTGACAACAAGGTCCTGAGCAGTTCTTCTGACAAGAACAGCCAAGTTTATCAGAAAAGCCAGTGTGACAAGGTCCTCCAGAAGAACAGCCCAAGGCAATCAGCAGCTCCCTAACAGTTTCCCAACAGCTTCTCCAAATGGCTTCCCCAAAAGCTTTTTTAACAGCCTCTCTAATTCTGCCTTTTATGCTGCTGGCAACAATCCTGAGGTGGGCCTCCCATGCCCAGCACCATACAGTTCAGTTAGCTGTGTGTAACAAGTTGACCACCAGTTAAGGGAATGGTGTCGAGTGACCAATATAGTTGATGATAGGAGCTAGTGTTCAGATGTAAGAGACGTAAAGAGAGAAGCAGAGATCTGTAGACTCACGTTCACAACCTAAGAGGAAAAGGAAGAGTCAGCCACTGGACAAACCATGAGCAGAGGTCTACATGTTGTAGTGTATCGAAGTAGGTGTTAGGTAGATTAAAAAATTGTTTTAAAAAGCTGATATTTAGTGTATTTAGTACAGGGTCTCACTATGCAGCTCAGACTCATAGTGATCCTCCTGCTTCCAGCCACCCCAGAACTGAAATTACAGATGTGCGCCACCATGCCCTGTCTCAGTGGCCAGCTCAGCATGCCTAGGGTTGGGTCCGGCATGGCATGTGGTGCCGGAGATTGAACCCTGATCACTACACTTGCCTAAGCAGGTGCTTAGTCTACTGAGCTGTCTCGCTGGCCCAAGCTGACATTTGAAAGTGGCCTGTCTGTCTAGAACAAAGCCAGGAAACCTAGACAAAGCTTTTCAGGTCATTTCTCTTTGATCTGAAAAGACTCTTTGTCACATAATGTCCCTATTTGGTTGCACAACCATAAGGCAGTGGGCACCCACTGTAGAGGGAATTTTGAATAGAGTTTTGTGGCATACAAAGGCTGCCTTCCTTGATAGGTAGAGAGGATCATCTGGGTGTGAGTTTGCACATTTACACACAGTGCCAGAATGCTCTTGGTCTGAAGGTGTTGAAGTTGGACTTTCTTTTGGATGTTCAATGTTATTGTACTCTTCCTAATAGCTACAGATGCTGCAGCTGAAGTCTGCTAGCAAAAAGGGCATTACTGTGTTACCAGAACTTAACTATGGGGACATTTTGGGTGTTGATGATCCAGGTTGTACTGGTGATTAGATACTAGTGATTAGATAGTCACTAAATAAGAGTCATTTCAAAAAAGTGTGTGGCTTGCAATTCTACTGCTGGGCACTTTTAGGCAGTTGGAAGTGGCTATGTACACATATTAGCCAAGAATGACAGTGAAAAAGTTATATTGTCTTTTCTTTAAAAAATAATTCCCCACAGCATTGAAGGGCCATAAAACAGCAAGGGTGTCAAGAGCAAGAGGTGAGGATGAGTGTGATTAGAAAGGCCCAGACTGCACAGGTGACCTTGGGCATCACTGTCAGAAGCTGGGGATACTGAAAATGGAGCTACTCATGTATAGAAAACTCTCTTACTCTTGCTTTGAGAAGTATTAGAAATAATACTGGACTTTTGGATTAGTTAAGAAATTCAAGGAAAGAAAACAACAGAGATGGGCCAGAGCCAAACTCATCTTAATTTTAAATAACAAAAATATGACCTGAATGACACTGTATGTTGGGGAAATAGGTCATGCTGTTATGAAGACAAAGAAGGCATGCTTAAAATTATCTTACTGTCACCATTTGAACACTCACTCTCTCCACTATTCTGAGATTTGCTGATGCATAGGAACTCAACATGTGATAATTTAGTTAATAATATCATTATTAATATTATTGTTGGGGCTGGGGAGATAGCTCAGTGGTCTAAGTGCCTGCCAGGAAAGCACAAGGACCTGGGTTTGATCCCTGGCACCAGGGGCCATACCGGCCCCAGGACGCCAAGCTGCCAAAAATCAGGCATGGTGGTGAGTGCCTGTTATCCCAGTGCTGGGGAGGCTGAGACAGGAGGATCACTATGAGTCTGAGCTGTGTAGCAAGACCCTGTACCTAATAAATAAATAAATGATTTTTAAAATAT
>NW_004524732.1:307999-316389 GCF_000260255.1 Octodon degus
AAAAGATATATAGGGAGGATGCTGGGTCCCGGGACTTGGAGAACTTTGTCTCAAGCCTTCTGTGGCTCAATAGTGTGTCCTACTGTGGTTGTGATGCACGACACTAGGTAGCAGGGGTAAGAGAAGAACTTTCACGGTATGTGTCCTGATTAGGGTACATAGAAGGCTCTGTGGGCTTTCAGGGAGATTGCTAGGCATGGTCCCCACAATACCATCTTGGACACATGCTAGGGATATAGCTTAGAGGCATAAATGCCTGTCTGGCAAGCACAAGGTCTTGAGTTTGATCCCTGGTAACACACACACACACACACACACATACACATTGACAGATTTTTTTTTTTGGTTTAAGTTAGAATGGTTTATATAAATTGTCCAATACCTGAAGTTATTAGATATAGAATTTCAGAAACAAAAGGGATCATAGCTTCACTCTATGGAAATCATATGTGTATAGTAAAAAACAACAAAGCTGTACAGTGAGAACAGCAGAAACAAGATGATGTCTTATCAGTGTTGTCAACTTAATCCCCAGATATTTGTAACCTTCTCCATCTGTGCAGCTGTGAGAGAGTCATGCATAATTTCAATAAACTTTACATTTGGATTTTGGATTAAGATGGGTTTCTGTCACTTTGACACCAAGATTATAAACTAATACACTTTGAACACTTTTAAGAGCACTTTGGAATAGAATTTATTGCTTGAATTGATGACTAGAGTAGATAAAGTTAAAACCACCATGAAACAGCCCAAATTTTAACACATCAATTCTAAGCTATATTCTTCTAAAGTATCCACTGGGCAACAGTACATTCTAATGGAAACATTACGGGCATTGTAATCAGACTCGGGTTGGAGGCCAACTCCATTTTTCCAAGCAGAAATTTTGACTCTAGCAAATTAACTGCATTGTTCTGAGCCCTTCTTTTGCATCAAGGTAATAATACCAATGTTAGAGAGTTTTGTCACATGGCACAGTGAATAATGTATTAAAATATGACACCGATGCTGGCTCACCACAAGCTCTTGGCATTGCACATTTCATTGAACCCATTGATTACAGTGTGCAGCACATTTACCATAATACACTATTTAAAAACAAGAAAGGAAAAGCTGATTAAGTTGTGAAAGACCATCAATTATATGAGGCATTCTTATTTCAGACCTGTTAAACTATGAAAAAGAAATGTGTCTTATGATCTATGAAATAGAATATTTTTATTAAACACAGATGATCTATGCAATAATGTGAAGCACTGGTGACATAACATTGAATAAGACAAACTGTTCTGTAAGGTGATTAGAATCTAGTGATTGGTACATTTAAGTTTTTTTAAAGGACACCAAATAACCTTAGATGGTGAGTTTATCACTTACAAAGATAGGTAAGGTCGAGAAGTAAAGCAGGGTAGAAATACTAGACTTTAATCCTATTATAGGTCCTTAGCTCCTACAGCAGTTACATTTTCATGCTATGCACACAGTCCAAAACAAATTGTCTGCTTACAATTAAAATCCTGCTGAGTTTCCAAGAGACAAGACCTCAGGGAGCTATTTGAAATACCATGTCTTATCCACAATGATGCAGTTCTACTTTTAAGGGAAAATTAAGGGGTTTCCTTGTAGATTAGGCCAAACTTTCTCCAAAATACAAAAAGAACGTACATGGAAAAGAAAACTTTAAGGTTTGTTTCATACAATCACTTGAGAACAATTTACATAAATGACTAAATTTTCTTTCTCCTTTTTATCAAACTTGGAAGGCCTGTGCTTTATAATGTGTTACAGTCTTGGTAGAACAGAATAAAGACCTTTGGGAACTGACTGTAACAGTCACCAAATTTCCTCATTAAACAACCACTTACTGGTCTATTAAATAGGATCCGCACTGTGATATTTTGTGTTAAATTAAGATCTCCAATGTAAGTTGCTCAGTTAGGGCTTCTTAAGACATCTCCTCCCAAGAGACAGCCTCAACATTACCCCAGAAAAGACAAGTGTGTTTGCTTTACCGGACAGCTCTTCCAGAAAAGGATTCAGTTGAGAATAATCTAAAAAGAACATTTTCTTTGCCTCATTTGCTTAGGAAGACTTTAAAAGGTTTTAGAGGTTTCATGTTACAGATGTGGTAGGGCACCAACAATTACCAAATATTTAGGGGTGGCCAGGTACTGCCCCAGAGCTGGAGGATGAAGATAAATGATTTGTCTGTCCTTGAGGCATCCACTGTCCAGTGGGAAAGCGAGGTCTTAGTAGTCAACTGAGGGAGCTCTGGCGTGTCAGCTCTGGGGACAGAAAGCAAATCATCTGCATTGGTCAAGTACACCATCAGGGACCCAGAAAGAAGCAGAATTCACTGGCATTTTTAACAAAAATATTGTAGTGAAGGGAGTTCTTTCCAGTGTGGGCAAAATTAAGGGAACAAACAATGGATTTTGAGTCACCCTGAGAGTACTAGCACATGGTGAAAAGCCATTATTCTCCATGGACCAAAAAAGCAAAGAAAATGTAGTACAGTTGGTCAGCACTAGACCCTGGAGAAACACTTTTCAGGGAGAGCTGAGAAAGGTCACAGTGTCCAGCAGAGAAAAGCTACTACAGCAAGGTGGAAATAGAAAAGGAATACCCCAGCCTTCCTCTGTTCTGGTTTTCCAATTTTCCACTGGTGCTTCCCATTGGCTGAACCCAGTGGAAGTCAGATTGGCAATGTGGTCTGATTGGATGCCAAGAGAGGTCATTAAATGGACTTGGGCAAGAGGACAAAGAACAGCCAGTCAGTGCATCTGTCATCTATAATTTTTCAAGGTTCCTGAGTGCAGACACATACCCACACTCCATTCATTTACCAAACTCTTGTCAAGTGCCTACCATGTGAATAACAGAGATAAAAGCCATTGGCAACAAAGAACTAGGCTTTGCAGGTGAAATGGTGAGGAAAGCAAATACTACTTTTACACATATAGGCTTTTTAAACTAGTAAGAAAGACTGAATAAGCAAATAATCTACAAAGCATAATGAGTTCTATTTTCAGGGAGGTCAGGAAGTTGTAGGAGTATAGGGGACATGGATAGAGTTAAAGAAATAGAGAACTCACAGATTGTTCTCCTGAAAGTCATGTTTCAGTTGAGATCTAAAGTTGAATAGAGGTCAAGCAGCTACAGGAGTAAATGACAAAGTGGGAAGCATTTCTGGTGGAGGGAACACAGGTGCCAAGACCCAGAGGCAGCAACATGTCAAGTTCAGGGGTCTGAGAGGAGTTCAGCATTCTTGAAGCCTGGAAAATTGAGGAAGGTTATAAGGTGAGGCTGCAATGACAGTGGTGTAGTGTTTTGTGTTATGTGACCCTAGGCTTGGATGCCAAAGCCAGGAAAGAATAATACAAAAGTTTTGATGAGTTTTTTCTGAAGTTTGAAAGATCACTCTGGATGCACTGGATCTCAGTTATCCCAATTTGAAGGGATAAGGGTGTAGTGATGTTCAAGAAGAGCCCTAGTAGCAGTAGGAGAGAGCTGACTGACAGGAACTGATGATGGCATTTGAGTTAGGGGCAGAATGAATGCAGTGGTACAGAGACACAAGAAAGCAGGGCATAATCTTGGAAAGGAAATACTTTATACTGACTGGAACAGGCTAACTGATTGGGGAAGACACTGAATATACACAGGTGAGAGATGGTTCTACGGCCCCACGTTCTCCATGTATCCTGAATGTCAGATATATCCACCACTTACTATCACTACAGCTATGTTTCAATTTCTCTTAGGTAAGTACCTTGGATTGGAATTTCTTGACTTGGGGGTAGGCATATGTTTCATCTTAAATAAATACTGTCCTTTATATATGCTTATGATAATTCCTCTACCTGAAATTTCCTCTTCAACCATATATATCAGAAAAAGATATGTAGTAATTATAGAAATAGCTCAAAAGAATGTCAGATCAAGGTAAGTGGCCAGTAGGTGGTGGCCAAAGTTGGAAAGAGATTAGGGAAGAAATTTGTAGCAGTTTTTCATTACTGCTACATGATTAAATACTTGACACAAGATAGTTATCAAGAAAAAAGGTTTAAGCTCATGGGTTTGAGGCTGAAAGTTTCTATGATATAAGCCTAGATTTAATGAAGGCCATCTGTCTTAGTTACTTTTCTCATTACTGAGATAAAACAACTGACACCCAAAGTAAAAAGAAGAAAAGTTTATTTAGGTCACAGTGGTAGAGATTTCAGTCCATAGTTGGCCAACTCCAATGCAGGCTGGCTTCACAAAAGAGAACCATTCATTGGAAGCAGAAGACAGCAAAAGCAACAAGGAGTGGAAGGGATAAGGCTCTTTTTATCCCTTATATTTTATGCAGGGTACCTGCCCTAGGGCAGTGTAACACTCACACACTTAATCCCAGTATTGAACCATGAATCAATCACAAGCTCTAGATTCAGCCACCTATGAAAAGCTTGCCCCCATGATCACATAAGGCTTTAGGGAGACATCCAAACACAAACTATAACCCCATTGTCCACAATAGCTATTCTGGGATTGCACAAAGAAGTGAACAGATTACAGTTTAGTACTGACATCATGGAGTTGGGAGGGACTAGGACTTCTTTTACATTGATCTTCTGGCATAAATCATAATAGCAGAGTGAAAGAGACACAGGTTCAAGAATATACTCACAATGATCCAAGAAACTTTCACAAGGTTCACTTCTTGGAGGTCCCATCGTCTTGCCACACCACCACTCAATGGCCACATCTCCATCTTTGGAAAATTGGAGATAAAGTAGAAGAAGGGAAGGCAGGAGGTAAAGGAGAGGAGGGGGAAGAGGAGAAGAAAGAGGAAGAGGAGAGGGAGAAGGAGGTCTGTAATGAAACTATATCCAAACCACAGCAACATCAACAAGACTGAGGCTCAGAATAAGAAGCAAGTATCAAAATAGTGTCAACAGATTTAAGATAGAATCTGTGCAATGAAGAATTTACATGTGAAGCTGGATTTAAATTCTCATATCTAGACTTTCTCAGCATTGTTTTATCCTTGCTAGAAAGCTGCAAATCTGAGTAGCTTTTGCTTATCCAAAATTACATGTCCTCTTCACTGACTTTCAGTAATACATGAAGCTAGTGTGCTTTATTAGCTGGCCCACTGTGCCCGCCTAGGATTGTAACTGAAGTACAAACTATGTGGAAAGAACTTTTGTGATATGTATTAAGAACTTACACAATGTCTACATTCTTTAATCCAGGAATTTAACTAATAGTATGCTAGTATGAAAGAAAATATGTTATGTGCTTTACATGTATTGAGACAGTTAAAATTCATCAAATCTTATGAGGTAGTTACTATTATTGTTCCCATTTTACTGATAAGAATAAAAGTAGGATATATATGTGTTGCTCAACTTGCACAGCCAGTAATTTGTAGAACTAGTATCTAAACCGAGGCAGTCTAATTTTAGAGTTAGCAATGTTGCAAGCAGCTAAAACTGGAAATTAGTTATATGTGTAAGGGTAGGACAAGGCCACAGTGCCTAAAGCTGTCAAGTGACCTTGGTCTTGAAACCAGCACCCTGTCTGGACAATTTCAGTCATTATTTGCTAGGCAATCATGTGTTTTATGATATTTACATTGAAAAGACATAAATAAATACCTCTACTGGTGTTATTCAGGTCCTTTGTCCATTAGGCACACAGGCTTCCAACCTGACCTCAGCCTTTGTCTCTTGCCTTTATTTTCTAAATCCCCTTAATGTTTTCTCTGGGGACCGCCAAGAGACAAATGAATCCCAGTAGGCACTCATTAACACCAAACTATACTGCCTCTATTTATACAGGTTTATACAGGTTGTGGGTTTTCTTTTTTTTTTTTTTCCATAATTTTATTGAGAAACAAATAGCAATGAGACAGTTTCAAATCAAATTGGTAGGACAGTTTCTATAATTAACACATTGCATACTCTCTTTCTCATGGTTATTTGCTGTACAAGATGCAGACATGATAACCTATTTACAAACACTATTATAACAAATCCCTCTATTCAGTAAAAGAATGTAACTGTATATCTATCTTAACCATTTCAAATACACAGATACAAAATGGACATTCATCTGCATCCTCTTTTTTGTTTAGTTCCACCATTTGAATATTATAGGTGTGTTAACTCAGCAAAAAATTCTTAAAAAGTCCAGTAGTCCATAAGAGTGTTGGGTTTTCCGCTTGACTGGCAATGTCAGAAGTAGTTGACCTGAGTCCCCTACAGTTCAACATAACACCATAGCTTTACTTCTTATACTTCGCTTTTATACTTTTCTGCTGGATGGCTAAGATAAAGCAAGACCTATGCAACAAGAGTTGTAGCTTTTGGGTCTGATAAGGTCAGTGAAATCCCTTCAGGATTTATCCTGAGATCCTGTACCTCAGATTGTAGAACCTTTGTCAGTATCAGTCATGTGGATGAGTCACAGCCATTGCTTGGCCAATGTGCTCTGTGTGAAAGCCTGAGAGAATGTTTTCTCTCCATGTGAGTTTGACCATTTTCAAGAAATAATTAATTTGTAACTTTTAAGTGCTTGGTGGAATAAAATTTTTATATTAGTGTATTGTGTACACACCACCCTGATCGATTTATAGGACATTTCAGTACTCCATGGATTCTCACAGCCTCTTACCATCAACAGCTGAATATTCACTAACTCCTGTGGACATAGGCATTCTGTCTGATCAAGGAGCTTCATATAAAAAATAAAAACCCTTCATTAAACTTCAGGTTTACAAGATCTATTAATTTTCTGGTATATATCATGTTCTACTACAGTATTCTATTCCCTTGTACAAATCTATTCCTCTATGAAAGATGCTTCTATGAAAGATGCCAGTTTGAAGCAAGTGTAAATTGTTAAATATTTTTGTTGAAGTCCTTAATAGATATGTATTTTCTTTGATCTTCATAAATACTAGGATTGGAATTGCTTTGTCCATTTTAATTTATAATTTAATCTTGAATTTCACTTATAGCTAATTTTCTGTATAAATGTGGCCACCATCCCATGTACTTGACCATAATTAACTTTTTTTTTTTTTTAGGTTTTTTTTTTTTTTTTTTTTTTTCAGAACCGGGGATTGAACTCAGGCCCATGTACTTGCCAGGGAAGCACTTATTCTACTGAGCTATCTCCCCGGCGATTATCCTACAGATTATTATTTTTTATTTTTTTTGGTGGAACCAGGGATTGAACTCAGGCCCTTGCGCTTGCCAGGGAAGCTCTTATTCCACTGAGCCATCTCCCCGGCCCCTCATAATTAACTTTTTAACGAAGTATCAGTTCAAGTATTTTTTGCCTTTACAAAATTGGGCTGTTTGTGTTATCTAACTGATTTTTATAATAAATTATTTATGTATTCTGGGCATAAATATTTGTAGGAAAGGTACACTATAAATACTACCTTTCAGGATGTGGGTTTTCTTTTTCTTTTTCCTTTTGTAGTACTAGAGACTGAACTCAGGACCCTGCACTTCCCAGGCAAGCACTTATCCTACTGAGCTATCTCCCCGGCCCTTTGTATATGTTTTCAATGAAAAGAAATTCCTAACATTAATAAAGTCTATTTTATTAAAGTTTCAAAAGACTTTATATGTTCTATTTCAGGTATCTTTCTTCATATCAAAGCCAGAATATTGTTTTTCTATAATCTTTCCTACAAACTTGAATGTTTTAAACATTACATTTGGTATTTTAGCTTTCTTTTACTTATTCCTTGTGCATGATATGAGCTAGGGATCAAGATTCCTTTTTCCTTCCACACCTGTATTCAAATTTCCTGCAACATTTACTAAAAGGTCTTTCTTTTTCCTAATAAAAAGCAAATGTGGTGCTCACTTCGGCAGCACATATACTAAAATTGGAACGATACAGAGAAGATTACCATGGCCCCTGCGCAAGGATGACACACAAATTCGTGAAGCGTTCCATATTTTTTACATTCTGTTAATGAATAGAATGATTTGTTCTAATGGTGTTTGTAAATAGCATCACAAGTCCGCATCTTGCACAGCAATTAACCACTAAGAAGAATGTATGCAGTGTATTATTTGTTGAAAAATAAAAAAAATAAAAATAAAAACAACAACAACAAAAAAGTAAATGTGTAGAATGTCAAATGTGACTCTTTCTCTTCAAAATGAAACTGAAAGCACCTGTTTCTGTTACTCTCTTGTTGTCTCAGACAAGTTCTTCAGCTTCTTTGTTTTTTTTTTTGTTTTATTTTATTTTTTTTATTTTTCAACAAATAATACACTGCATATATTCTTCTTAGTGGTTAGTTGCTGTACAAGATGCGGACTTGTGATCCTATTTACAAACACCATTAGAACAAATCATTCTATTCATTAACA
>NW_004524732.1:316489-319463 GCF_000260255.1 Octodon degus
AGTTAAATGTGTTTCTTGTATACAGCATATTGTTGGATTTTGTTTCCTAATCCACTGTGCCAGTCTATTTCTCTTAATTGGTGAATTGAGTCCACTTACATTGATGGTTATAATTGAGATGTGCTGACTTATGATTGACATGTTATTTACCTGTTATCATTTACTCCTTTTTCTCCTGTGTTTAATTGTTTGCCCTATTTAATTTGTTTTTTTCTGATCTCATTCATGGAGTTCTGATCATTTTGGTCCCTCTCTAGAACATCTTTCAGGAGCCTGTGTAGGGTTGGCTTTGTCATCATGAAATTCTTTTGTTGTTCTTTGTCATGGAAGTATTTCACTTCTCCATCAAACTTGAAAGAGAGTTTTGCAGTGTATAGTAGTCTGGGCTGGAATTTATTTTCATAGAGGACTTGAAGTACTCTGCTCCATGCTCTTCTTCTCTTCATGGTTTGTGAAAAGAAGTCGGCTGCAGTTCTGATGGGTTTTCCTTTGAATGTGATCTGCTTCTTTTCTCTAGTGGCTTTCAGCAGATTATTCTTGAGCTGAATTTCTGGGATCTTGACTATTACATGTCTCAGTGTGTTTTTAATTGGGTTGAGGTTACTTGGCATTCTGTGTGCTTCGGTTATCTGAATGTTAGATTGCTTCCTCACTTTTGGGAAGTTTTTTGCTATTACTTCTGTCCATATTTTTTAATGTCATTTGTATTTACTCCTTCTTTCTCATTGATACCTATTAGTCTCACATTGTTCATCTTTGCATCATCTTGCAAGTGATGAATTATTTTCTCCTGCATCCTAGTTGTTTTTAAGAGATCTTTTCTTATCATTTCACTAGCTGCACCAGAGTCTTCAAGATCTGAAACTCTGTCTTTACTTTCACTTAAACGGTTTTGCAAGCTTGTGATTGAGATTTTAAGTTCCTCTGTATCTCTTTGACTCTGCTTCATGTGATCTATTTCTTTCCTGTATTGCTCATTCAAGGAATCTGTCATTTTTCTAATCTCCTCTATTTTTTTTTCATCAATGTCTTCTTTATAAGCAGTTATTAATTCTTTTACTGCAGTGTTTTTTTCAGATTAGGTTTCCTCCCTGTGTTTCTGTAGTTGATTCTTTACTTCAGATGCTATGAGTTCCGAGAATTCTTTTTGTACTTCAGAAAAGAATTCTGCTCTGAGTTCCTCAACTTTCTGCTGTTGCTTATTTACTATCGACACTATTAATTCATACATTTGAGCTGAGCTAGTGTCCTCGGCACTTGTTCTGTGTGGGCATTGGGTTTCCTAAATATGTTTCTGCATTTGATTCTTTACTGCAGATGTTATTAATTCAGGGATTTCTTTTTTCATTTCCAATCTGAGTACCTCTATACCTTTCTGCAGTTGTTTCTTTATTTGAAAAGCTGTTGATTTATTAATTTCAGTTGTGTAATTCCCAATTTGTTCTGTGTTAGTGTCCTCTGCACTTGTAATGGGTGGGCTTAGGGTCTGAGATTGCATTTTGCTCCTTCTCATTTTCATTTTGGGTAGCACTGTCTTCTGATCTTTGTTGTAGAGCTTTGGTGCAGTTATAACCTTAGCACCTACTGAAATTCAGGTTCACATCTACAAAGTTTGGATTTATCCAGCTGTGCCTGGCTTGGGTCTGGCTGCTGTTCTCAGCTCCTTCCTGCTGCTGCCCTTGGGGGTGAACCTGTTGTGCCCCTCTGGCAAGATGTTCTGCTCCTGGACTAGCTGAGTGGTTGTGTCCCCTACTCTTTCTGCAGGGATTGCAGCTGCAGGGTTTCACCCCAGGCCTGTATGCCAGGCCTGAGCTGAGTCTGGAGAGGACAAGGTGGAGTAGGGGGGAGAGGCAGCTCTCCCACACACTCACAGGGCCTGGGCTAGGACCAGATCTGGGGGCCCCAAGAACGCAGCAGAACTTTTCACTTGGCAGGCGGGGTGGGGTGTTGCTGCTGAGTGGTGGGAAGGTCCCAAGGGGGTGGAAGAAGTCTCATCCATGCTGTGTCTGGGCTTGGACAGGCAGATTGCAAAAATCCTTCAAAAACTAGCAAACAGAATGCAGCAAATCATCAAGAAGATTATATATCATAACCAAGTGGAACTAATCCCAGGAATGCAGGGATGGTTTTTAATATACACAAAACTGTAAATGTAACATGCCACATCAACAGAGCCAAAGAGAAAAATCACATAGTCATCTCAATAGATGCAAAAAAAAGCTTTTTACATAGTCTAACATTCATTCATGATAAAAACATTACAGAAAATCAGAATAGATGGTCTTTACCTCAGCCTGATTAAAGCCATCTATGACAAACCTATAGCCAACATTATGTTAAATGAACAAAACTTGAAAGTCTTCACTTTAAAATCAGGAACAAGACAAGGATGTCCACTGTCAGCACTGTATGTCCAATATAGCTCTAGAAACATTAGCCAGAGCAATTAGACAAGAGAAAGAAATGGAATAATGATTGCAAAGGAAAACATGAAATTATTATTTGCAAATGACATGATATTGTATGTAGGAGACACCCAAAACTCCACTAAGAGGCTTGTAGATTTAACAAGCACATTTAGTACCATAGCAGGATACAAAATCAACACTCAAAAATCAATAGCATTTCTATACACAAACAATGAACACACTGAGAGAAAAATTATGGAAACTTCACCCTTCACAATCCCCCCCAAAATGAAGTATTTAAGAATCAATCTGACAGAGGAGGTAAAAGATTTATACTGTGAAAATTACAGTACTCTGAAAAAAAGAAGAGATGGAAGAGGATTTCACAAAATGGAAAGATCTTCCTTGCTTATGGATAGGGTAAATGATCATTGTGAAAATGGCCATATTTCCAAAATGGTTGTATAGATTCAATGCAATCTCAATTAAAATACCATTGAGACCCAGTCCTAGCCCAGGTCCGGTGAGTGTGTGGAGAGCTTCCTGCTACCCTGCACCGGCGGGAC
>NW_004524732.1:326039-327217 GCF_000260255.1 Octodon degus
CTTTACTTTTTCTGTCTCTCATCCCCCTCCTTCCTTACTTCCCTCCTCCCTAAGTTCAAATCAGGCATTTCCACCTATTCTCATCTATGTGACCTTGGAAGCGTGTCCTAGTCCCTCAGATGTTCCACAGACAATGGTTAGTAGTTTGGGGAAACCTGAGAAGCCACATAATCTTCCTTGAAATTCCCAATGTGCACAGTTCTGATCCTGCTAGACCCAGGGTGCCTCAGTCTCATTGCTCGCAGAACATTATTTTTTCACAAGACTTATTAATATTCTTCAGTACCAGAGTGCCAAGGGATTGGATTCCTAAGAGGGAAAAAGTACAGAGGCACAGAAGAGCAATGTAATTTTGTTCAATGGAGACACTATGGGAGCATGCAGGGTAGTGGGTATGAAGGAAATGTGTTGTGGCTTATGCAGAGAAATGCCTCTATTGCCAGGGGCCAGCTCAGGAAGGAGCCCAAAATGCCAGTCTAGATGTAAGTCAGGAGGAAGGATGGAAGCTAATTACATTGTCCTGGGTCCCATTAAGCCTTGTGTATTTCTCTCACACAGGGGGCATAAGCTGGTAGATTATAGTAAGCTAGATAAGTATTTTACAACCTTCAGTGCTTCTTTTTCTCTGCAAACTGGAAACTCAGAGAAAGCCAGTGGCAAAAATCAGCAATTCACTCCAAGACCCAAGGGCTAGGATGAATCCTCACTTGCCTAAGTGCCAGAGTTCAGAGGTTTAAGAACCAGGAACACTAAATATCTCAGATCTCAGGGCAGGGGAAGATGGATGTGTGTGTGTGTGTGTGTGTGTGTGTGTGTGTGTGTGAGAGAGAGAGAGAGAGAGAGAGAGAGAGAGAGAGAGAACTTGGTTCCTTTGCCTTTTGTTCTAGTCAGGTCCTCAAAGGATTGTATGATGCCCACTGACATAGCTGAGGACACATCTTTTTTAGCCTACTAATTCAAAAGCTAATCTTTTCTGGAAACCTCCTCGAGGACACTTACAAATAATGTATTATCAGCTCACTATGTGAACATTCTTTAGCCTAACAAAGTTCACGCTTAAAATTAACCATCATTGATATATAGGGAGGTGTATACAAGAAACACATTTAACTCATAAAGACATTCATAGGTTGAAAGTCAAAGGATGGAACACAATACTACAAGCCCCAGCACCTCAG
>NW_004524732.1:359157-361038 GCF_000260255.1 Octodon degus
GTTTCTTCCATATGTTTCTGCATTTGATTCTTTAGTGCAGATGTTATTAATTCAGGGATTTCTTTTTTTATTTCCAATCTGAGGTCCTCTATATATGTCTGCACTTGTTTCTTTATTTCAGAAGCCATTGATTCATTGCTTTCAGCTGTGTGATTTCCAGTTTTTTCTGTGTTAGTGTCCTCTGCACTTGTTATGGGTGGGCTTGGGTTCTGAGGTTATATTTTGTTCCTTCTCATCATTTTGTGTAGCACTGTCTTCTGACCTTTGTTGTAGATCTTTGCTGTAGTTATAACCTTCTCACCTACTGAAATTCAGGTGCAGCTCTACAAAGTTTGGACTTATCCACCTATGTCTGGCTTGGGTCTGGCTGCTGTGCTCATCTCCTTCCCACTGCTTCCCTTGAGGGTGAGCCTGTTGTGCCCCTGTGGCGAGATGTTCTGCTCCTGGACTAGCTGGGTGGATCTATCCTCTACACTCTCTGCAGGGATTGCAGCTGCAGGCTTACACCCCAGGCACGTATGCTAGGCCTGAGCTGTGCCTGGAGGGGGCAAGGTGAAGTAGGACGAAGAGGAAGCTCTCCCACACACTCACCGCACCTGGGCTAGAACTGGGTCTGGGGGTTTCCAGAACGCCGCAGAAATTCCTACTTGGCGGGCAGGGTGGGGGAAGTGCTGTGGAGTGGTGGGGGTGGCCCAAGGGGGTGGGAGAGGGTCTGGTCCACGCTGCTCCTGGGCTGGGACTATTCCCACTGGTGCAGGGTAGCAGGAATCTCTCCCACACACACACACCTGACCTGGGCTGGGACTGGGTCTCCCTTTTCAATTTTGTTGTAGATTTTGTGGAGTATTTAGGTTAAATCTTCGCAAAATTTCTTGTATAATTCAGCTGCGAATCCATCAGCACCTGGGCCTTTGCTTGTTGGTGAATTTTTAATTACATTTTCAATTTCATTCACTGATATTGGATTAACCATAATTTTTATGTTGTCTTGATTCAATTCTGGTAGTTCATGCATATATACGAATCTATCCATTTCTTCTGTGTTTTCTATCCTATGAGAGTAAAGATTTTTGAAGTAGATATTTATGATCTTGTGAATTTTCACAGGATCTGTAGTAATTGTGCCTTTTTTATTCTTTGCTTGAATTTGAGTTTTTTTCTCTTTTTATGATGTTGGTAGGGATTCATTAATTTTACTTAATCTTTAAAAGAACCACATCTTTGATTAATTAATTGTTTGTGCTATTTTCTTTGTCTCCATTGCATTCATTTCTGCTAAGATTTTTATCATTTCCTCATTTCTTTGGTCTTTCAGCTTGACCTGCCCTTGTTTTTCTAGAAGCTTGAGTTGCATTATTTGGATATTTATTTGTCTTTCTTTCTTTCTTTCTTTCTTTCTTTCTTTCTTTCTTCTTTCTTTCTTTCTTTCTTTCTTTCTTCTTCTTTTTGAAGAGCCAGGGATTGAATTTAGGCCCTTGCGCTTGCTAGGCAAGCACTCATTCTACTGAGCTATCTCCCCGGCCTATGAGCTATCTCCCCAGCCCTGAGCTATCTCCCTGGCCCCATTCTTTTTTCTTAATGTAAGAGTTCACTGCTGTAAATTGCCCTCTGAGAACTGCTTCATTTCATCCCACAAATTCTGGTGAGCTGTGTTTGAATTTTCATTGGATTGTAGATATTTTTTAACTTCTTTATTTTCATCTGTGACCCATTTAGTTGTTCAGGAGGGTTTTGTTATTTAATTTCCATTTGTTTATGGAGTTTTTGAAGTTTCTTTTGTCATTAATTTACAGTTTCAGGGCTGGGGAGATGGCTCAGTGGAATAAGCACTTCCCTGGCAAGTACAAGGGCCTGAGTTCAATCCCCAGTTCTGCCAAAAAA
>NW_004524732.1:361138-393313 GCF_000260255.1 Octodon degus
AAGAAAGAAAGAAAGAAAGAAAGAAAGAAAGAAAGAAAGAAAGAAAAATTACACTTTCATTGCACTTTGGTCAGATAATATACATGGGATAATTCAATTACCTCATATGTTCTATGGACCAGTATGTTGTCTATTTTAGGAAACATCCCATGTGCAGCTGAAAAGAATGTGTTGGGTGTAACATTCTGTAAATGTCTACTAAGTCCATTTGTTCAAAGGTTTGGTTCAGTTCTGCTACTTCTTTGTCAATTTGTTGTCTAATTGACCTAATTCTTTTAGACAATGGGGTGTTAATGTCCCACATTAAGATTGTGCTATTGATTTTTTTATTTTTCATGTCATTTAAAATTTGTCTTCTATAGTTGGGTGTTCCCCTATTTAGAGAATGCATTTCTATGGGTGTGATCTCTTCCTGTTGAAGTTTTCTCCTAACAAGTATATAATAACTTTCTTGTTTTTTGTTTTTTGTTTTTTGTTTTTTGTTTTTTGTTTTGGTGGAACCAGGGATTGAACTCAGATCCCTGCATTTGCCAGTCAAGCGCTTATCCTACTGAGCCATCTCCCCGGCCCCAATAGAGTAACTTTCTTTATGTTGTTTGATCATTATTAGTTTGATGTTCACATCGTCTGTTAACAGAATAGCTACGCCTGCTTTTCTCTGAGTTCCTGTTACATGGAATATTATTATCTGTCTTTGATTTTCAACCCATGCATTTCCTTTTCTTGTGTACAGCATATTGTTGGATTTTGTTTCTTTATTCACTTACTAGTGTATTTTTAAAAAACGGATGAGTTGAGGCCATTTACATTGATTGTCATAACTGATATGTATTGGCTTAGCTTTGTCACGCTATTTTCCTGTTGTTGTTTTCTTACTTTTCTGCTGTGTTTAATTGCTTGCTCTGTTTTCTGGTTTCTGTTGTTCTTGAAATTGTGGTCATTTTCATTTCTTTCTATCATATCTCCCAGTATTCTTCGTAGAGTTGGCTTGGTGTTCATGAATTTCTTTAGTTGCTCTTTGTCATGGAAGTATTTTATTTCTCCATTAATTTCGAAACATAGTTTTCAGAGTACATCAATTTGGGTTCAAAGTTGTTTTCTTTGAGGACTTGAAATATTTCATTTCAAGCTCTTCTTGCACTGATGTTTGTGTTGAGAAATCTGCTGTGATTCTAATGGGCTTTCTTTTATATGTGATCTGTTTCTTTCCTCCAATAGCCTTCAACATATTATTCTTTTGCTGAATTTCTGGAATCTTGATTATTATGTTTCTGGGTATAGATTTATTTTGGTTGACACTAGTTGAAGGTCTATATGCCTCACTGAACTGTATGTCAGATTCTTTTCCTATACTTTGGATTTTTTTCTGGTGTTACTTCTGCAAATAGTCTGCATTTCATTTGTCTTGACTCCTCATTCACTGACACCTGTCAGTCTTACATTGTTCATCTTCTCATCATTTGTAGTTATTGAATTATTAGCCTGGTTTGTTTTTATTTTTAAGACATATTTCCTTTCCTGGTCACTAGCTGCAACAATGTCTTCAGGGTCTAAAAGTTTATCTTCAGTTTCATTCAAACAATTTTGCCACTTTTTAATGGAATTTTAAATTTCCTGCATATCTCCTTGAATCTGTTTTATGTGTTCTATTTCTTGCCTATATTATTCATTCAAGATTTCCATTATTTTTCTATGCTTCTCTAGTTTTAAATTAACATCTTTAGACATTCTTAGCAATTCTTTGATTCTGTTCATCATTTCTTTTTTACCTGAGAGATTATTTCTGCTCTAGTTGCTTCTATATCCATTTGGACTTGTTTCTTTACTTCAGTTGCAATCATTTCAGAGATCTCATGTCTGTGATTTCCCATTTCTTCAATGCTGATATGTCCTTGACTTATTCTGGGTTTTTCTGAGATTGCATTTTGTTTCTTCATCTTGTCATATTCTATTATGGACTACTGGACTCTTTGGAATATTTTGCTGAGTTAACACACCTATAATATCCAAATAACGGAACTAAACAAAAAAGGGGATACAGATGAATGTCCATTTTGTATCAGTGTATTCAAAATGGTTAGGATAAATATATAGTTACATTCTCTTAATGAAAAGAGGGATTTGTTCTAATAGAGTTTGTAAGTAGGATATCATGTCTGCATCTTGTACAGCAAATAACCACTAGGAAGAATGTATGCCATGTGTTAATTATTGAAATTGTCCCACCAATTTGTTTTGAAACTGTCTCATCACTATTTGTTTATCAATGAAATTGTGGAAGAAAAAAAAGAATAAAAATTTAAGGATTCCCAAAAGCAAGTGGTGATATTCAATATGTTCAATCTTACATAAATATATCTGTTAAGCTGGGCAACAGATTTGATGAGAACAAATAGATAATATATCAACCACTATTAATCAGCTATTCAAGTTTTGAAAATCTGCAGTACATTTATTGTTGTATATTACCATGTTTCTGTCTTTGTTTCTGATTTTTGTTCTTGCTTTTGTTATTGCTCTTCAAAATAAAATAAATCAAAGAAATCTTTATTTTGATTTCTGTGATACTCCTTGTGAAATTTAGATCATAGGTAGCTATATCACTAGAGTGTGTTTTTCAGGGATATCTTCCATGTGTTGGAGATTATTGGTTTGTGTCTGTCCTAGGATCCTGCCTTTCCAATTAATTGAGAGTGAGATGTTGTTTTCCATTTGGCACTGTCCTCTATCTTTAGGAGTAGAGCTTTGGTGAGGTTATTACCTCAGTACTTCTCAATATTGTTATCCAATTGAGAACAAGTGATTAAAACAGATATGATAACCTAGCTGCAGTAGTTCAATTAGCAATAATAATAACATCAAGTAAAATTCAGAAATTGTAAAACATTTGTAAACATTGGTTTTGTACTTTAGATCATAAGAGCAAAGTCTATAGTTGTATAACAGAACAAATTGTGAATTGGGAGTTTGTATTCAAAATGTGTCCTCTTGTTAGAGTGGGTTTACCCTGTTTTCCTCTGGCCAGGCCAATTGCCCTGTTCCAGGTGTTCCAGGCTTCTAGCTTGCCTCTCTCCCTTCCTTATATTGTATTCAGATTACCCACCCCAGAGTTGGTGTAGCATTCACACTCAAAATCCCCACATTGGATCATGAATTAATCACAAACTGTAGAAGCCATCCCAATGACTGCATGAGGCTTTGGTTGTGGGGAACAACTAGACACAATCCATAACAACCTCCCTACTTAGATTTTTCTCAGAATCCATTTAGTGATCACAGCTAGATTACCTTGGTAATAAGATGACTGTCTGCATGATACTTTGGTGTTACACATCCTTGCCATCTCCAGTAAGGACAAGGGAAGCAGCTAGCCCAGTAGATCTGAGAATCACAGGGACTCAGAAATTCTTGCCCTGACTGCAGAATTATAGGGTATCCAGTCAAGTCTTGGAATGATTTCACAGACTTAGGGAGAAGCTGGACTCTGAGGGAAGTGACCACTTGGCTTGCTCCCCATTGCCCACCAACATTTCTCCCAGAGGAGTAGAGACTACATCACATGGGAGCTGGAGTGAGATAATTTTCTAGTTTGTCAAGATAAGAAGTTATGTGTCTAAGTTTTTAGCATAATGGTATTGGAATTGTCTCAACTCAAAGGATGTTCAGCAATTATTGCATTTTACTACTGATCATGTTTTCATATGTAAAATAGGAATATTATGGCAAAGGAGAGAATTATGCTAAAGGAGAGAATTTTGAGTAAAATCATGGTTCTCCTATTTTTAAATTATGTGACTTTGGAAAAGTTACAAAAGCTCATTAATCTCAATTTTTCTCATTTTTAGAGAAAAACCTTAGAGATGAATTTAAAAACTTCCTCCAAAGGTATGGTGTGACGATTAAGGGCCAGTTCCTATAAGGCACTTAGAGTGCTCAGCACCTAGATTGTTTGAAAACATATTAGCTGCTTGTTAGTCTACCTTGTGAGCTTAAGGACAGAGGCTGTAGTTGTACTTACCAAGTGATTAGCATCCATGTATCAACCAGACATTGGTAGAGATAGTTAATATACCAGTGTCTTTTAAAATCTAGTGAAGGCAACTAGATGTGTTTCTACATACATGGACATGAGTGCTCTATGAAATATATGGAAGATAATAAGTGAGCTCTGAGTTGTAATGATTAATTCCATCCAGGCCTGACAGTTAATTGTTGACTTGGTTGGCCTGAGAATGTCCTCAAGCAGTGATGTTGAACCTTTTAGAGCTTTCCAAAGATACAAACAGCCCTTTTGTGGCACATGTGCCTTAGGCTCCCCACCACTTGCCTAGGGATTAGTAAAGTCCACTTCTGGATGTGTCTGGGTTGGTCATAGAGGAGTGTCTTTGGGTACTGTGTGTGATCTCTGGCCCCTTTCTCTCTGGCACCATCCCTGCTCAGATTCTTAGTTACCACATGCTGAGCAGTTTTGCTCCACTGCACCCTTCCATATTGATGTTTGTGCCTTGGAGCAGGAAATCATGGACTGAAACATCTGAAACAATGAGTTAAATTAAACTTCTCTCATAAGTTACAGGTGTTGGATATTTTGTACAGGCAACAGGCAGGCTGACCAATATATCAAGAGACCAAAGAAGGATTTGGTCTTGAAGTTTAAAAGGCATATGCCAGATTGCCACAGCAGAGAGAAGTTTGTAGGGAAAGTGAATATATTCTTCAGTTTAGGTACTTACATATATATCTGTGTGTATAAAATGTATATTCATGTATTAAGTAGTATAGACAAACAATACTCAGAATATATAGGTGTATACACATGGTCAATCCTGAGCATATTTATATATACTTGAGATTACTAAGTCACTTGTGACATAAATTTAAATTTCCCACAATAAAAATTTGCTAATTGTGTTTGCTTTATACATTTTAGTCAATATTAGATAAATATCAGTTTATGATTCTTTTGTCTTTTTAGGGTTATTTTGTTTTTTAAAATTTAATTTTTTAGAGTTAAAAACAAAAGCAAAAACAAAGTCAGAAACAGGGTAACATACAACAATACATATATTACAGATTTTCAAAACAAAAATAGTTAATTAGCAATGTTCTCTTTTTTCTTTTTATGTATTTAGTACAGGGTCTACAGGGTCTCACTACACCGATCTGACTCATAGTGATTCTCCTGTTTTCAGCCTCCCAAGCACTAGGATTACAGGCTCATACCACCACGCCCGGTCTCAATCACTGTCTCAGTGCGCCCCGGGTGCAAGGCCAGCATGGCATGCTGGGGATCGAACTCCAGTCCCTGTGAACAGTAGTCATTATATTATCTATTTTTATCATCAAATATGTTGCTCAGATTAGCAGATATAGTTATGCAAGACCAGGCAAATAATTGAGTATTACTGATTGCTTTCAAGAAAATTTAATTTTTCTTATCTTTTTTATTTTTTAAAAATTTATTTTAAAGAATTTCTTAATTGATAAGAAATTAGAAATGGTGCACATTTAGAAGGCTAAAATGAGAGGCATTCAAATATGGCTTTTGTATTACACATTGCTGTCCTTGATGTAGTCACTTAGATCACAAAGATCAGCATGCATAGAGCTAGCCAAGGTAAAAATTCTACACATTACCTGCTATTTTCAAAAAACTAAATGAAATTATTAGTACAATTATCTCAGCCATCCTGTATATGTACTTGCATATTTTCCCCCTTCCTTTTTTCCTTTCTGTCATTTTTGTTGTTTAATCTTTAAGTTCAGTTTCTTTGCATCTTACTATATCAATTATACATTTCAGGTTTTATTTCTTCTTTTATGTTCTTACACTGGGGAGACAATACTATATTCTTATACGTGGGTCTGATTTACTTGCATCCACTTACCTATAAAGGCTTCGAGTTTGTCTTTCTTTATAGCTGAGTAATAACCCATTGTATAAAAATACCACATATATTTCATCCATTCTTCAGGTGATGGACATTTTGGTTGTTTCAAAGATTTGGCTATGACAAATTGTGCTGCTATAAACAGAGGTGCACATATATCACTATGGTATGATGTATTCAGTTCTTTTGGAAAACTATCCAGAAGGGGACTAGCTGCATTGAATGGGATTTCCTGCCCTAGTTTTTTGAGAAATCTCCACATTGATTTTCATAATGGTTGCACCAGTCTACATTAATACCAGTGGTGCAAAAGTGTTCCTTTTCCCCCACAACCTCTCCAGCATTTGTTATTAGTTGATTTCTTTAGGATAGTCATTCTTTCTAGGGTGAGATGATATCTTAATGTTGTTTTAATTTGTATTTCTCAGATGACCGATGAGGTTTCCATATATTTATTTGCCACTTGTATTCCTTCCTCTGCGAAGTATGTATTCATCACACATGTCCTATTTTTTTTTTTTTTTTTTGGAACCGGGGATTGAACTCAGGCCCTTGCAATTGCCAGGGAAGCACTTATTCTACTGAGTCATCTCCCCAGCCCCCCCCCCCTCATTTTTGTATTGGGTCTTTAAATTTTGGGAGCCTAACTTTTTTCAGTTCTTTATATATTCTAGATAGAAGACCTTTGTCTGAGTGATTGTTGTTTAAGATTTTTTCCCAGTTTGCAGGTTGTCTTTTCACTCTGTAGGTGATTTCTTTTGATATGCAGAAACTTCTCAATAAGATGAGATCCCAGTTGGTGATTCTTTGAAGTGTTTCTCATGCAGTTTGATTTTTGTTCATGAACTGTCTATCTACCCCTAGGTCTTCAAGAAATCTATCCATTTTCTCTTCCAGTATATTTATTGTTTCTGTTTTAATGTTTAAATCTTTAATTCATTTTGACCTTAGTTTAGTGCATGAACATAAACACAGGTGATTTGTACATCTTATTTCTTACATTGTGTTTCATTCTCTGGACCATTTTTTTTTTTAATATGTCACTTTGTGATGTTTATAGTTGGGTATCTTAAGAGTACAATGTAGATCACTTCTAGGAATATGGAAGAGTATAGGAGAAACATAGCAGTGTGAGGAGGAGAAGAAGGAAGAAAGTTGGTCCTTGTGACCTAGGAAAGATCTGAAGTGAGAATTGAAGTTCATGGGGAGAGTGATGAAAAACTTCAATGAAGAAGAAAGAAGTGGCAAGTAGCACTTCCTCCCTGACCTTGACTCACTGTGTGGAAGGGGCCAGAGACTACAGATGCACGACAACTACTAGTGACCCCAGAGGCCTCCGTGGAGAAACCCACCAGTGGAATGGAGAAGTGAACATAGTGGGCTACAGTTGCCGTTGAGTTATTTAGGCTCAAACATCTCCTAGGAGAGAGCAGTTGGCTAAGAACCATCTTGGAGAGGGCCCAACTAAGCTCAGAAATCAGAGCAACTGCTGGGTCCATATAGCAGCTTCCAGTATTGGAGTAAAGGATCTGAAAGTCACTGGGTGGTCAGGAGCCAAGTTCAAGTTAGAAAGGAGCCACTTTCAAGCCAGAGGAGGTGCATAGATTGCTTGAGGCTGAAAAGATCTGATTCTGTCTTCATGGCCAGAAACTAACCTAAATTTTAATTGAACTAAAGGTGTAGGCTTTCTGCAATTATCCAATATTCCATCATAAGACTACAGCTGACTTTCTGGGATTAATCAACTTGAGTCTGGACTCTGTTTTCCCCCATGTTGTCTACAGTGATAGCAGAGACACACCTCAAAGTGGACATTATTTTCCTTTTTTTTTTTTTTCTTTCTCCTTTTCTTATTTTGTTTTCTTCTTGCTTTTTTTGTTCTTATTTTTTTGAGTATGAACATGGCTTCTAGTTTTTTTTGTTGTGGTTCTGTTCTTGTTCTTATTTTTCTCTTTGTTTCCTATCTTCTTTACCAGTTTCCCAAAGTTTAGATAATCTTCCTTTGTCTCCAGCCTTGCTTCTAACATCTTTATCTTCTTCTGTTTCTTTATTTTCCCCCAATCTCTTTAAAATTTTCTCCTTGGAGGATAAAATCACCGTACTGAAGATTTATTAATGGCATGTGATTTTCTGGTTTATTTCAAATTTTATACTATAACCACAAAAATAGTTCATATGGTTAAAGGTGACAAATTAATAATTACCTCAGTTTGTCATTTTCTAGGCTTCAGCTAAATTTGGTGCCATTGTTATCACTGATTTTATCATTTTAGCAAAAGTGATATAATTGTTCTAACCAGTTTTTCTTGGTATACCAAGACTGAGATTGCCTAAGGGCCCTAAAAAGATACAGTAAGATAGTGCCTAAAAACCTGGGTCTGGGCCAGGTAGGCAGCAATTTCTCATCCCTAGTAAATTGAAGAGATAGTATTTTGCAACAGACTCAAAACCCAAAACTCAGTGACAGCTGGAAGACCCTTCTGAAAAGTAGTCATTTCCTAAGTGCTCTAAATACTAGCAATAAGCCACTCAACATAAGCAGATTAGTTTAAGTCTTACGAGTTAAACTACAAATAATAACAATGACAACAACAAAAATCCCTCAAGAACAACAACAACAAAAACCACACACACACAGGGATAGAAAAAAAATATGTAATTAGAAGATTCTTAAACAAGATTCAGCCCTACACTTCTAGCTCACCAAAGGCAAGTCTAGGGAGCAATGAGGTGGCGCAATATGAAAACCACCTACTTAGACTCTCTGAAGTGGTAACAGTGGAAGCAACAAAATAAATGGTGAGACTCTAGAAAAAAAAGGGCTGGGGAGATGACTCAGTAGAATAAATGCTTGCCTGGAAAGCACAGTGGCCTGAGTTCAATCCCTGGTTCCACCAAAAAAAAAAAATCAAGGGCCCATGAGATAGCTCAGCAGATTAAGCACCTGCTTAGGCAAGCACAGAGACTAAGGTTTGGGCACCACATGCCACTCCAGCCCCACCCCTGTGTGCTCTGATCTGGCCACTGAGACCTGGCATGGGTCACTGAGTCTGAGCTATTTGTGAGAACCTGTACCAAAATACATAGAAAGAAAGAAAGAAAGAAGAAAGAAAGAAAGAAGAAAGAAAGAAAAAGAAAGAAAGAAAGAAAGAAAGAAAGAAAGAAAGAAAGAAAAAAGAAAGAAAGAAAAAAAAATCAAATCAGAAATAATGTCTTGGGTAACTACTGAGATAGTAACCATAACGAAAGCCATGCTTAGTGATTCTACAATGGACATAGATTAGGAAAATGATGGAAGGGCAGGTGAGATAGCTCAGTGTACTAAACACTGCTTAGGCAAGAGCTGGAACTGGGGTTTAATCCCTGGTACTGCTTGCCACATAGGCCTGCCCCCAAGTGCACTGAGCCAGTGACAGAGTCCAGGAATGGTGGCAGGAACCTGTAATACCAGCAATGGGAAGGCTGAAAACAGGAGGATCACTACAAGTCTGACCTGCATAGTAAAATCCTGTACCAAATACATTAAAAAAGAAAAAGAAAGAAAGAAAGAAAATGATGGAAATCATAAATGCCCAGCATAGGTAAGCAATGGAATCCATGAAACAGATTAAAAATTCCACTGAACATATATGAGAAGAGTGAGCCTATAAGAGGACAGAATCTCAGTTATAGAAGACAGGACTGTGGCTGACAATTGTGAAAAGAAAGATTTCTTAAAAATAGCAAGTGACCATGAAAAGTCAATAGAGCAGCTGGTAGATGATGGAAGAATGAATAACAGGAGATTAAGCAGAGTCAATGGAAAATCAGGAGATAGAACAAATGACATAAAATCCTATTCATTTGCAGAAGTCATGGTACACAAGTTCCCACACAGGGAATAAACTAATTGACACATAGATAAGTGAGTCATATAGCACTCAAATTAGCCATGGACCCCCAAAAATTCTACACCAAGGTATATAATAGTCAAGATTCCAGAAATTCCAAAAACAAAATATTAAAAGTGGCTAGAAAAAAGAAACAAATCACCTATATAGGAAAACCCATCAATATGACTGTAGACTTCTCAACACAAACACTGCAGTCAAGGAGAGCTGGGAGCGAAGGATTTCAAGCCCTAAAAGAAAACAATCCCCAACTCAGATTACTGCATCTTGCAAAACTATCCTTTGAAATTGATGGAGAAACAAGGTATTTCCACAACAAGTGCTCGCTTTGGTAACAAAAACACCTGAATAAATTTATGACTACTACTAAACAAGCATTCCAAAATGTTCCGAAGGACATTCTGGAAAGAGATAACAAGGATTACAGTTCTATGAACCCAAACAGAATGAATTCACCAGGCAAGGAAAGCAATTAAACAGAGGATAAATAAAGGAAACCAACAGCAGGAAAATTATATGATAAGGATAAGTGAATACAGACTAGTTTTAACCATCAAGGTAAATGGTCTCAATTCACTAATGAAAAGAAAAAAACAGACTGACAGAATGGGTCAAGAAACAAGATTCAACAACATACTACATGTAAGAAATACATTTATTCTAAAAACAAATGTATAGATCAAACTTTAAAGAATGAAAAATAATACTCCATGTGACAGGAGCCTGGAAAAAGCCAGGAGTAGGTAGCTATTCTACTTGCAGACAAAGTGGATTTCAAGCCAAGACTGATTAATAGAGACAAAGAAGGTCACTACATCCTTGTAAATGGAGTAATTCAAGAGAAGATGATAACAATCAGAGGTATGTAGGCACCAAAGCAAGAGCACCCAACTGTAAAAACAAATATTAATGGACATGAAACAATTAAATAAGCACTAACACAACTGTTATGGGTACCACAATGTACCACTATCCAAATAGATCAACTAGATAAAAATTAACAATAAAATATTAGAGCTCAACCAATCTTTTGAACAAATGGGTTTAGCAGATGTCTACAGAGTATTCCACCCCACCATATCAGAATATACATTCTTCTCAGTTGCACATGGATAGTCTCAAAAATAGATCACATACTAGCTCATAGAACATGCTTAGATAAATACATAGGAATTGAAGTTATCCCATGCATATTATCAAACCATAGTGTAATGAAATTAGAAAACAATGGCCAGAGAAACCATAAACACATGGAAATTAAACAACACCTTCCTGAACAACAAATGGCTTGAAATTAAAAAAGAAATTAGATAGTTTCTACAATTAAATGATAATACCAATATAATATACAGAAATCTATGAGCATGTTGAAAGTCCTACGTGGGAGATTTATAGCAGTGAATATGTAGCTCAGGAAAACGAAATAAACAAACTATTTATTTTATTCTATGGATAGAAGGTAAGACAAATTTTATAACAAAATAATAGGAGAATAATAGTTAATACATTACATTTTGTTATCTTTGAAATGGTTGCTCAGGGTGCAAGATATGAGCATAAAAACTTCTCTAATTAATATTAGCACATTAATAATGAACTAACAGACACTAATAGTATAACTGACTTTGATTTTTTCCTTTTTGTCCTGTCTTTTCCCCTTGTATCTCCTAGGATAGCCTAGACCAAACAACTTAAGGTTGAATCCCAATCTTCTAGAAAAGGAAAAGTAAGTCTACCCCAAAGCTCATATGAGGGAGGAAATTTTAAAGATCAGAGCAGAGGTTATCTTGATTATGGCTGCAATGGTCCCTGAGCCTGTGAGGAGAGAGACTGCTACTGACTAGAGACACTTTCTGTGTTCCTGGTCATCTGCAATGGAGGTAGTCCAGCTTTGGATGTCCAGTCTTGAAGCTTTGGAGGAGGTTGAAATAAAGAAGAAAACTGACCCATAATAATAAAGGATGTCTTTAAAAATTCCTAAAGAGTAAAAAAACCAAAAGTGAACATCTCTAGTTCTCTGGAATCTGAAGATATTAGTTTAGAAACAATTCCTACAGATGATATTTCCTCATCTGAGAAGTGTAAAAATCACAGGCAGTTAGCTGAATTAAAAGAACTACTTCATAATATTCATTTACTGAAGATAGAGTTATCTCAGAAAAACATGATGATCAACAATTTGAGTGTAACCTATAATATTCAAAGAATGGAACTTAACAACAAAAAAGGGGGGATACAGATGAATGTCCATTTAGTATCTGTGTATTCAAAGTGGTTAGTGTTGGAGGCCATTAACCAGTATCCATTCTATTCCCTGCTGAGTCAAGTTTATGGCCCTTCTCACCTTGCCCATTCCTTGTGAATTACATGCTATGCCCTAGGGGTTGCACCTTCCCCATTGCCTAGATACCTGTTAACCCCAAGAGCTGAGACTTCCTCATTCCATCATCCCCTATCTATACCCAGAACCTCCCCTAAATAAAGAGGCTTGATCAGAATCTTTGTCTTGCCTCCATTTCTCGCGTCTCCTGTCCTTTGTCCCCTCTTCAATTCCCCACTCCTCCCCCAGGTGACCTTGGTTGACTGACCCGCTGGTTCAGGACAAGTGGCGCCCAGTGAGTGGAGCATCTGGTACAGAGGATTCAGTGACGGAACCGTCCGAGAGAGCGCGCGCAAAAGAAAGCCAGTAAAAGAGAGCCGGCAAGAGAGTAAAAAGAGGCAAAAGAGAGAAGAGGTCTGCACCACAGTTGCCTGCTGTGACGTCTGAACCTCGGTAAGCGGACGGCACCCCTTTCCCCTTTCCCTTGACAATGGACAGGCATTAAGTGAATTAGATATGTAAAAAGTTTGAGTAAAGCATTAAAGGCGCGAGGAGTAAAGGTTAAAATTAAGGATTTGTGTCAATATTTTAAATATATTAAACAAGTTTGCCCATGGTTCCTTATTGAAGGAATTATTGATCAGAGGTGATAGAAAAGGGTTGGTGATGCCCTTAAGGATTATTATGAGACTTTTGGACCTAAAAAGGTCCCAGTGATACAGGGAAGTAAAACTCCAGAGTTCGTGTTCTCTAAAACCGAGGGGTGGATTTTGGGAACAGACGGAGGTTGAGAGTAGAATATTTTATTGGGAAAAGGCTTCTGTCTCAGAGAGGACAGAAGGGAGACCCAAGTGGGTTGCCCAGGAAGATGTCTTTTTCAGTTTATTTTTATAGAGCAAAACCATGAGGGGTTAAGGTAGAGAAAAAGAGGTCTTGCTTAGGTGGATGTGGGGTGGGACAAAACTATGGTCAACCAATGGGATTACAAGCAGCATTGTTCAGGTAAAGTTGATTACGCCCAGGGCCAAATGGGGGCTGGCCTGTTGACTCACTTAGGTCTTTTTAGGTGATTGATACCTATTTAGAATATCAATCCCAGGTGCTACTGTTTTAGCATTTGTTTGGCCTTTAGGTCTTTTAGGTCTGGCTCACATCAGGAGCATCCGACCCTCTCACAGTTACAAGATAACTTGTCTTTTGTGCTGTCTCCTTCAAGGGCCTTGCCCTGTCTGACTGCCTGTTAATATTTCTATCTAGTTCGGCTACCTATAACACCAGTTATGGCCTTTTCTTATTGGAATTTAATTGATAAAATCTTATCCCAGAGACACTGTGACCCGGTTGTTGCTAATGTGATACAAAAAGCTAAAACTCATCTTAAAGGACAAAGAACCCCCTAAGGGTGTGTGCCCTCCTGTAAGGGAACAAAATCTTGAAAACAAAACCAGGAAGCCAGATTTATGTTGAGAATAAAGAGCAAGGAGCCCAGCAGGAGGATTTAAAATGTTGTGAGCTTGGCCAGAAAGAAAGCACCAAGAAAGCTGTAGACTGCAAAGATGGAGCTGAGAGGATCTCCATTGCCAGGAAGGAACCTGAGAATGGAAGGGATGGTCTGAGGGCATCACAGGAGGAGGCAGGTCTCCACCCTTTACAGCCTCAGAACTGCAAAGGTCCGGACTTTGCCTTGAGGGGAAAGCCGCAGAGCCCCTGTTCCAGAATGGCAGTGGCAGTTGCCCAACACAGAGCCATGGCTCCATACACCACAGCCATTTTAAACTGTGGCTGACAATTAGCTTACTCCTGAGGACTGGCAGGCATTAGCCAGAGCCACCCTCTCCAGGTGGGATTAACTCCTATGGAATTCTTCCTGTAAGCAAGGAAGCTTCCACAATGATAGCTTCACTGTTGATGTAGGATTTGTTAGCTTCACCAGCTGCAATCAAATACTTAACTACAGTAGCCCTATTTGCCCAAAAAAGGGACATGTGTTTATATGCGGGGGAAGATTGGCCTTCACATATTTACCTACCAACTGGACAGGACTGTGTGTCATGACAATTGTATTGCCTGATATAGATGTCATCTCTGGTAATGATCTCATACCCCTTCCTCGTTTAGATTAAAACTGCAATTTTCAGACTTATGATATCTACTACTAAACCTCTTCAAATTAAAACTTAACTGCTTATTAAAAATAGAAGTCAGCTTCTCTTTATTATGTATATTAAAACACTTACTGCATTGCCTGGCCCTATTGTCAGCAGTAAACAACAAAAGTTTTGTAAAAAAGTAGTTCTTTTAAATTGCAAATGGTTGGTTCCAAGTGTGGAGGCACATGCCTGGGGGAAGGGACAAGCTGAGATCGGGAGGGGCCTGTGCTCCCATCCACTCTCATCCAAGGCTGACCCAGATCAACATCTGCAAGATAGGTTCAGCTGCAGAGGACTATGTTCCTGGTGCTAAGTAGGTGGGTCATGACCATGAAATGCCATGGCACTAGCATTGACTGTGTGTGTGGCTGGCTTCACAAGTTCTTAAAGCTCAAGATAGTACTTTAGAAGGTAATGTGAGCTCAAGAAAATCCTTTGTAGGTACTAAGACCATCAAGCTGCTCCTAGCAGATGGGCAGCACACCTATGGAGTAAAATCAACCAAAGACAGAGCCCCAGTGCTAAATGGTCTGCAAGTTTTGTTTGGTGTAATCGATGTTGTTTATACAGGGAAATCAAAGTTATAATTCTATCAAACCAAACCATTGCTTAAACCACACAGATTCTTATATTGCACAATTAACCATTCATTTTTGCTAAAAATTTTTAAATTATTAAAAAGAAATAATGGGTTAGAAAATAAAAATTAAAGGAAAAACATTTTAATGGCTTTTCAAATGCAAATGTGGGTGGCCTCCAGGTAGAGCAGCTACCAAGGTGAAATGTTACTGCCGCACATATTTTAAGACTACTTAAAATCCTTTTAATTCCTAATAAGTTTGATTGCTTGTTTTACTATCCTAAATTAAACATGGCATTAAAATAGGACTTTGATATTTTACAAACAAATATAAAGGCTTAAAATAATGTGTAAAAAGCCATGGGATTTAAAGTCACTTGATTTGACATTTAAATAATAAAAGGCCTAATCGTGGCCTCCAAAGGCCAATGTAGGATCAAAATTCTGTTAAAGCAAAAGAGAGTCAATCCTGACATCTTCACTTGTCAATATATACTATTAAATTTTTAAACTTTTACAGCAACAGAAAGACAAACCAGGTAAGAGAAAAAAGGCTAAAAAAGTTCTTTTGGAGAACTCTCCATACTGGACAATGAAAAGGGACTCAGTTCACAACTAACATGGGGCAAAGGGTATGCTTGTGTTTTTCCAGAGAATGCTAACTAACCTATTTGGGTACCAGAGTGTACTGTGAGCTGTACCATGGGGCCAGATCTAAAGAAGAAGTTAACAGCGACCAGGCTACATCCACTCTGGAGCCTATTCAAGAAACAGACTAAATGGAAATCTAAGGTCTAAATAGGTTGACAAAAAACATAAAAATACAAAATATGCATATTAATTATAGATGAAAGATTTCCAATTTTTTCTAATAAGAGATCTGTAATAATTGACAAATAACAAAATCTGACTAGTCTACTTATGAAATTTCTAAAGCTTGTAATATAGTTACTATAATTTAATTTGGCCAAATATTTGAGTGCACTCGATTTTTTTTTAAGGGGTTTATGTGTCAATGTGTTTGTGTGTCTATGTGTTTGTGTGTCTTTCAATGAACAGCTGTTCCTTTTTTTCCTCTTGATGATTATTAATATTTTTATCAATAGGACTTTGTCTTTTCAATAGGCTGATGACTTTCATTAAAAAACAATAGGATGCCAGGGCTGGGGAGATGGCTCAGTAGGATAAGCGCTTGACTGGCAAACGCAAGGATCTGAGTTCAATCCCCTGTTCTGCAAAAAAATAAAAAAATAAAATAAATAAAAAAAACAAAAAACAATTGGATGCCATTAAAATGCAACCTATACAGGTCCATTATCACAGGCTTGAGATGGCTGAATGGGAAAACTGCGCTAGAATACAAACAGCTTATGATGATGAAGGTCCAAAGACCTCTTAGTTCTCCCACCCTTGGTGAGATGGTCAGGCTAGCCAGAGATGGGTAATGAGGGGCAAACACGAGACACCACTCACCGCCTAAGATAGGAACAGGACCTTCTGCTGTCCTTGTCTCCTATGATGGGTAAGGTTTGAGTTGGGTCTGTGTAGAGGATGCCTCGACCTAAGACAGGCACTGACCCCTCAAGGGAATCAGCCATCTACAAAAGCCATATTTTATATACATACATAAAAGTAAAGGGGGATCTGTATGAGGCCATTAACCGGTATCCATTCTATTCCCCTGCTGAGTCAAGTTTATGGCCCTTCTCACCTTGCCCATTCCCTGTGAATCACGTGCTATGCCCTAGGGGTTGCACCTTCCCCATTGCCTAGATACCTGCTAACCCCAAGAGTTGAGACTTCCTCATTCCATCATCCCCTATCTATACCCAGAACCTCCCCAGATAAAGAGGCTTGATCAGAATCTTTGTCTTGCCTCCATTTCTCGCATCCCCTGTCCTTTGTCTCCTCTTCAATTCCCCACTCCTCCCCCAGGTGACCTTCTTTGACTGACCCGCTGGTTCGGGACAGGTTAGGATAGATATATAGTTACATTCTTAATGAATAGAGGGATTTGTTCTAACGGTGTTTGTAAATAGGATATCATGTCCACATCTTGTACAGCAATTAACCACTAGGAAGAAGGTATGCAATGTGTTAATTATTGAAACTGTCCTACCAATTTGATTTGAAACTCTCATTGCTATTTGTTTCTCAATAAAACTATGGAAAAAAATAACTTGAGTGTAGATTATCTTACAAAGATCCAAAAATTAGAAGGGGAACTTAATGATGCACTTCACCAGAAGCAACTACTAACTGAGATTAGACAACCAAATGACTTCTGAACAGAAGAATGTCAGAAAATGTCAAGAACTAATGAAACAAGAAATGGAAACCATTTCTTGGAAATGGAGACAGAAACAACTAGAAGAGACAAATCATCAGCTAAGAGAAAGAACTGGAGATGTTTATGAAAACCTGCATGAACTTGAGTTGACACAAGACCATTATATGAAACTAAAAGCTTTTCCTGAAGATCAGCTTCCCATTCCAAAGTATGTATCTATTTGATTCTATGAACTAGAGAATCTATTAAGAGAAGAAATCTGTGAACTACAGAAGAATTAAGTACAAATTAAGGTCAACTGAAGCAACTGAAAGAGATTTATGAGGAATGTTGAAAAAACTACTCTGAACTTCAAATTAGACATCAACATTTGACATCTAATGTATCAGACATGAAACAATTAATTCAGCAAGATGACTACTGTCAAGAGAACCATGATAAAAATCAAGACTGATCATGATACACTTGAACAAGAAGTACTTGAAGGACCAGCCAAATAACTCAGTGGATTAAAGCACCAGCAAACAGGCACAAGGGCAGGGGTTCAATCCCTGGGCCTGCCATGCCAGCCCCCAGGGTGAGCTGAGATGGGAATTGAGACTGGGTGTGGTGTTGCATACCTGTAATCCCAGCTCTTGAGAGGCTGTCAACAGGCGGATCACTATGAGTCCAATCTAATAGTGAGACCCTGAACACCCTGTTGACCCTTCCCTAAAAATACAGGAGAAAAAAAGAACTACTTCAACTTAAGAGAAAACATGAAATACTTGAAGCCTCTCACATAACTCAAGCTAAAGGAAGAAGTGAATTATCAAAAGAGGTGGCCATTTACACCTACCAGGTAGTGACTTTTCTGCAAAAGGATAAAGACTATTTCAGTCACCAGAATGTGGAGCTCGGGATGTGCTATGCCCATGAAGAGGATCACCTTGAAAGGCTCCAACTTCAACTTGAAGCTACCAAAAGGGCTGAGAAGAGAGGCATGGAAAATATGCAAAATCCAGAAACCATTATAAAGCAGAGTATGAAACTAAATTACATGATGAACTGGAACAAATCAAGTTGAAAACTAGTCAAGAAACTGAGCAGCTTCAAACTGCTTCTAGGGAAATGTATGAAAGGGAAAACAGAACTCTCCATGAAGTAAAGGATAATGCATTGACTGAAAAGGACTGAGCAGTGGTGGCAGAAAGCGATGCTTTAGGAAAACATGATCAGTTCTTAGACAGGTACAGAGAACTATAACTGAGTACAGGAAGCAAGGTAGCAGAATTTCTCCATCAAAGTAAATGAAAATCTTTTGAAAGTAAGCATGTTCAACTTCTACAGGAGGAAACTGTGAGAAATCCTACCCAATGTCAGCTGGAATGTGAAAAGTCTCAGAAGAAATTAGAGGTATTAGTACCGTTTTCTTTCAATATTAACATTGCTTGTAAGCTCCTTAAGTGAGAGTTTACATAGAGCTTTCTTTTCCTGGAGCAACTCACACTGACCTCACAAAAAGACAGGGAAATGTATGGATTTCAGAAAATGTGCACTACAAATGATTGGAGTTGTTGGAAGATAAAGACTGTGTAAAGATTTTGTCCAAAACCATCACCATAATCATACAATTATTTTGGATGTGTTCAATGAGAAAAATGGAAATCTATACTTCAAAAACCTGTAGAATTTTACTGACATATATAAGAAACTCCGTCTTTCCAGAAAAATCTTCAATGTTAGATATTTTCCTGTTTTCAACAAGTAAAAAAAAAAGATCAGTGTACAAATTAATGCAATGGAAATTAAGGAAAAAATCAAAGAATCAATGAAGAATTGATTCTTGGAAATATTAAATAAAATTGAAAAAACCTTAGTCAACCTTATCAAAAGATGGGGAAAAAGACTCAAATCTATTTAATTAAGAATGAAAGTCATGAAGTTACAATACCCCCACAAAAATCCAGATCATCAGTATCTACTTCAAGAAACTTTTTTTTTTTTTTTAACCAGGGATTGAACTCAGTCCTGTGTACTTGCCAGGCAAACACTTATTCTACTGAGCCATCTGCCCAGCCCTGAGAAACTGTATTTTAATAAGCTGGAAAATGCAGAAGAAATAGATTCCTAGATACGAATGAATTTAGAGAAGACTGAATGCCACTTCTTCTCAAACTCTTACATGAATTTGAAAGGGAAAAAAATATCCCCAAATTTATTCCTAAAATCAAGTATTACAGAATCAGAGAAGGATCCAACCAAAAATCAGAACCATAGACTTATTTCCCTTATGAACATAGATGCAAAATTCCTTAGTAAGATACTAGCAAGCAGAATGCAACAAATCATCACTAAGATTATATGCCATGACCAAGTAGGATTCATCCCAAGGATACAAGGATGATTCATCATACCCAAATCAACAAATGTGATACACCATTTGACAAAATCCAACACCTACTCATGATAAAAAACACAAAATTAGAATAGGTGATCTTTATCTCAATCTGATAAAAGATATCTATGACAAACAGCTAACACATTAAAGAGACAAAACCAGAAAGCCTTCACTCTAAAATCAGGAATAAGACAAAGATGTCCCCTGTTACCATGCTTACTCAGTATAATTCTGGAAATATTAGCCAAAGCAATAAGACCAGAGAAAAATTTAAAAATAATATTGGAAGGGAAGAAATTAAGTTATCCTTACTTGTAGATGATATGATACTATGCATAGAAGATGCCCCAAAACTCCACAAAAATCTTCTAGATTTTAAAAGTAAATTCAGTAGCATAATTGGATACATAGTCCTGAAAAATCAAGTCTTTTTATACACAAATAACAAATTCATTGAGAGAGACATTAAGGAAACAATACCTTTCACAACAATATCAAAAAAATTTTAAAAACTTAGGAATCAATCCAACAAAGAAGAAGACCTCTACATTAAAAACCACAATAATTTGAAAAAGCATATCAAAGAGGATATCAGAAAATGTGAAGATATCTCTTGTTCATAGATAAGAAGAACTACCTAAGATATAGTGAAAATGGCCAGAGTTCCAAAATTGTTATACAGAGTTAATGAAATCCTAATCAAAATATTCACAGTATATCTCACAGATTTAGATAAAACAATCCTAAGATTCATTTGGGACCGAAAGAGATCTAGAATAGCAATGGAAATTCTAGACAACAAGGGCAAAGCCAAGGTCAGCACAATCCCTGACTCAAAACTGTATTGAACAGATATGGTGATTAAAAAAAAAAAAGCATTGTACTAGCAAAAAGTGGAGTATATTAGAAATGGGAAACAACTTTATACATACTTGACCACCTTGTCTTTAACAAAGGAGTGAAATATGTTCACTGGAAGAAAGATAGACTCTTTAATAAATGGTGCTAGAAAAACTGGCTTTCTTTAAACTAAAAATTAAAACTAACCTATACCTTTTACCATGCATTAAACTAAAATTGAAATGTATCCAAGATCTAAATATTGAAACAGCATTAGATCTCCTGGAAGATCAAATACATTGAGCTCTTGAAGACACTGGTGTAGTCAAAGACTTTATGAACAAAACCCCAGTTGCACAGGAAATATGACAAAGAATCAAAAATTTGGATCTCATCTTACAAACTTTTTTTCACAGCAAGAGAAACCATCACCAGAGTAAAGAGACAACCCATAGTGTTGGAAAAAATTGTTGCCAGCTGCTGCTCAAGGGACTAATACTAGAATATAAAAAGAACTCAAAAAAGTCAGACAGTCCCAAATTTAAAAACCCAATCCAAAAATAGGCATCTGGAATAAATAGACACTTTTCAGATGAAAAGGAGAAACAGCAAATAAATATATGAATAAATGTTCAACATCACTGGTCATTTGAGAGATGCAAATTAAAATAATGCTGAAATTTTATCTCACTCTAGAATGAATTGCTTTTATCAAGAAATCAACTAATAACAAATGCTGGTGTGGCTGTGGGAAAAAAGAACCTTCTATAGTGTTGGTAGCACTGTAGACTGGTGTGACCACTGTGGAAATCTGTGTGGAGATTCCTCAAAACACTAGAAGTTCCACTATACCCAGCTGTCCCCCGTCTTGGTATCTTCCTGAAAGGATTAAAATCATCACACCACAGTAATATATGTGTATCCATGTTTATAGTGACACAATTTATAATAGTTAAATCTTGGAAATAGCCCAAACGTCCACTGATGGATGAATCAATAAAGATGTTGTTTTCAGACAGAGGAGTACTACTCAACCATAAGAAGGATAATCTTGAGATATATCTAGGTAAATGGATACACTTTGATTTCTAAGAACTGGTTTTTTTTTTTTTTTTTTTTTTTTTTCGGAACCTGGGATTGAACTCAGGCCCTTGCGCTTGCCAGGGAAGCGCTTATTCCACTGAGCCATCTCCCTGGCCCCTGGATGCACTTTGGGAACATACTCTTAAGTGAAATAAATTGAACACATGTGTAAATACTACTAGTTTTTCTGGTATGAGAATCTGAATAAGCACCAAAATGTGTAATAGATATTATGAAATAGGAAGAGAATATTCAAATGGAAAGGCAAACCAAGGAAGAGAGAGGAAAAAAGGAAGGAAGGGAAAAGGAAAAAGTGAAAAAAGAAGGAAAAATAGAAACAAAACTTCTGTAAATAGGGGAAGAGGGATTGAGCGGAGTGTATGGGGAATGGGGAAAAAGAATCAAGATATATAATGCATAGGTAGTACAAATTTCTTATGATCAATGTGATCAGTATTGTATACCTAAAGTGTGCCAGTAAACTTCATTAATTAAAAAAGGAATACAATGCCATAATCTTTTGCTTTTAAGAAATCGATTTAATTCATCTACAGTTAATTTCATTACTTGGAAATGAAATCACTTTTGAATGATTTTTTACCATCTTATTTTGTGGGGCTTTTTTCCTCCTTACCAATGACACCATTTGATGGCTTTTGAAACAAGGACCTACAGGTTGGAAGTGCTCTAGTTTTTGTGCATCTGATTATGTCTTTACTTCTACTCCTACTGGCCTGAACTGGGTTGTGCAGCCCCTAATATCATATTTTAAACAATAACACCTTGTTTTTTAGAATGTGACTATCTTTCAAGATATGAACCTTAAAGGGGTTATTAAGTTAAAACAAAGGTACTAGGATAGACTCTATTTGATTCTGTCTTCATAAGAAAAGAAGTTCACAGGCTGAGGCTGGTTCAGTGATTTAGCACATGGTATCAGCCTAGCACATGTAAGGCCCAGCATGTGTATCTTGAAAGGCAGCCTTGGACCACTAACCCAGTCTTAAATGATGTCATAGAATTTAAAAGTCTAAGTCAGATCTTTTCTCACTTAGCATATTGAAGATTTCTTCGTGTTCTGGCAGACTGCTGTAAGTGACCTGCTATTGGTCTCGCTGTTGTTCTATGATAGGTGATCTGTCTCTTTTCTGTAGTAGATTTGAAGATATTATTTGTATCCATAATATTAAGAACTTGTATCTAAGTCTCATGTTATTTTCATCTTTTGGTCCTCTAGTATTTTCAATCTGAAAATAATGGTTTACTTTCCATTTTGAAGAATCGCATCCGTTATCTTTTCAAATGCTGATGTTTTGCACCCTTCTCTAGAAATGAGCTACTGGCATACAGCGTGGCCCACATCCTAGCTTCACAGCTGCTTTTCTTCCTCCCAGCTTTTTAGAAACTACAACCCTGGGCAACCAGTGGTAAGACTTTAAGCCTCCTTTCGTGGACAGGAGAGTTCCACTCCAGACTTTCAATTTTAATGAATGATGTTCAGGCTGGTTCCATCATATTTAGCTCCTATCGCTCCAGAAATTAAACTGTCAGCTGTCTCAGCTGGCCAGGTGACAAGCCTCGTGAGCCACAATTTTGTTTTTGGTCATTGCTATTTTTTTATTAATAGGCTACAGAAATGCTTATAGTTCTTTAAAACCATGATTTTCATAAAATTTTTATTTTAGAATATGTTTGGACTTACAGGGGAGTTTCAGAGATAATCCAGAAAGTTCTTGTATACTTTCATCCAATTTCCTCCAACATTAACATTTTATGTGACGCAGATAAGCTTTTTTCTTCCTTTTTATAGTTTATCTCTTATTTCTGTTTACTTGGCAAAGACAGTGAAAGCATGAACTCACTGATCCATCTTGACCAGAAATGCTCAGCTAGGAATCTTCTCACTGACTAACCACGTAACAATCCATCTATTCAGCCAACACATGTTTATTATGGACTTGTTATGCACCAAATACTGTCCTAAGCACGAAGGGTATGACATAAACTAGTGAAGAATATATGCCCTTACAGGCTGGTAACATAGTTCAGTGGTTTAAGTGCCTGTCTAGCAAGTATAAGACCCAGGTTTGGTCCCTGGTACCACATGCCCTGGTGGCCCTGTCCTGGGCCCACTGAGCTGTCCATTGAAACCAGACATGGTGGTGCATGCCTGTAATCCCAGCACTGGGGAGGCTGAAACAAGGGGATCACTACAAGTCCAAGCTGCATAGCAAGACTCTGTAGCAAATATATAAATTAAAAAAAAAGAGTATATGCCCTTTTGTTGTTAATGGAAAATAAAGGAAGTGAAAGTGATACAATGTATAAAGTGTGTTACATAGTGATAATTGCTAAGGAGAAAAATAGCCAAGCATGTGAAAAGGATGATTTGTTGGAAGCTCCTGAGAATGTGTCTGCAGTACGAGACACAGCAGTTGGGAAGTGGGACAATTAAGTGAAGATCCAGAAAGATGTGATGATGATCCATGCAGCTATCTATTGAATATCTGTCCCCAAAATGACCTTGAGAAGTACAAGCATATAAATATAAAGAAAGTACAGTTCAGAATAGCTGTGCACACAACCAGTAAGTGGAAGAACCATGACTGAGAGCAGGATCTTCCTGAGCCCAGAGCCTGTGTCCATGTAGCCTGTGTCCATATCTGGCACAGGCACCTCAAGAGATGTATGCATTCCTTCAAGGAATACATTCCAGTTTGGTTACTCATGTAACTCAATACTAAGCCATGGTGTTCTTGTAAACCTTTCAAGAAAACCCTAGAAATCTATTTACAGAGTACTTGAAGTTTTTCAACAAGATGTTTTCATTGCGCTAGCTGAGCTTCATAAAATATGACTTTGACCTTTCCAGCCAGTGGTCTAGGAGCTTGTGTGGTCATGGCCAGCCAGGGAGGCAGCCAGCAACTCTGTCAGCTTCCACACCAATAGCAAAGCTAATAATTCTCTTAAGAGTGTTTATTCTTATTTTGTTACTTTGGGGCACTTATATCACCCACTTTCATTAGAATAGATCAAGGAAAAGGAGCTTTTCTGAGCCAGTCCTACTGGTTCTTATGAAGTGGAAAGACTGTTTATGTTGTGAAAGGTTTAGACTGAAGGAGAATCTTAAAAGAAAAAGAATGTACTAATATGAACTTGCACCCAAGAGAAGGTCTCCTAAGCTCCCTTCAGTGTCTGTCAGGCTCTCCCAGAGGGTCAACACTTGGATCTTGAGCTTGACCCTCAGGACAACTTGGAGTTGAGTCTTGAATGATGACAAGACAGCTTCCTACTCAGCTTCTACCTCTCCTATAAGTGACCTTTTTCTGTTTAAGGAGGTCAAACGCAGATACCTCCCAAAGGAAGCAGAGTCCTTTCCCCATGTACTTTTACAAGTGTTTATTTACTGTACCACAGTTGCTCCTACCCCTTTATCTTGGCCTTTACTCTTCACTTCCATCATCTTGTCTTCTTATGTTTTAAGTAGTCACACTAGTTTTTATTTCCATGAACTCATCTATGAGTATAGTTTTTGTTCCACAGAGTTCCTTGTCTTAGAAGAGAAGCTTTTACACTTACTCCTGCATATCAAATAATTGTTTCCTGTTTAAGACCCTTGTCTCAGTTACTTTTCTCTCATTACTGGAACAAATACCTGACATGCAAAATTAAGGAAGGAAAGGTGTATTTAGCTCACAGTTACTGGAGTATGGACTAAAATGTCCATACTCACCTGGCTTCAAGATAGAGTAGCACATGGCAAAGAGCAACTGTACATGATGGTGACAAAAAGCAAAAGAGATAAAGGAGTGGCAGCAGCTCAGGCAGCTAGCTAGCCTCTCTCCCCCCTTACTTTGTAATGCACATTACTTGCCCCAGTACAGGTGCAGCATCCATACCCACAATAATCAATCACAAGCCCTAGAAGCCACTCCACGAGTGCTTGAGGCTTTGAGGGGCCATAACAACCCTGTTCAGAAGCTTTCTAATCTTCATATCTTCCTGAAACTTCCATTTAAAATTAATCCTTCCTGTTTCTAGTTTTCACAAGAAAGGAGAGGGGGCAAGAAGAGGAAGAAAAGAAAGGGGAAGTATAAGAGAGGACAAAGAGAAAAAGGAAGAAGAGGAAGAGGAGGAGAGGAATAGGAAGAGGAACGAGAAAGAGGAAGACATAAAGAAGGGATGCTGCTAGGATGGATTGATACATGGCTTGCCTGCACTAGGTTCAAATGGATGATTTTTTTTCCTTTTTTATCTCAGTACTGTTTTTTACATAAAGCCATGTCTACTAAATTCTTGTTTACTCAACAGAACAGATGAGCATTATTAGCAATGAACACAATGATGCTCAGTGTGAAATAAATTAAATTCTACCTAAGTGCTAGGAATTTTTTGTAGTCTAAGTAGATGAAATGGTCCTACAATAATCTTGTATTGTGCACTTGGGTTAGAGATCCCTGATTTTCTTTTTTCCATTTCAACTTTCACTCCATGCAGTAGCTCAGATATTACTGAATCATTTTAAAGTCACTGGGAGTTGGACTCTGCACCTTGCCAAGACAAGGGTTAAGGATAATAAGCACCAGCTCCGGAGTCACTTCCACCCACAGCAAAATCTGTCATTTAGCAAAGCAAATCTGTTTTCGAAATCAAATATATGTTCCTCTCCATGTGTTAAAATGTTAACAATATCTCCCTCACTGTCTTTTATAAGACTTAAAAGAGGTAATATATAAAGACATTAGCACAAAAATTAACACAGAGAAAAAAAGTTCCCATTACAATACGACAGCTAATGATGCTCTTTTATCCAGAGGTGGCTTCCGAGAGGCACATCTCTGTAGATTCCCCATGCAGCTTCCATACCTACAGCCCATGAGTGGTTGAGACAAGGACATTCTGCTGTTGCTTGTGTCTCTCGAAGAATTTTGCTCTTTCTAATGAACTGGCCAAGGTGATTGCCTCTTCTCTTGGCCTTTTCCTATCCCAAGTCCTCGAGGATGGCCTGCTTCTGGCAGTGTAGCTGCACCACCTGTACAGAAGAGCTCTGCATGAATGAGGGAGGGTCACTTCTCAGGGAAAGTTCAACAATGGAGTTCTATGCTTTAATTTTTTAAAAAGTTGAAATAATTTTACACATACAAAAGAGCTTCACAAACATAACAAATAATGCCTGTCTATCTTGTATCCAAATAGCCCTTTCAAATGCCATCAATGATTGTATTCATAAGAGAACATTAGTATATTAGTATATACTATATTAGTAATTACATAGCCCTAACACAGACCTTTGCAGTTCCATGATTCCTGTTTTGATGTTCTACCTTCTAATCCTCATCCAGGCTATGTTTCATGGTCACATCTCCTTAGTTTCTTTAATTTGGACCATTTCCTGAGTCATTTTCAAGAGGACCTATGTAGGCTTTTGGCGTTTCCTTATAATTAACTCCTTACACATGTTTAGCGAGAACATCACAGAAATGATGTGTGCTCCCTAATGCACTTTGTTGGGAGGTGCATGTTTATTTAGCCCAGTAGTGTTGATGCAGTAATGTTTTTGGTGAGAGCTTATTACATTACTGCTGTGTGGCTAACAATATCTCAGACTTGGCCATTGGCAGCCCTTTCAAGTTGGCTTCTGAATCTTTTAGAGATGTTCTTACATCATTTGCCTGATTTTTCTTCTGAAGGTTATAATAAGGTTGTTGCAAAACAAAAAGAGAAAGCCTCTGTCATCCATTCTCAAGAAGTTAAGCAGCTCTGTTAGTGACTTTGCCCTTTCAACATATGTGACTTAACTGTGCCCACATGCTATTATGTAAAACCTGGTGTTTTCCAGGTGGTGTTTGTGTACAATTTGATTTTTTAGTGACTGCTATGTGCTCTGCCATTACTGGCTTTCTATGGGTAATGTCTTTGAAAGATTTGATAGGAACCCCAACAACACAATTCCCTGTGGTCTAAAACATGTCCTTTTCTGCATTGTTTCCACGCTGTATTCTATTTAATTAACATTTTATTTTGCCTTGCAAGATCCTGATGTACATCAGGGGGTCACCACCCATCCATTTATCTTCTAAAGTAACTGGACTGGTTGTTTTTTTAAAGTCCCTTCAGGTTAAAATGGTTAGCAATTTTTCTCCTTGCAGTGTCCCTTCAGCTTGGGCCAGACAGATAATAGATCAGTGTAGGTTCAGATGCATTACAACATTAGTCATCAATTAGGGTTAAACCAGCGCTGTAAGATATCATTTATCTTGCCTGCCAAGCCTCTTTTGAACATTTAATTTTTTAAGGCCTCTTAGGTTTTTTTCCTCTTCTTAGCTGGCCTCCTGTCTCTCTCCTTTGTTTCCAACCCAGCTATCTCCTCAAGGAACAATAAAAATTAAATTTGTTTGACCTGCTCTCATGGTTCGTTTCAGTAAGATGGATTTTAATAGCTTTGACTGGTTGGGCAGACAACTTTTATGTAATATTCCAGACAGTTATGCATTGTCTTTTGCTAAGATCTGAGCAGGTGTGTGTGTGTGTGTGTGTGTGTGTGTGTGTGTGTGTGACAGACAGACAGACACAGAGAGAGAGACAGACAGACAGAAGAAAGAGAGAGAGAGACAGAGAGAGAGAGACAGAGAGAGGTGATGTCTGGTTGCCACTAAAAACCTCCTCACTAATTCCTTTTACGTCACAATACTTGTGGAAATTGTTTACTCTTACTTATGGCAGGCATCTCATTAAGAGTTAAGTCATCAGCATGTCTTTCTCCCCTAATAACTGTTTGAATCTCTTGCATTCAGCACTTATTGCTTTGATAATGTTAAAGGATTTTTCCCCCAAACTTATGATGATTTGGGTTAAAATGGATTTTCTATTTTTTCCAGATGTGCAACACTTTCTTCATGTATGTTTTGATTCAGGGTAAGGCCCTTTACTCATTTCAGCATGGATTAGGGCCAGGAGAGCAAGTGTTGGTGTCACACTACCCACCAGGTAGAAGAGATAAAGCAGGATTGCTGGAATTATTAAATAAAATAATAAATGAAATGTTTCTATCCAGTGTCTGGCACACAATTAATGGTCCATTCACTGTATTAATTCCCATCAATCATTTATTTATTATTTCACATGTTTACTCAATGTCAGTTGAAGCTATACTTGTTGGGTATAGATATTGTAATTCTTGGGTACTTCTGAAACTTTGAGATATGAAATCCATTAATAGTTTAACTCATTCTAAGTCTATTGAGCTTTTCTTTTCTGCCAGACACTTTATGAAGTGCCAAGATACAGAGATGAATGAGTAGGTGCCCGTGTGCAGGCTGTCTGCCTTCTAATGGTATCTCAGCTACGACAGAAGCTGAAGGATCATGGAGACAAGGGGAGAGTTGGCTGAGGGCCTGGGAGGAGATTAAATTTGGAAAAGACAATAAGAAAAGGGACTGAAGCAAGCTGAGGCTCTGGCTTGCTTTGGCCAGGCTTCTCCAATGCATTTGCAATTTCCTGAAGCTGGATGACCCCCACTAGTTCCTTAGCTATTTCTTGGAAACTGTCTGGGTGTCCAATGCCGGGGTGTGAGCACATGGGCAGGTGGTAACACTCAACCCACACAGCCCTACAATTAGGGAAGCCTTTAGGCTGGGCTGGAAGGAAAGCTGTAAATCAGTGACTTGAGGGTTTTTGTAGTGGGAAAATTTTTCATAAGAGAAAGTAGGTAAAAATGAGTAGAATTGTTTTTCCCATGTTTAATATTTTGAAAAGTTCCTCTTTATTTTTTCTCTCCCTGTACTGAGTATTGAACACTAATTTCTCCTAAGCTAAGGAGTCCTTTTTATTATTTTGACACAAGAGCTTGCTAAGTCACTAAATTGCCCAGGCTGTGTTCAAACTTGGGATCCTCTTGCCTTAGCCTCCCAGAGGTCCAAAGAAAGGATACTGTCTTAATCTTGAGCCTATCAAGAATCTGCCATTTAAATGTGAGTTTCGAAAAATGTGGAGATTAGATTAAATAAATTTCTGGCTCTGAAAATAACCCCAGAAAATTAATCACTTGGTGCACATTCACAATGCTACTAACCTAGCCATCTGTGTACTTCAGAGTCATCCAAACATGTTCTTTTTTTGTTATTCATTTTGATGAGAAAATAAAATAGCAGTGAAACAGTTTCAAAACAGGTTAGTAGGACAGTTACAATAATTAATATATTGCATAATGTTGTCTTCTTAGTGGTTATTCAGAGGACAAGATGCAAGCATGATATCTTGTCTAAACACTATTAGTACAAACCTTTCTTCTCGTTGAACTAAGAGAAAGTAGCTGTATATCTATCCTAACTATTTTGTATGTACATATATTTTTTTTTCCAACCATGTTCTTAACATCCTTCTGCCAGGCATTGTGCTGTGTATCACATTAGGATAAGACATAGTTCTAGAGTTGGTACTTGGGATAGCATTAGCATTTTTCAAAGATAATTTAACTTCTTTACTAGAAGAAATGATTATAGTTATGATGATAATGATGACAATAATAATAATAGATGACTTTCTCTCAGCCTGACCAGATAGCATGTAGCACAAAATCTGTGAATGAGATCAGCTTCTTGTCTCTGATTGTTTCTAGAAAAATAGCACTATTGGAAGCAAGTTGCAGTGGTACATTCCAATAATCCATGTTACTTGGGAGGCTGAGGTAGGAGCATCTTTGGGGTCCAGGTAGCCTGGCAGCATAATACGTGTGTGGGGTGGTGGTGGCTAAGAATGCTCTCAGGAGCAAAGTGCTGCCCAGCGAGCACAAAGCCCTGAGTTTTATCCCCAGTACCTGTCCCTACAAAAGAACAACAGCAAAATCTTTCAGAACATAGACATAGTATTATTGTCTGTTCATCCCTTTCAAGAAGACCAAGGCACTGACTGCTCTTTCTTCAAGAGAGGAGAATGGTAGACTAGGAACGAGGAATGGCTCCAGTCTTAAAGCGGAGGAAAACTTAGGCCAGTTCATTTCTTTCTAGGCTTCTTAGTATTTCCACCCTGGGGGGAGGAGAGCACAGCTATGCCTGCTTCAATACCTTTCAGAGAGACCAAGAGGATAAACAGTTCTCCTGCTGCTTTCCCAGTATTCTCAACTCCAAGGAGGGCTCAGCTGACCACCACTCTATGTCGGGGCTGTTTCCTTTTAATCAGTGAATAACCCTGGCCTTGGACTGAAACATTTAAGTACAGATTGATTAGTTTTACTGAATTTCAGTTTTCTCATCTGCAAATTAGGGAGTTGCCCCATGACAATAAAGCATGGTCATAAGTATTATAACTATTAGAGATAAAACATAAGTAAAGCCCCAGAACAGGGTCAGACCCTGGGTCAGGCCAAAAAGATGCCTGGAGACCTTGGCTATTATTCCAAGGATATTAAGCTATAGCTCTAGTGAAACAACCATTTTCATATAATCTTCTTTTTTTTTTTTTTTTTTTTTTTTTTTTTGGTACTGGAAAATGAACTTAGGATCTTGTGTTTGCCAGGCAGGCACTTAGCCCCTGAGCTATATCACCAGCCCATGGGCAAATGATCTTGATTAAATTTACATTTTTATTAAATTTCTACACAGCTCAGTTCTCTGTTTCCAATTTTCCTCATTCTATGGGATCAAATTCTCTTCAAAATTATAAGAAAATTATTTTATTAATCAATCATTATTTTTATGTCAGATTCAACAGATCATACGGTCTGCCACTTTGAGCTTTCTTTTGTAAACATTAATTTCACACTTCAAGAAGAATTGGTATTTGTGTTTATAGTTACTAACACTTCGGACCAGGTGCAGTTTTATCTGTTATCAACTTATTTTTGCGCCAAGTATTTCTACTAGTAGTGTTCGTTAAGGAGCAGTTACTGAACATGAAAGACTGAGCAGATAAGTGGTACTTGTATGCTTTTCTAAAGCAAAGAAGAGCAAGCATTTGGCAGCAAGGAAGCAGTGTAACATGGGTCAGAGTCAAATAGTGGGGTCAGTGCCTTCTATTTTGCTCCATTTTTCTTCCATCCTCCTTCCTTCCAGACTGGGCTCTGGGGTTTCACACTTACATAAGCTGGACCTCAGCTTGGCTGTTTTGTTATTCTGTGTTGTTTGTGCACAAACAGTATTGGAGAGAAGAGGTATGTTAAAGTGCTTTCTGTGCTTCTCAGGTTTCAAGCTCAGTACCAGCCTTTTTTTACTCCTTACCAGTTCATCCCAGCTGGGCTTGAATTTGTAAAAACAAAAACAAATACAATAAACAACAACAACAAAAAGCCTTATTTTATTTTTTTTCCATAATTTTATTGAGAAGTGAATAGCAATGAGACAGTTTCAAACCAAATTGGTAGGACAGTTTCAATAATTAACACATTGCATACATTCTTCCTACTGGTTAATTGCTATACAAGATGCAGACATGATATCCTATTTACGAACACTGTTAGAACAAATCCCTCTATTCATTAAGAGAATGTAACTATATATCTACCCTAACCATTTTGAGTACACAGATACAAAATGGACATTCATCTGTATCCCCTTTTTTTGTTTAGTTCCGTTATTTGAACATTATAGGTGTGTTAACACAGTAAAATAGTCTAAAAGAGTCCAGTAGTCCATAATAGTATTGGGTCTTCCGCTTGACTAGCAATGTCAGAAATTGTTGACTTGAGTCCCCTATAGCTCAACGTAACAGCATGGCTTTACTTCTTATACTTCATTTTTATACTTTTCTGCTGGATG
>NW_004524732.1:393413-406285 GCF_000260255.1 Octodon degus
CAGCCATGTGGATGAGTCATGGCCATTGCTTGGCCAATGTGCTCTCTGTGAAAGGCTGAGAGAGGGTTTTCTCTCCATGTGACTCTCCTTAGACACACTCTACATCATCGATCACTTTCTTCTTTGGCCCCATAATCTCCTTGATCAGAAAATTTCAGATACTACCAAGTTACATGACGTTACAGTACAAGTTCTCATATGTGCTGAGTCTTAATTGACCTTGGAAAGCTAGGGCCAAAATGTTGGCTTTCCTTGCAGCCCTCCTTTTTCCTCTAATTTTGGTCTGCAAACTTAGGTTGTTAACCTTCCAAAAAGCCTTATTTTAACAAAAACTGCTTTGAACACAGACATACGGTGAGCAGCAAAGAGCTGGTGGAGAATCTTAACATACTGCCTGACTCTGAGTTCCTAAGCACACATGATTTTGTTGCTCTCTCCTCTCTTTTCACTTTTTCCTCTCTGAAGAAAAATGTGTAGTCCAAGGAAAAGGGCCTGAATTTTGGAATTAAATTGATTTGGATTAAGATCTTACTTCTTCCATTTCTTATCTATGTGATCTTAAGAGTTACTTTCCTCTTTGAGCCTCACATTTTTTTAACAGTAAGATGAGAAAAATATTTGTCATACCCAAGTGTTATTGCAAAGAGAAAATAACAATACATGTAACACATCTGCCTAGGCACTGTTAATACATGAAAAACAGCTCTTGCCCACATATAGCTTAGAGATGGACTCAGACAAGAGCAAACTATGATCAAATAAATAAATTTTTATAGCTGTAAAGATTATAATAAAGTGGAGTGTTATAAGAACAAATAATAAGGGAATGTAATGTCATTTGTTTTTTGGAGTATTGTTCAAATAATGGTACTCAAGATCATTGTTACCTTTTCATAAATATATGTGTACACATTAGCTTGTATATGTGTATTTTAAGTGCAGGTACAGACAGCAGATTCAATGGAAGTCTTTGGAATTAAGCAGGCATGGGCCAGAATCTGAGCTCTTCCATTTATAAGTGGATTTGACACAGTACTTAATTTCTCAGTCTCAGTTTTTTGTCTGCAAAATGGGATCACAACCTGTCACCTGGATATGGTATGAAGATTTTCTTCCTCTCTTTCTTACTGCATTAGTATCCTGAAAAATCTAAGCCACAGAAAGGCCTAACCTGTTACAGGTTACACAAGTGAGTGATGAAATATGATAGAACTTTAATGGAAAGATCTGGTTCACAAAGCCATGTGTTTCATGCGTGGTAGTTGGACATTGAGATAACTTTTACCATCGGGTTGATTTTCTCTAACAAAGAATAGGAACTTGCATTACTCGCACCCATATATTCCCAAGACCTGTAGAACACAATAGGTACTCTAAGTGCATCCTAAATAGATTACTAGATTGGACCTGGCAGAGGCATTCACACTGTAGAGGTGGGGAGACTAAGGACCCTCCCCCACCTTATACTTTCAGAAAGCCTTTCAACACCCTTGATTGCTATGCGATCTGACAAATGCATAAAATACGGTCCCTTTCCCGCTGTTTGCTCAGTCCATGTCTGGAGAGGTGCCAGCTGCCTATTTGATCAGCTTTGAGCAAACAGTGAGGTAGTTAAGGCTGAGCAGAGTGCAGCCAGCTGAGAAAATGGGTAAATATTTTATAGACTACATGGTAAATAATGTACACATTCAGAGAATCAAGGTGAATCTTTTATAGGCCCAAGTCCCTGTTAAGTCTGCAATTAAATGCTGGTGATAGAAGAAGCAAAAGAAAGTTTTAAATCTCCCCTCCTTTCTGAGAATCAAAGGTCTACCCATAAGCTTTAGGTAAGAAATTTGGTCTCTATATCCTGAGGCTGAACTCTTCAAATGTCGTATCTTTCTGTAAAGAAAAGACCTGTTGTTTCCTTATTCCAGTGTTACTAATAGAAGTATATTCACAAACTCTTCCTAGCTTATAGTTATGTATTTGTATTTTTTGTATGAGAGTCTCTGTATGAGACTTTACCTATTACCCCCATAATGATTGCAGGAAATTCACTGGAAATATTTGGCATTTCATTTATCTGTTGTGTCATATTGTATGCCAAGCCTCTCTCTAGGTGTTATGGTACCATCAGTATGAAGCATATGATGTGATGGACATACATGATAAGCAAGAGTTTCAGCTGGATACAAGTGCTAGGGAAACAGTGAAGCTAAGCAAGGGAAAGACAGAGATCTAGGGAAAGGCTTTCTCCTGAGAGGTGTTTGAGCAGACACTTGTAGTGTGCATAGTGGTCAATGTTTCTGTGAGGTTGAAGTGTCATGTTGGAAGCTGTGTTTGGCAGCTCCTCTCAGGACCAAAGCTCTCACCCTCTGAGATTCTAGAAACTGCATCAGAACTCCCCTCCATTGGAGAAACTGCATGGAGCAGGGATTGCCCTATATAAAGCCCTTTCAGGTCCTGTCCCAGCCCAGGAATTTTGTATTTGTAATCCCATGGGTAAGTTACTGGAATCTCAGTGAGTCACTTCCAATCTACCACTTCTAGTGCAACCTACAGTGTAAATAAAGACACAATCATTGATCTAAGATGGTGTGGAATCAAGGAGGTCCTGAGTCTGGACATGATGATGGTTATCCAAAGTAAAGGCCTTTTTTTAAAATTTTATTTATTTGTGCGTGTGTGTGTGTGTGTGTGTGTGTGTGTGTGTGTATGTGGCCAGCTCAGCCCACCAGGGGGCCAGGCTGGCTGGCATGTGGTGCTGCGGTACTGAACTGTGGTCCCTGTGCTTTGCTAAACTTGTTCCAAGTAGGTGCTTTAGACCACTGAGCCATCTCACCAGCACCTAAAGTAAAGGTCTTAACCAGGGACTGAACCCAGATTTTATTTATTTGTGAAGAAGGGAGTGGCTTGAGGATGAGCAACGGTGAGAGTGGTGGGAAGCATGTGAGTGCTGTGAGCTGGCCTATGTAGGAGTCATAAATTCACCTCTGCAACATGCAGAGAGTAGGATACGCAGAAAGAGTATCTGCATTATACAATTAAGATAGTATCTAATATTTTGGTGTTGGTTCTTCAGTTCTGATGTGTAATCTTTCAAACTCCAGGAAGTTATAGCCCTTATTTTGAGGTTTGATCCCAGCCAAAAGACTGAAGCCTTGGTTCTTCATCCTGCCTCAGTCCAGCTCACACAAAGGAACCATGGGGGTCCAGAGAAACACTGCCTGTTGTTTTCAGAGACTACCATCAGCACTTTGACTGGACCAATATGCACTGCTTCAGGCTAATTGAAGGGATTAGGAAAAGTCCTAGCCACGTCTGTGGGTATCAATACATGGAAATAGGGTTAGGTTCAATCAGAATGCAGACAATTGCTGCTGTTCCTTCAAGGAGAGTTGCCTAAGTGGTCCTACACATTGCCCCTACTCTTCAGGAACAGTCCCTATACATGCCTGACTGATACAGTTCATCTCAGTGGGGATGGCAGTAAATGGACATCCTGGTGGCAGTGAGCACCCTCTTGGGTGGTCTAGGAAGTACTGATAGTCCTGCATGCCCATCAAATCCATTATTAGCACTTCAATTTTTAGCTTGTTAGATTTCTGTCACTGTGACAAAATATCTGAGATAACCAACTTTAAGGAGGTTAAGATAATCATCTTTTAAGGATATTTCAGAAATGTTAATCCATAGCTGGTTGGTCTCCTTGCTCTTGGACCCTCAGGGAGGCAGCACAAAATGGTGAGAGCCAGGTCTCAGAGGAACCCATTCACCTAATGGCAGCTGGGAGGCAAAGAGACAGAGGAAGGAGCTGGGGTCCCAATATCTTCTGTAAGGACAGCTCCACTGACCTAGTAATATCTCTCCAAAAGGCTTCACCTCGCAACTCCACCACTTCCTAACAGTCCCACAGGCTGAGGGCCAAACCTCAAATGCATGGCCTTTGAGCTTGTTTACAATTTTAACTGCAACTGCAATACGTGGTGTAGGATACCCACAAAAGGACACATTCTAGTCACTGCAATATCAGGAGCAGTAGGAGTCTTGGAGTAAGTATAAGGACAATGGAATTAGTTGAGTATAATCAATGCACTGGAGAAATACAATGAGTGATTGATTCTGTGGGTGATTAATCACTAATTTATGGCACAATGTGAAAGTCAGAGTTCTTTTTTGGCAGCGTGTTTAAAAACAAAAAACAAACCTCTCATTTACTGCAGCAATAGTCAGACAAAAGCAAATTCCAGGCCCAGATCTTAATTATAAAGGCAGTGAAGATCTAAGGAAGATTGAAAGCTCGATCACAGTGAACTGGCACACCAAGGTCAGATTCTTCACAGGGAAGGGATACGATCCTGAGACTTCAAGTGGGAACATCTAAACTGATTAGAAAACCCTGAGATTCCAGTTGTCTCCAGACCCTCTGGGCCTTTAGATATGGCACATTCCTCCTTAGTGAGGAGTAGGGCTCATCTTGAAGATGATGCAAATGCCTTTTGCTCATATAATGAAATCCCACATGCTGTTCCCCTCAAGGACCCACTTCCATGCCCCTCTGGACAGCAGGCCAGGAATGATGTCAATTCATCACATACCGGTGAGGAAGTGGCTGTGCTGCTACTGAGAAGAGGTTATACATTGAAAGGCCTAAAGGATCGGACATCCTGAGCCAGCAGAACTGGGAGGATGTGTTTATATTAGAGAACAAATTGATGGATTAAGGGAAGCAAGACATAAAGTGGGATAAATCATAGTTTATTGGAAAGAGAAGACTCTACTGGGATACAGGATTTAGCATCCTGGAAAGGACCCCAGGAGATCCACTAACATTCTACTGCACTGTTTCTGGGAAGCTTCATAAAGATGCTAGCCAGCACTAGCAGAGGTAGAATTGACAGAAATCCATAACAGATTGGAGAAGAAAGGATCACAAAGGATCCCTTTACTAGTTTATGCATTCACTACAGCATATTAGAGTGCATAAACTAGTAAAGCCATGAAACCCATCAGTAAATTATATTTTGTAATAAGACTCAGAGGATACTCTGTTTACCAAAGCAGCAAGCAGGATGTGGACAGAGAACAACTGTTGTTCCAAAGCTCAGTTGGCTCTCCTATATGTGTCTAAGCTAATGGTAGGAGACTGAATCAGAGAACTGGGCTCTTTGATAGCAGTGGGGATGATAGAATCCAAAACTAATAAGAATCATTTGAGGGCCAGCCAGATAGCTCAGCAGACTAAAGCACCTGCTTAGACAGAGGGCATTAGCTGGGTTTGATCCCCAGTATGCCATGCCAGCCCCACTCCTGGGGCACCCTGAGACAGTGATTGAGACTAGGCATGGTAGTGGGCACCTGTAACCCCCATGCTTGAGAGGCTGAAAACAGGAGACTCACTACAAGCCCAATCTGAGTAGTGAGACCCTGTAGACCCTGTAGACTCTGTCCTAAATACATTTAAAAAAATCACTTGGTGGCACTCAACCATTAGAAGCAAAGTGACCACAGCATAGCAAAAACAAAAAAGGGCCAATCTACAGACAGCAGAAAAATAGTTCCTGGAACAAGGTATCTCTTGAGGTATGCTTTGGAACACAGATTATATAGGCAGTGTTCAATCTATTCAAAAGAGTAGAGTAAGTGATCAGATAATTGTAGTTGCCATACCTGAGTAAATAATCAGACTTAGACTTTCCTGACTAAAAAAGAGGCAGCATCCTTTAGCTAAAGAACCCTGCCTATCAAGGAAGTACATTTGCTAATGATTTCCACTGAACTTTTTCAAATGGACCTGAAGGCTTTTACTTGAATAACCATGTATAATACTAGGAAAAGGGGAACATGAAATATTTTGGGGAATCATGAACAGGGTTTCTGAGTTACTATTTTTCACCTAAGAATCAAGAAGTACTATTAAGGACTCCCTGTTAAAGGAGGGGCATATGGGGACCACTAACTAAATGGAAGCTTGGCCCAAGTCCAGCTTACAGTGTGTCCACTGGGTCCACAGACCCAGATGGTGTATATTTTCTTGGTCCCTGAATGTGTAGCTGGAGTGGATACAGTTGGTGGTTGGCACCACCCTCCAGTTTTACTTGGCTTGTAGATAAGCTATTAAAGCAGAAAACTCTAAATAAAAGCTTCTGAAACTAACTTTCTACTGGTTGAGATGGTATATCATAAACAATATTCTACCCTGGGAAGATGGAGGAGAATAGAAGAGTCATTCTTAAAGGGTTGAAAGCTGCAGGGTGATGATCCCTACCACATTTCCTTTTTCCTTCTTCAGTCTAGTTCAGCAGCATGCTATCTCACTCACAAAATCTGATCTAGCTATTGCTGTGGCTGAATGTCCAATCAGATGGTGTCAGAGACTGATCCTGAGCCCCCAAAACAACACCATTCCTTAACCAAATCAACCAACCCCTTGAAAGTAAGGTTAAAGAGGTATTTATTTATCTTGACTAGATACAGGTTTGTCTTTTCTGCTTGTAAGTGGCAAGTAATATCAGTCAGGATTCACCAAGAGATCCATTAGCAAGAGACTCTGTCTAACACTACAAAAAGCTCAAGAGGTCCACTTCATTGTAAATTAGGAAAGGCAGTGTTACACTGTACGGTTCATTGGTCCTACCACCTGTTGTAAGATTCATGTTGTATCACTCTGCCATTTCGACAGAGTGCTGCGATTGCCTTTTAGAGCCATCTAATGCTCTAGATTTGAGATAGACTTTGCAGAAAGGAGCACCATCTTCCTGGATGCAAGGAAAATGCTAAATCAATGTGCCTTCCATGGTGCTATACTCCCATTAGGTAGGATTTGGGGATCAGGAACCAGAGAATTAAGTATGTCTTACTTATTTCTATTTCTAACTAAGTTGGCAGATGAGAGAGTTTAATCCTCACTACTTTATATTCATAGGGTTGGATGTGTGAGCTTCCAAAGAAAGAAATCTACCAGGCACACTCCAAAATCTTCTGGTCACCTTGTGCTCTTTATGTTAAAGACCAACAAACAAAGGCCATAATCAGTACCTTAGGAAGGATTCATTGATTTCAGTAATTAGTAAGAGGTTTGGTTTATGTTATAGAATGAGGCCAGGGAGAGATGGGATCTACAGCCAGGGAATCACTGGGCATCTTTTGGTATTACCTTGCCAGATTTTAAAAGCAAATGATTTGATGCCCAAAGGCTCAGTCCCCTTGTGAATTAGGATCTGGATTATCCTTAGCCCCATATGAACTCCCAAAATCCACAGAAACACTGGAATGTGAAAGGGATATATGACTTTTCTGCAGCCTTGTGTTACCACCCTGGTAGTCTGAATCTGCCTTTAAAGTCATAGTTCTTTTAAGTGTGTGGCCCTCCTCTTTATATTAAAGGACTCTAGTCCTCATCCACAAGGTAAATGAAGTTCAAACTTGTAGGAAGGTGGTCAACATGACAGAAAGAGAAGGGATCAAATAGGTTTGTGAGAGAACAGGATGGCTTCTGGGTGAGGGCATGGCTTTAGCATTAAATACATCTGGACTCAAATCCAGGCTCATAAATCAGATCTATCCCTTGGGACCCAGGGCCTGAGCTATGCACGGATTATACAGCCAAACAAGCCAACTATTCCCTTTCCAAATATTAATTACCATTGATGGCACCCCTCTTAAGCTACTGAGCCCAAGTCTTTATAACATTATTTCATCAAATCCTTTGGGAAAAAAAATCACAGGGAACAAATATAGATATCCATGTTTGGTTGATAAAGATAAGGAAATTGCAAAAGACAAATTAACTTGCCAAAATCACCTGGTAAGTGGCAGAATTGGGTCTTGAACTGAGATCTTCTTCATCCCAAAGGAAATTCTCTTATCAATTTAGCAAAAGTTCACTGGGCTTGCCCCAGGCAAGGACCTCAGCATCTAGACAGCAGGAGGGAAAGGAAGGGCGAGGTACCCACCCTGGCACTGCACTACACTCAGACTAGACACCGGGCGGGGCTCAGCCTGCGGTAGCTCCAGCTGTTCTCCTCTCTCACTCTCTCTGGGAGTTCTGGGATATATCATATTTCTCTCTGACTTTCTTGGGATATTTTATGATTCATTCTTGAAGAATGAACTTTTAACTCTTTTCCTGTGGAAGAATTTCTTCTTCCTTAGCTAAGGCCTCCGCGGAAACCCAGACTTCTTGGGCAGTGTGGAAGCACACACTTTGGTACTTAGTCTTCTCTACCCCCAATACACTGTGCTTGTGGGAATCTCAGGATGAAAGGACAAAAGGAATTTTAGTCCTGAAGGGTAAGACAGATGGGAGCTCAGGTCCTGCAACTATGAATGCTGGACTCTACATTTTGATTTCATGATACCTGGCTTAGACCATACTCCTAAATGAAATAAATCAGACCCACATGTGTAAACGTTGTATTGTCCTCCTTCTGTAAGAACTTGAAAAAGTGAATAAAATCTGAAAGGTAGGATAGATACTGTGAAAGTGAAGGAAACTGTTCAAAGGGAAGGAACAACTGGGATGAGGGAAAGGAGATAAAGAAGGTGAAAAACTATATGTATATACACACCAGATAGCTTGGATAATTGTACTACTAACTTCTGCTGGTCTATTGGAAGCAGCAGTTAATGCATACAAAACTAATTTTACATGCTTCTATTTGGTAATCTGAACAACTAATTTGAAGATAACCATTTGCAATATAACAACCATGTTGAATTCCTATTCTTTTGTTTAGTGAAATTTTGTATGTTTCTAATGATTTGTTTTTACTATTTTTTATTCTCTGTATTTAAAAAAATGAAGAAATGCACCAATTTTTGTGTTTCTGTATGACAAACTTGTTTTCACATAATGCTCTCTTAATTCCACTATGACACTAAAGTTGAACTGAGCTGGCCCTTAATGCCTAATAAGAGAAAGAAAGATCAGAAGAAGAAAACTCTCTGGAGGTAGAACTAATACACAGTGCTAAAGATTTATAAATGTTCTTTCGTTTAATGCTCCTAATAACCCTCAAAAAAGACATTACTATCTCTGTTGTATATTTAAGGGAACTGAGGCTTGGCGGAGGCAAGGAACTCGTTGCAGTTCTCATAGCTTGTAACAAGGCCAGCACCCTACACTAGACGAGCTTAGCTAAAAAGCTTGCAGTCTCTTCACAACCTTACAGTCTCCAGGAATAAATGCAGTCTGACAAAGGTTGAATTTCTCTGGGAGTGAAAGGGCTCCGGGACCACAGCAGCTGTTACTCCCGACTCCAAGCCCCACGCTCCCTCTCTCCCCTTCATGAGTGTGCAGCCTGTTTCTGAAAGGACCCACCTACAGGGGCTCCACCCAGTGGCCCAGGACGGTGAAATGAGCCCATCCTGTGAGCCACAGTCAGTCTCTAATCCTGCAGCAGAGCAAGAAGACAAAGGCTGCATGAATTTTAGGCCAAACTTCAGAGTCTAGGACCCAGAGGTAAGCTCTTGGAGCCCTTCAAGAAACTCTAGTAGCTCTATCTCAGTGACCTAAATTCATAGTTCTGTGGAATATTTTTCAAATGGGCTCCCATTCAGAATAATTTTTTTTTTCAGAACAGGGGATTGAACTCAGGCCCTTGCACTTGCCAGAGAACCTCTTATTCTACTGAGCCATTTCTCCGGCCCTTCAGAATAAAATTTTAATGCTTAACCTGGGACAAAACCTTTTTCTAATCTAAGTCTGAGCACCTGTCTTCCTTCCTACTCCTGCCCCCAACCGCACTAAACCAACACAAGCTTTTAATGACTCTGAGTCTCTTCACAAGCTGATCCATCTGCCAGGAAGGCACTTGTTCTCTTTTCTCTATGATGTCTTCTGTTTCTTGTTACCTCTTTGCTCTCAGTATCACTCCTACTTGTCTTTCAGAACTTAACTCCTTCTCTATCACACCTCCTCTGGGAAGTCTTTCTGGAAGCCACCGTCTTGCTGAGGTACTCTGCTTGGCAACACAATCACCCACCCACACTTCTCCATTTGATGACCTGCTACCTTCCTCAGGCTGAATGACGCAGAGCAGGGACTGAATCTTTGCATAGTTGTGACCCCAGTAGCTAGGAAAGATTGGTCCTCATCACGAACAAATTATCTGGAAGAACTGAGGGCACATCTCAGCATCAGCTATCTCATCCCACATGAGATAATGTGCAACATTAACTGTCTTCCTTTTTTTAAAAGCATTACTTTATTTTGATTTATTTTTTGTTTTTCTGTATTTAGGTCGTAGTCTACAGGGTTTCACTAGTAGATCAGACTCATAGTGATCCTCCTCTTTACAGCCTCCCAAGTGCTAGGATTACAGGCATCACCACCACACCCAGTCTCAATCACCCTCCCAGTGTGTGCCGGGGTGGGGTCAGCATCTCCAGCCACTGTGCTCTGCCTAAGCAGGTGCTTTGGTGCACTGAGCCATTGGGCTGGCCGTTTTTGACTTTGCATCTCATGAACTCCCACTTCTGCGTGCAACTCACACAGGTATTGGGGGTTTCTTCCTCCTTATCCACTTCCCCTTGTACTTCCTCCCCTACTGTCCAGAATCTTGGCTGCAACCTGAAGGGGCAGCATAGAATCTGTAAAGCTTTACAGCCTTCAGGTTTTTCAGAGTGGAGCATAAATAAGCCAAATAAGCAATTTTTTTCCAGTGCTGCCCAACTATCTTAACTAATGTTCACATATTTTTGTGTGCAGATATGAAATTTATACCTTTACTCTGTGTTACTGATCATTTCTTCTTCACAAAGGATTTGTGGTAAAGGAGGGAAAATGGTCCATTTGGGTTGCAAAAGATTTGAGACTGTGTAATTTATAAATAGAAACTTAAGGGCCGGCCAGATAACTCAGGGGACTAAAGAGCCAGCGGAGGCAGAGCACAGGGGGCGCTGCGTTCCTGCAAGCTGTGCATGCTGAGAGGGCGACTGAAGCTGGACGTGGTGGTGTGCACCTTGATCCCAGATCTTGGGAGGCTGAAAACAGGAGAATCGCCACGAGTTCGATCTATGTAGTGAGACCCTGTACTAAACACATTAAAAATAAATAGATACATAAATAAATAGAAACTTATTGCTCACAGTCTAGAAACAGAAATCCAAAATCAAGGCAGCAGAAGATTTACTGTCTGTTGAGGGCTCATTCCATGGTCTATCTGATTTGTATCTTCCTGTATTGGGAGGCTCAGAAGAGCTTCTTCCTACCTCTTTGACAAAGGCTCCATCTCATTAATCTAAGGACTCTCCAGAGTCTCTACCTTCCAATACCATCACCATAATGGTTAAGATTCAATACATAAATTTGGGGATACACAAGCCTTTGAACTATTGAAAATTCTATCTTTCAGGTAAATATTTAGTGCATTAAAAATGTATTGGTTTCTGTTGCCTTGTTTGTTTTTGGTCTTTTTTGATTTTACCATATTTTTTTGGTTGAACTGTTTTTTAGGGGAGGTTTATGTTTTGTTTTTGGTGCCAAGGACCGAACCCAGGGCTTCCAGCTTGCTAGGCAAGCATTCTACCACTGAGCCAAATCCCCAGCCCCTTGGTTTCTGGATAAACAAATAACAGGGAGGATATATGAGTCATAAATAAATGACATGCTCAAGCCTGGCCCTGATGCTGGGTACACATTACTGATTATGCTTCTGCTTGCTTCCTAGGCAGGGACACAGACTTTCTAATATTTTCTGACCCTGAAATCTATAGCCTTAGGCATCCTCAAATTTCAGTTCCATCCCCTCCTTGTCTAGGAATTCAGAGTTGACATTAATTGATCAACAAATATTTATCTAGCATCTTCTAAGTAGCAGACTCCATAGTGAATATTCTGTAGTCTATAGGCCATGGCCACCATGTTCTCATAGTTTTAACTGCCAGAGTGAACCTCCTGCTACAACTTTTAGGTGACACAGGAAGGTAATATATTGTAGCTGTTCTCTATGGTTTGAGTACAGTTTGTCCCCACCAAAATTCAAGTTGAGGCTTAATTCCCTGGTGGATCAGTATTGAGGGGGTAGAGGCTTTGTGGAAGATCATTAGGTCGTAGAGGCATCTCCCTCAGAAGGATTTGGAGGAATAGACTATTTTCCATGAGTGTGGGTTGTTACAGAACAGTGAGCCTGGCCCCTTTCTGATCTATTGCTTCCTCTCTTGTAATATTTTCTCTATCTTACACAAGCTAATGCTGGTGCTATGCTCTGGATGTCCAAAACCATGAGCCAGAACAAACCTATTTTCTTTATAAAATATCTAGATTCAGTTATTTTGTTATAGCAACACAAAATGGATGAAGACATTATTCATTTTATTTTTCCTTATCCTTTTTCTCCTTTTCACCCAAATTCTTACCTCTCTCTTGATTTTAGCTCTTAGCTCCAAATGCCATTTTCCTACTCCTTCAGGATTTAGGCTCATCTACCAAATGTCATCTTTGTATCCCCTTATCTGAATTATGTGCTCATTCACTATGATGGATGGAAATTGCCATCCAGACCCCATTGCAAGAGAAGGGTCATCTAGCTGCTAGGGGAAGCCTGTAGCTATCAGCTCCTCCTGGGTCAGCCTGAGCTGTAGAAGAATGCTTTGCCTGGAAGCACACCTTTGCAGCTAGTGGCACTAAGTCAGGAACATAAATGATGAGCCACTTTAGCCAGACAGAGAACTTCACTTGGGCCATTCATTAGCTTCAAAATCCCTTGCTGGGTTGGCTGGGTGGTCAAGCATACATCAAAGCGTAACTTCTCCCTCTACACAGTCCTGCTCCTGCCCCTCCCCTTCCTTGCACAGGTATTTGTCATTACCAATTATCTGCACCCCTGACTGGAAATGGCAGGGGAGAGAGAGAGAGAGAGAGAGAGTGAGAGAGAGAGAGAGAGAGA
>NW_004524732.1:406385-420774 GCF_000260255.1 Octodon degus
GAGAGAGAGAGAGAGAGAGACAGAGACAGAGACAGAGACAGAGAGACAGAGAGACAGACAGACAGACAGACAGACAGACAGAGAGACTGAGACTGAGACAGCAGGACTCTTTTATAAGCTAGTGTTGGAAGGGATGCTTCATCATGTTTTTTTTTCTTCTTTGGTATTTTATGGAAGGGTCTACAGGGTGTTCAGGGTCTCACTCACTACTAGATCAGACTCATAGTGATCCACCTGTTTACAGCCTCCCAAGAGCTGGGATTACAGAGGCACATCACCACGCTCAGTCTGGATTGCTATCTCAATGTGCCCTGGGGGTGGGGCTGGTACAGCAGGCCTGGGGATCGAACCCCTGGCACCTGTGCCTGCTTGCAGGCACTTTAATCCACTGAGCTATTTGACTGGCCCTTGCCTCATCATTTTTATGTACGGTATCTATTCTTTAGAACCAAGTCTTCTAGTCTAGTCCATACTCAAGGGAAGAGAAGGCAAGAGGGTATAAATACTAGAGGGGTGATATGGGTTGAATTGGGTCTTCTATCCCTCAAATTATATACATGAAATTCAGGGTAAGGCCTATATCAATATGACTAGCGTCCGTTAAAAAGAGAAGATTTAGAGATAGACATGTGCATGAAGAGAATGCCATCTGAATGGTAAGGTAGCCATCAATGAGCAACGAAAGATGTCTGGACCTCAGTCATGGACCTCGGAAGCATCAACCCTGGCAACATCTTGAACTCAGATTTCTTTGCAAGACTATATATTTTGGGCTAAGCCATAGTGTGCATGATACTTTGTTAGGGGCAGTCTCAGTGAGCTAATAGAAGGTTCACTGGGAACCATTTCAGAAGGTGCCTGTGATGAATTCTGTGTACTCATTTGACTGGCATGGGGGATGGAATAGCCATCAGGTGTTATGTCTAACTGTGTCTATGAGTGTGTTTCCAGATGCCATTAGCATCCAGATGTGTGTATTGAGACAAGAGGGTGATCCTTTCCTGTGCCCGGGGCCAGCACTTACTCTGTTGAACACCAAGTAGAACAATTACCAGTGTGCACAGGAAGCCTGAATGGGCTGGGGTGTCAATCTCTGGCCTCCACACTCATTCTCAGACATTCAGACAGGTCAGAGTGCACCATGCCCTACAAATTTTGAGTATTTCAACTGACGCTGCTAAATTTTCTGGTTCTCCAGTTTGTGGAGAACAGATTGGAAAGTTTCTCAGCCTCCACAACTGTGTAAGCAAATGTCTTTAATAAATCACTCTCTCCCTTTCCCAACATCCCAGTACCCAGACACACAGGCATCTGCCTGCCTGCCTGCCTGTCCTATGATCTGTCTGTCTGTCTATCTATCCCATTTGCTTTCTCTGGAGAACAATGACTAATACATTGCTTATCACCAAGGCAGGAACAGCTTGAGGCTAAGGAAGGGGCTGACTCAGTAGATAAATCAATGGAAATTGTAGGCTTTGTCCTATAAACAGAGTGAGAGGAAAGAAAAGGTGTCTAGTGTATCCACCCCCATTAGTAGACTGTTTGGATAACTGCAGTGAGGACTGAGGAATGTGTGTTAATTAACGTCACTTTAAATGGTTTCAGGTCATTCCTGGTGAGCAGGGCCTGCAGTCCCAGTCCCCCAAGGTGTGGCCACCCTTCCCCAAGGCAGAGCTTCAAACAGTTGAGAATATTCAGATTGAATTCAAATGATTACTGAACACCATTCTTCCTGGCAGTACTTTTCTTTCTTTAAAGAAAGTTTAAAAAATCTGCTTGATTAAATTCTATCTTCCCTGTACCCTCAAGCTGAAATGAAATCTTTCTCTGGGAAATGTGTCTTATTCCTCTCTGCAGATCTTTTTTTTCTATACTCTACTTTGTGGAAGAGAAATATGTATTAAATTTTTATTAGACGATGTATTAGTCAGCTTTTCCAATTGCTGGGACTACATCCATGACGCCCATCAATTAGAGGAGGCGTGGTTGTAGAAGATTCAGCGCAGTTAGCTGGCTCCAAGGCAAAAACATAACAGTCACAGATAATAAACACTTCTTTTTTACAATAAGCCTTAGAACATGGAATCTTGGATTTTTTTCTTTGTATTCCCAGTGTCCAGTACCTGACTGAAAGTACAGTTCAGACAGTATCAGATGAATGAAATAAATGGTGAAAGAAACTGATAGTTTTAGTAGCAGCAGCAATGGCAGCGATGGCGTCAGTGGGAGCGCAGCAGAGAAGCAGAAATAGGGGGAGGGGAAGCCTTTATTAATTCAGAACACATGGAGAGGACCAAGAGCAGGGAGATGGGTGGATCCTCTGACCTGAGACAGGGAACCTGAGACTTCATGGACTTGCTAGGGGCAGAGCTTGAGGGGCGGGTTTAGCGACGTATAAGGAGCTGATTGGAGGCTGCCTTGTGTGGGCGGGAAAGGTCAAAGGAAGTTATATCCAGGGCTAGAGTCGCGAAGGAGGAGGAAGTGGTCATTGGGGAGATAAGCTATTGTTTTGGGGATCCAGCCATGTTGGATCGGGGCCATAATAATTTAGCAGTCTGTACTCAGGTTGTAACCTATCATTTGTGAATAAACAGAATGCCTTCTTATGCCAAGGAGCCAGGCTGGTAAAGAAGCAGTTCCCAAACAAGAGGCCTACTACTTTGACAGTTGATTTCTGTGGGGACACTTAAACTAAGTCTTAGAGGCAGATAATGCCTCTATCATGTGGATAGGGAATGGAGGGCACACAGGCATGGGGACGTGAGAAAACTTGTGGTTCTCCAGGCAAAGATATGTCATGAAGTACAACAGCCAGATAAGTGAGGAGCACAGATAGATCACAGAAGCTGGTGAGGGCTCCAGTGCCCAGTCATGGAACACAATACAGAAGAGAGAACACAGGAAATAGGATGTAGCTAACAGTTTCATTGAGAATGGGCCATGCCAGAGACTTGTACCACAGAGCCTGTTCTCAGAGACACCTCCCATTAGGCAGACACTAAGTGGTGGGATGGTGGTGGGATGCCTGTGGCAGACTGGGTGTGAGAAGAGAGGGTCCCAAGATGGCCCACTGTGTTCCTAGTCCCAATTTACCAATCACGTAAGACTCTCATCCCAGGACAGAAGCCATATTTTCCTCTGGAAGAACACAGGGAGTCTGCCCTCTCCACTTGCTCTCTTCCTGGGATTTGGAAAATCTTTATGTAGCTTCCCTTTTAGTATATTTGTGTCTGGAAGCCCTCTCAGGCAGGTGCCTGGTCAGGCCTGGGCCTCTTATCCTTCCTGTGCCTCCAAAGCATCTCAGCTTACCTGTGACACATACTTGCCACCTGCCTGAAAGTGGCCTCTTGTCTCCTTTGTCTCCAGGTGGAGAGCAGGGTATCATGAATTAACTCACTTTGGGATCCCAGTGCTTGGTACAGATCCTGAACAAATTTCTGAAGATCGTCGCATGAAAGGACATCTCACTTCATTGGCTTTATGCTCAGGCCCTAGGCCTGGCTTGGTGAAAGTTCTCAGCACTTGCTTCTGTCTCTCAGTGTCACCTGTCAGGTGAGCACAGGCATGTATTCAGGACTGTGTGAGGTTGCCAGGGTGAGAGCAAACCAGTTGGCCCCAAAGGCAGAGCCCTGGGCTGGCTGACTGGAATGTGCTGGCTGGAACCTTCTCTCCAGGCCTGGTGTTAGACCCCTCTAATTTAGTTTTGAAAACATGTGGTTTTGTCCTTGTTCTAATATTGATTTTAGGTAACTTGAGCCTGCTAGAAAAGGCCTCTACTGAGGCCAGTGGGGCTGTTTGCTGCCTTAATGACATTTCTGTATGTTTGTATAACACAGGCTGGCAGTTTAGCCCTTGCTCCGAGGGAAGATTTACGGGACTTTACACTTTGGAAGACATTGAGGCAAACTGTTGATGAAGGTCCAGGGCATAAATCAGACCTATTCAGGCCAATAAAGGACACATTGGAAGTTTTGCCAACTGCCTTCTTCCCTTGTGTGCAGTGAGGAGTTTGGATTAGGTCAGTTGGTATAGAGTATATTTCATGGAGAAGCTGGAGGTGGGGGAGATCGGGAAGAGGAATGATTTGGTGGTAGGCCAAACAGGCAGGGTCCTATAGTTCTCCAGAACTATACACCAAATCTCTTCAGGTGAAAATATAAAGTTTGCGAACTACAACAATGTAAGACTTTGACTTCCCTTCCAGACCTAAAACTCCAGTACTGAACTGTTCCGGGTCCTAATGGGAGTCAGAGTTATTACAGAGATTGATGAAGAGGCTATTAACAAAGGTGTGCCTGCAGTTATAGGAACCAAACACAAGATGAAGAAGAATCAGAGGCTTGTGGCCAAACTTGTAGAGAGACAGCCAGAGCTGTGGAGGGGCCTCCGCAGAGGGCTTTTCAGTGAGTGTCAAGATGAATCCCAAAGGGAAAATCACAAAGGAGCTGGGTGGAGCACACACACCTTACCCCTACCACTCACCCTCAGATTTCCTGGAGGTAACTCCCATTGGCCAAACCCAACTAGAAGCCAGAGGATGGATGTGGTGAATGAAGGCCTGGCTTCCAGGGTCACAGACTGAGTGTGGACAATGGGTTCGCAGGGTGGATGGAAACTGTCCAGCTCACAGCAAGAACTTTGCAAATTACTGTGAGTGGCAAGGTGCAGAAGGCCCTGCTTTGCCTTAATCTTCCATTAATTGCCAATTTCTAGCCTGGCACTCACATCATCAGCTGCCCTATTTCTGTTTTATATAAATAGGAGTTTGGCAATTTCTTCCACTCTCTCTCAGCACTGTGAAAAATGATCCCATGTTTTGTCTGGTTAGGCAAATGCTGGTAGTAGAGTTTAAGGGGAAAGGGGAAAGGATATGACTAACAGCACAGTCCTGAAGGTCATACATAAATGTATTTCAATGTTGATTTTATCTCTTAATAGCTGAGCAACTTTGGCAAGTTATAGTACCCCTCCTAGCTTCAGCTTCTCACCTGTGAAGTGGAGAAACATGTTACCTTATAATGGTTATACAATAACAAAACTAAGTTAAGCCTTTGGTGCACTTAGGGTTAAGCACACAGCAATCAGTTGGCAGGCATTATTGTGCTCAAGTGTGAGCACACTGGAAAACACTTTTGTCCCAGGCAGAATTAAGTCTAGTCTTTTTTTCATTTTTCCACGCTTGCCTCTTCTCTAATCCTTTGTGCTCTAGGCTTCCTGGATAAAACTTCAGCAGTTTGGAGGGAGACATTTAATAATGTCACTTACACATGGTAAACTAGCCAGTTACCTCAAACTTCAGTGTTTGCCCTCATGAAAGCCCTCAGACCTGTCTAGGACTCACATCTCCAGCTCTGCCAGTCTCAGTCACCACAACGAACCATAGCATCTGCAAGACACACCAAAGTATCTAGGAGCCCCAACTGAATGCAGCAGGTCTTTGTTTTTCTCTCTTTGGGCATGTGAGTTTCAGCCAGGAAAGGTTGGTCCAGCTGTGTTCATTGGCACATGAGAACTCAGCTCCTGCCAAAGCCAAACAGAGTGAGCAGTGGGTCTGGATGATCCAGGGCAACTGCCTCCCTCCCCCACGTTACACCAAACACCAATCCCCCAGGGGGCTTGCGAGAAAAATAACCAGTTCACATCTCAGCTGCTGGCCCTGGCCATAAGTCTGCACAATTTACCTTGGCTCTCACTTGCACTGAGAATGAGGTCATTGAAGGAGGAGACAATGGAGAAGACCTCTGGAAGGGGCGCAGTAAACCATCTGTCAGGAGGCGGGAAAGAACCTTTGAGTCATGGGATCTTTGGCAGCTGTTTGTGAGAGGTAAATAACTTCGTAAGCCTTTGCCTGTAAGATGAAATATCTTGCTTTTTTGTATACCAAAGGCAAGCTCTAGACTCCTCTCTCAAGTGTTTATTTTTATTGAATCAGTTCCTTCAAGGTACAGGAGTAAGGTATGGTAAAATGACCAGAACTGGGATGGTTAGAAGAAAGGTACCAGGCATCTAGAGCCAGGTGAAGCCCAAGGTGGGCTGGACCATGCATTCCACACCCTCTGCAGGCTTCTCTACCTTTGCATGCTCCAGCCCTGCTGAATTTCTCAATGCACCCCACCCTCCGACTCTCGGCTTCAGACTGCTGAGCTATCTCCCTGGGCTTCGTGTTGCTATTATGCTGTTGGCAACAATCCTCAGGTGGGCCTTCCACACCCAAAACCATGCTGACTCAGTTCAGTTGGGCATTACAAGTTGACCATTGGTTAATCAACCCCAGAAGGTGCTCCCTGCAGCTTTCTGGAAAGATCTTCCCCACTGCTCTTCCCTCCAACAATTCCTATACCTTCTGTAAACCTATTAATATGTTGGTTCTTTCAGTTTCTTCCCTCATTTCCCAGTTCCCTGCTTCTTCCTGATGGCCCAAATGCAGTTGTCTTTGCAACAGGGGCATCCACTCAGCACCAGGAAGCAGAAGTTAAAAACTTTAGTTGGTGGGTATACAAGGCAGGAGACTGGATCCCAGTTTTCACAAAGCTGCCTACTAGTTCTGAATTTTCTGCCTCTGGATTTCTTTTTCTTGCTTACTTGTTTGCTTGTTTGCTTGTCTCTGAGCTATATTCCTGGACCTTCTTTTTGATTTTTCACATTGAAGCAAGCTTCAAGTAAGATTAACTATTAGACATTGTGGTGGATTAACCAATGGTCAACTTGTAATGCCCAACTGAACTGAGTCAGCATGGTTTTGGGTTTGGAAGGCCCACCTGAGGATTGTTGCTAACAGTATAAAAGCAACAGGAAGGCTGGGGAGATAGCTCAGCAGTCTAAGTACCTGCCTGGCAAGTGCAAGGAACCAGGTTTGATCCCTGGCAGTGCATACTGTGCCAGCTCTGCACCAAGCCAGCCACTGAAACTGCGTATGGGGGTGCACACCTGTAATCCCAGTACTGGGGAGACTGAGGCAGGAAGATTACTGAGTCTGAGCTGTATAGCAAGACACTGTACCAAATAAACACATTTAAAAAAATTTTTAAAGCAATAGGAACTAGCAATAATGTTCTAAAAATTGCACCGTATTCTTATAGGTCTGTTTGAAAGTATCATTTTCTCTCTACCACATTTCCTGTATTTCTGTGAACCTCAGAAATCTTATCTACAAAATGGGGCTATGTAAGCCCCCGAAGATAGAATCTAAACCAGATAATCTCTTGGAGTCTTTTTCATTTGATTCTTCAAAGTCTGCTTTGAAAGTCCTAGTAGTTAGGGTAAACATTGAAATGTCACAGCACTTTCTATGGAACACTTGCCTCAACTCATTAGCTTCCCTTGTTTGCGCTTCAGTTTGAAATTTTGCTTTTCTCTTTGTAGCACATCTAAAACTACGTTTTTCAGGGGCTGGGGAGATGGCTCAGCAGGATAAGCGCTTCCCTGGCAAGTGCAAGGGCCTGAGTTCAATCCCCAGTTCTGCCAAAAAAAAAAAAAAAAAAAAAACCTACGTTTTTCATGTTCCATCTTAAATTCAATGTGTAATGCTTAATTTATTGGTAGAACACACAATCCTTTAAAATAAGGCCTTTAAATGCAGCTTTTTCTTAAATCAAGTACATAAAAGCAAACAGTTTATTCTGAGCATTTCTTCTCAGATTCCTGCTGTTCATTCCTAAGGCCCTCTGACCCCTCAGTGTATACAGATTTGAGTATTTCTTCTAGTCATTCTTTTTTTTTTTTTTTTTAATTTATTTATTTATGTGTGTGTGTGTGTGGCCAGCTCAGCCCACCGGGGGCGGGGCTGGCTGGCATGTGGTGCTGGGAATTGAACCGCGGTCCCTGTGCTTTGCTAAGCTTGCTCTAAGTAGGTGCTTTAGACCACTGAGCCATCTCACCAGCCCGAGTCATTCTTGACTCTTTCGTCAATTGCCTGTTTTGTCCTTATCCTACCCATCGGATCACTTGAGCCCAGCTATGGCCTAGAGCCATGCTGCAAAGAGCCTTGGACCTGTCAAATCTCAGAGGCTGGTCTTGTCCCAGTGCCACCCATTTCCAGAGGAAGGGACTCAGAAAGCTTCTGATCATAGGTGCACAGAAAATAGTTACTAAAGGAATTCCTGAAAGAAAGACCTTTGCTGATCAAAATTTCCTAACAAGGAATTAAATTGAGAAGCAGAACCTCGTGTTGATCCTTGTGGGAATCTGGGGCTACAGACAGGAAAATGATCCATGGGATTCTTCAACATCATTCTGAAGTTGCATGTCCAGCTCTGTGCATCAAGTGTAAATATTTCTAACCTCCATTTTCTCCACCATCCTCCTTCTAAATTAGTTCAGTTCTTGATAAATACAAATGTATGCTGGATTAAGCTTGAAAGCCTTTTAAAGTTAGTAGTAGCTCATATATTCTTATACATGTGTTTATCACATGCTAGACATGGTGAAAATTCCTTTACATAAATCACTGATTGCTTCTAGTTCCCCATGTGGTAGGTCATATAATTATTTTCATTTTATATGTGAGAACATGGAAGCCATTCAAACAGTCTAAGTAACTTCTTCAAAGTCTAAATTAGTGACAATTCATTCAAGCCATCTGATTTCAGGTATACACACAACCACTCTGCTACTCTCAAACTTCAATGCAAACATATACACATGCCTCCATGTACACAGTCATCCTCTTATAAGGCTAAGTATCTCTGATGGATCCCATGATTAGCATAAAGAGATACCTTGATTAGGATAAAGAGATTTCATGCAAGGCAACCGAATAAGAAGCATTCCCACATTATTTCTAGCATGCCTTTATAGTCCCTAATTCTTAGTTTGAATCACACGTTACTTTTTAATGATGGGAGCCTTCTAAGACTCTCTCTTTAATAATTAAGAAGTTATTAGGCTGACTACTAGAACACCAGGGTATTAGGTTGTAATACCTGGAATCTGTCTTCCTATATAGCAAAGGCTTTGCTGATGTAGTAAAGACTTGAAATGAGGAAAAATGTTCTGGCTCATCAGGGAGGGGGACTCAGGTATTCTTCCAATGGGACATAGGAGATTGGATTCCACACAGAATGGAGGCTGACACAGGATGACCAGAGAGGCAGATGGACTGATTCAGCCTCCAGCCAAGGAGCTGACAGCCTCCTAGGCTGGAGAAAGCAACGAGTATGTTCTCCCTCAGAGCCTCTGCAGAGCCCTCATTTTGAGTCAGTAAAGCTGATTTCAGACTTTAGATCTATGGAACTATGGGAGAATAAATAAATGTCTGTGCTTTTTAACTGTCAAATCTGTGATGCTGGGTTATAGCAGACCCAGGAAGGTAATACACCAAGTTGTTATACTGTGCTGCTCTGAACCCAGGGTAGATGGGAAACATACCAAGTAGGGAACTGAGTTTCAGACAAGTAGTTGCCTTGTCCAGAGTCTCATAGCAAACAGGTGGTAGAGCTGAGATTCAAGTCTAGTTGTTAACTCTAGAGCTTCACACATCACTTTCTAGTCTGTAACACTCTGACATATGTGTCTCTTTCTGAAGAACCCAGAAAACTTTCATTCCTTTCCCAAGGAGCTGGGGTTGGAGCCAGGCTGGGTCTGCTGCCCCTTCTGGTCCTATCTTCTGGCCTGTGATGGCTTTAAATGCTGCAAGAGGTCTTGTCATGAGCTTCCTGCCACCTGGCTCATGCACTTCCAGCTTATCAGTCTGACCTTTGGTTTTCCATGGCAAATCCTTTTGTGGAGGAAGCTGCCGTCAGGTGGCCAAAGCACTGGCTTCATAGGACTGCATTGTCCTTATTTAGAATTGCTTTCGCTTAAACCAGCCCACTCTTGCAAAACATGTTTATTCTGGTTTCCTCTTCCCCACACCCCAGCTGCCTGGCCAGGCTGAGCCCAGAGCACAGCAGCTCCGGCTCTCAGATCTGAGCCAGGAAAGGCAAGGCGAGGAGAAAAACTGGAGGCTCTGAGCATGGGGTGGGAGGCCTGGTTGCCCTTCCCAGGCTGTGGGCAGAGGAGATGGAGCCCTCACTGGGCATTGGGTAGCCCCTGAGGAGACAGCAGCCATTCAAAACACACCCTTGCTAGGACCAATCTCAGCTTACCAAACACAAAGAACTCAGGGCAGAGCTTTGCTTATTGGAAACCAAACCACTTTAGATTATTAATACCAATGAAAGTTTTGATAATAAGGCAATTTGCCTTTACTCAATACTTGTTATAAACCAAGCTGAATGTTAAATCTCTTATATAATAATTTATTTCATTTCATTTTATTTTTCAGAGGTCCCTACTATACAAGTTCTATTAATCCTCCTTCATAAATAAGGAACAGGGACTTGGAGAGGTGCAGATCTTAAGCTGTGAAAGCTGAGGCAGAAGCAGGGAGGCAGGTCCTTCAAGGACTAGAGGGGTTCTCTTACATGACCCTCTTCTTACAGAACCTTGCTAGGAAAGCGAGGTTCTGGAGCAGAGTGACTGGCCCAAGGTCAACTCCTGGTAGGGTGAGTGTTCCAGCATTTCGGGACAGTGTTCTTTCTAACAGGTTGCCTGCATGTAAATTGTAATTTAGAAAAGAAGAAAAAAGAATCTGAGCTTGGCTATTTGCTCTAATTTGAAAGAGTCTGTTCATTTGCAATGGCAAGCAGAAAAAAAAAAAAAAAAAAAAAAAAAAAGGTATTTAGTACAAGGTCTACAGGGTCTCACTACACAGATCAGATTGGTAAGGATCCTTCCTGTTTACGCCGCGAGCTGTATCCCCAGCCTATTTAGCTAATACTAAGTCTGCAATGGGAACACCCACATGAAAAAAAAAAAAAAAAAAAAAAAAAGGATACCTGGGGTTTGGAGGCAGATTTAGTTACAGCAGCAGGTAGTGATCAGGATCACTTCCAGAATATCAGGGCCTGATCTCTGGTAGTCTAGGGCTTGTATGGAATAAGCAAGCAGGAAGTAGAGAGGCAGCATGGCTTGTCCCTGGGGGTTGGTTTGTACAATGTGCACCGTGGTGAGCAGCTATATACCCCCATGACAAGCCATTTCTAAGAGCTAGGAGTTACCAGAACTGGAACAGGAAGTATTACCTGGACAACTAAGACACTGAAGTATTCTAGCTGAGGTAGGGGACATTTTGACAACTTCACCCCTTTGAATCCCATTCTACCGATGTTACTGTCCTTCAGACTAATATATTTCTTCCATGGGATATTAGATATAAAGTTTCAGGGAGAAGAGGGAGAAACCCAACACTGCAGTCCTGTGAGCCTGCCAGAGTCCTCTGGACAGTGTTACACAGAGAGCATGTTGGGAAACCTTGCTGCAGTCATCGTGTGGACTTGTTCAGTTCTTCTGAGGAGTATCCCTGTTTCACAGATGCATAAAGTGCAGAAGTAATAGGCCTTTCTCAGAGGGAAGCAGCATGAGAACAGGTTGAGCCCTCTGCGTACTTCATGCCTCTGACTGGCTGTTGACAGTGCTCAAAATACTGCCAAGAAGCCTGGTCACTTCCAGACCAGAGAGCTCCTGTCTGGTCATCATGCTGTGTTTACTTTTTAGAGATGGAATATTTTGAAAATACTGACCTTGCTCCAAGGAAAGGGGCAGAGAAATAGAAGACTCTCAAGTGTGTTTTCTTCGTAGTAGGAGAGGGGGTGATTGTCAGGGAGGAAAGCCACCCAAACAGCAATCAATTACAAAAAAAAATTGTTTCAACATTTCAAGTCACTCTCTCAGAGATGCGCAGCATGATTTCTCTAGATAATCTTTTTAATACCTGTGTAACATACAGACTTGGTGGCCTTCCTGATGACTGGCCCTGCTTTGAGTTCAGAGGCAAATGTCAACATCTATATGGAGATTGGGCTCAGCAATTGAAAGAGGTGGGTGGTGATGGAGAGGCTCCTTGGAGGCTGCACAGAGCCTGTCCATGGCACGGCTGGTTGCCTTCCCCTATCCCTTGGCTTCTGCCTCTCCCTTGTCTTGATTATCCACTGTGCTTTCTGTCTCTGGTGGTTTTCTACAAGGTTGGTGGTTGGCTTTGCAAAAGGTGCTTATGACATCAGTCTGATGAAATGAAAGGGCCATGCTCTCAATCTTCACAACTCTCTCTCATTTTATTTATCTATTTATTTATTTATTTATTTATTTATTGCAGAACTAGGGATTAAACTCAAGCCCTTGTGCTTGCCAAGCAAGCGCATATTCTACTGAGCTATCTCCCCAACCCCTCTAATATTCTTTTTGTAACTACCTAATGGCAAACAATACAAGCAGCTTGTCTCCTCAGAGTAAGATGGGAATTTGTGGTCATTTTGCTGAAAGCAATCCTTAATTTTGTCATTTATATAATAGCCATGGTCATCCTTGCCTTTTCCTACTTCATGATGTGCTATCAAAGATCAAAGAAATACACCCACTATACACACTCTAAATTGCTAGGCCAGGTGATAAGTTATTGAGCAGACTAAATTTGAAGATTTCCTTTCCCTCTCATGGAAGAAGCCTTAAGTGGTGATGTTTTTCAGCTGTTGTTGCCAGCCAGCATCTCAGTTAAGTTTTTCAGACCAGAGCTGGCAGCGTGGGTGGGTGTGAGGGATAGAAAGGATCTCCCCTGGGTGAATCAAAGCTGATTTTCAAGCTTTAGAGATGCAGAAGCAAACCACTCTTTCTGAGGCCCTTCCCAGTCTGGGAAGTGGGACTTCAGTGCCTGCCTCACAGGGTTTTATTTTTATTTATTTATTTATTTATTTTTTTTAAATCTCGTAATGTATTTATTTTAAATTTTGGGGCATCAAGTTGTGGTTCCCTCTGAACAAATGAAAAACACTGGGTGTCCTGCCCCACCTTCCCACCCACCGGCCCAAAAGTCCCTGCAGAGAGGGCATTTCTGCTGCTCTGTGAAACCCAAAATAAATAGAAACAGCATCAAGTGTGAATGGCACGATGGCGTGGAGCAGGCCCGAAAACCCGTGAGGCAGAGGTTACTGTGTAGGGACAGTCTCAAGGTGTCATTTGAGTGAGGACATGCTGCCGTGGTGGAGCTGGAGTGGTGCCGCCTGCCTACAACTTGTCCAGGAAGTTGTCCAAGGCGGGGATGCCCTCCTTCAGGCCCTTGCGCTTGCGGGTCTCTGCCACCACCTGGCTTGGGCGGCTGCTGTTGTCAAAGGGGTCACCGGGCAGGATCTGCCAGTGGTCGAACACACACTGGGGGAAGGCCTGGCCACCCGTGTTGGACCGCAGGTCGGCAGTGAAGCCGAAGGACTCATTGACAGGCAAGTAAGCCTTCACCACGAACATGGGGGTGCCAGCCACCTGGGACTCCTCAAAGACATGGCCTCGCTTCCTGTTCAGGACACCATAGATGCCCCCAACCACTTGCTCCGGACACTGGATCTCCACAAGGTAGATGGGCTCCATGAGGCGCGGCTGTGCTGTCAGCACACTGGCATACAGGCAGCGCCGCACCGTAGGGATGATCTGACCACCCCCGCGGTGGATGGCTTCGGCATGCAGGGTGACGTCATGGACATCAAAGCGCACTCCACGCATATTTTCCTCACATAGCGCCCCCTCCTTGGTGGCCCACTGGAAGCCGGCCACCACACTATCCTTGATCTCATTGAGGTACTGCACGCCCTTGGTGATGTCAGTGAGGATGTTGGGGCCAGTACCGACAGGGCCAAAGCACCAGATCTTGCGGGCCTCTGCCACATCCCACTCATACTTTTCAGCCAGGTAGCGGGCACACTGCTTTAGCTCCTGGCGGGCAGACACCTCCCCCTTGTCGATGTCCTCAGCCAGGCCATCCGGAAAGGGTCGCGCCTTCATGTACAGGTGGTTGTGCTTGTTGGGGGACTTGGAGAGGCACATCATGTTCGACTCCTCGCTCACTGTCTCCCGGTACGAGACCACGGGGTCCAATTTCTTGATGGGTATGCAGGCGTGGTCCTCCTCCAGGTCCTTAAGGCAGATCTCCAGGTGAAGCTCGCCAGCGCCCGCGATGATGTGCTCTCCTGACTCCTTGATGATGCACTGCACCATGGGGTCGGACTTGGCCAGCCGCTTCAGCCCCTCCACCAGCTTGGGAAGGTCAGCTGGGTTCTTGGCCTCCACAGCCACTCTGACCACAGGGCTGACGCTGAACTTCATCACACGCATGTTGTGGGCATGCTCAAAAGTGGTGATGGTACCAGTCTTCACTAGGAACTGGTCCACACCCACCAGTCCCACGATGTTCCCACAAGGCACGTCCTCAATGGGCTCCACATAGCGGCCCATCATCAGGATGGTCCTCTGGATTGGCTTCAGGTAAAGGTCCTCCTTCTTCCCAGGGGTGTAGTTAGGGCCCATAATCCGGACTTTCAGGCCAGTGGACACCAGCCCTGAGAAGACGCGTCCAAAGGCATAGAAC
>NW_004524732.1:421389-422490 GCF_000260255.1 Octodon degus
AAGCCCACAGTACCAAGGACAGGGTCAATCATGATGTTGCCCATGGGACCGCTCTCGCCCTCGCCGTAGGTGGAGATGATGACGTTGATGTTCTCCACTATGCGCTGAAAGGTCTGGTACAGCTCCTCGGGCTCCAACTGCAACTCCAGCAGGGCCCAGTCCATCTTGTTCATCATGAGCACGGGCTTGATGCGCTCAGCGATAGCCTGCCGCAGCACTGTCTCTGTCTGCACACACACACCTGACACACAGTCCACCACCACCAAGGTGCCATCAGTGACACGCAGGGCAGCCGTCACTTCTGAGGAGAAGTCCACATGCCCAGGAGAGTCAATGAGGTTGATAAGGAAGCCAGAGCCATCCTTGCTCTGCTTGATAAAGTTCAAGTCATTCTCAGAAAGCTCATAAAAAAGGGAGATAGCGGTTGACTTGATGGTGATACAGCGCTCCTGCTCATCCTTCCGGGTGTCAGTGAAGCGGGTCTCACCAGCACGAGCGGACGCGATGATGCCAGCTTTGCACATCAAGGAGTCCATCAGTGTGGACTTGCCGTGGTCCACGTGGGCGATGACAGACATGTTGCAGATGTTGGCCTTCTTGTCCATGATGGCCCAGATCTGGTCTACAGTGAAGTTCACCATGGTGGCGGATGTCGCTGGATTCTCCTAGACAGATCCAACTGAATTGAGCTGCGCCGGGGATGGCGGCGAGGACGGCGGAAGAGCCTCACAGGGTTTTAGAAAGCCTTCATAAGAAATGCAAGTGGATGCTAGATGCTCATTTGCGTAGCTGATGTGTATCTGCTACTTGACATTTGTGACCTCACCCCTCACAAACCTCCTAGGGCCCTATGCTTTATTGGATTCTCTTTAGAGTTATGGGAATTGAGCCTCAGGGAAGTTAATCAGCTTGTCTAGTACTGACATGGAATTGTAATGTAGAATTCCAAAATCAGAGAACTTCCTGCAGCCTTGCTTGTCTTTGGCTGTGTATGTGAAAATAAGGAATTTTTTTTTTTTTTTTTTTGGTTCCTTGAATGCCTTCAGGGCACTTTTGGCCAGCGGGAGAGGTGTGAGGTTCGAACTCCAGCAACCTGAGGCT
>NW_004524732.1:422715-451894 GCF_000260255.1 Octodon degus
CCCCCCCCGTGTATGTGAAAATAATCTAAACACAGTAAGGCAAAGTAGAGAATCAAGTGTTGTATGAGCAACACAGGAGCCTGATACATTGAAACCCTTGGAGGCAGTGTAGCATTGGAGGACATGGGTTCAGTTCTCCTCTCCTTGTGGGATGTAGCCTTCCCATGTATAGGAGAAAAGACAACTCTCTTAGATCATCGTTCCTCATTTTTATCTCAGCTTTGACTTCCTAATCTATGTCTATATCTATATCTGTATATATGAATAGGGTTTACAAAATTGATGTGTTAATGTGAAAATGGGGAGGAGTGAACTGATACTGTGTCCCTGATATGCTATGAGATTTGTGGCTGAAGGTCTCCAGAGATGACTGTCCCCGATGCCTTCTTTCTGTGTTCATACACACTGCTATTCACTTTAAGAGGCAATGTCCACTTCTACTGGAACCTGGCCTGGCTTCAGTCACTTATTTGACCAACAGAACACAGCAGAATGATTTTCTAGATCTAGCAGGGCAAGGCCCCAGGAAGCCCCTCAGCACCCTCCTGACTCTTCCACAGTACAGCCGGCTGCTCTTTCTGCAGGCCCTCCATTCAGCAATCCTATCAGCCACGAGTGGAAAATTGTTTACTAAATTGTGAGTGTACTGAATGCATACAGAATTTTTATCATGACATCATTTCCTGAGCAGTAAGAATCATACTCTATGGATGGTTTAAAGTTCAAGGGAGGATGTGCATAGATTATATGAAATGTCATTCTTTTTTATAAAGGACTTGGGCATTTTCAGGTTTTTGTGGGGTGCTTTTGGGATACTTCCCTTTAGAATTATCTTATTCCTGTAGGATTTCTATGCCACATAGAAAGGCCATGTTAAAATACTCCAGTTGACAGCCCTTGCTGAGCTCCTAGTTACCTCAGTGTGGTGTGTGAGTCACCTTGAACAGCCACGCCAGTCAAACCCTCGGATGACTCCAGCCTCAGCCGATATCCCAATGTGACCACATAGCCTCCAAGCACTGGTTCACTGAGCCCAGCAATCACAGACCTGTGAGAGGTGACTGTTATTGCCGTCTTAAGCCACTAAATTTTGGGGTGAGAAGATAGGATGCAGTAAATAATGGAAACATACCATTTAAGCACTTTAGAACTTGCTTGCATGTTTAGTCTATTTTATGGAAAGAAGACCTGACACTCAGAGAGGTTAAATTAGTTGTCTAAAGTCACATAGAAAGTGGCAAAGCTCTTTCTATAATTCTATTTGATTCAAAATCCTGTATTGTTAGCTTTCATTACCAAAGAACCCCTTTTTCCATTTAATCATGTATTTATAAATAAAACCAGATTGATATGGACAACTGAATTTAAAAATTATAAAATTCAGGAAAACTATACAATAATAGCTTTAACTTTACTATTAATTATCCATAAGATTTTAACACTGTTTATGGCATGTAAAGCTAGAATAATACTTCTTGCTTTTCAATGCTATTTTGGTCAAACTTCTAGCCAAGTCTTTGTGAGACAGATACACATGGATCAAAATCCAGGACCCTCCCTTTCTCTCCAGGTTGGTCATTACTTTCTCCAACTTGCTTACCCCTGTCTTTCCCACATGGCACCTGTGTCCTTTGCTCAAGGCATATTCAGCAAATGATACCCAAGTGTCGATTCAGGGCAGGCACTGTGTTTGGTACTGAATACTCAGAGACTGGGATCCTGACCACCCGCTAAAAGACCAGGCGCTGCCTGTGACAGGTCCATGCCCTGGTTCCTGCAGGCCCAAGCTTTGCTCTTTTCCTTTGGTCTCCACCGTGCTCATCCTGCACGAGCTCCCACAAAAGCCCCTGATTGTGCCCCCATTTCTCATCCTGCCTTACCTCTGTCATTTTGTTCATTACCTTACCTGGCAAGCTTCAGCACTGTTTTATTACCTTTGTCAGAAGATTAATAGATTCCCTGCACAGTTGGCAACTTGTGTCTCTCTCTGTTTAGACCCTTAGAAAGTCCCTTAGAAAGAAGGACTGCGGGGGCTGGAGAGATGGCTCAGTGGTCTAAAGCACCTACTTGGAACAAGCTTGGCAAAGCACAGGGACCACAGTTCGATCCCCCAGCACCACATGCCAGCCAGCCCCGCCCCCTGGTGGGCTGAGCTGGCCACACACACACACAATAAATAAATGTAAAATATAAATAAATAAACAGCGGAATACATTTAAAAAAAAAAAAAGAAAGAAGGACTGTCTTTTTTGTTTTGTTTTCCATGCCTTTTTATAACAACAGATCACATCTATTCCATGTAATAAGCATGAGAGAAGCAATGAAGCAAGGTTAATGAATGCCAGCATTTTAGTTTAGTGTGGCCATCAGAAGTAAACTCAGTTTACTTTTGCTCCTTCTTTTGGTTGTCGAGTTTGAAAACTTGGATGGCCAGATGACCAGTAGAAGGCATACATGTGAAGAATGAGCCTCATGGCCCCTGGGAAGATGAATGCTGACTCAGAACGTTGCACAAAAAAACAAAAACAAAAAAACATGGCAGTGCGTGAAGCCATTGGACAGCAATTATGCAACTGAAGAAACAGGCTAGCTAAGTATACATTGCACTTCAGGCTGAGGAGGATAAAAAAAATAGATGATTTCAGAGCAGAAAGGGAAACTGTAGGATGCTGGGAATGGACTGAATAATCTGTCTGTGCAGATGACTGAAAGAAGACTCTGTGACACAGGGTGACAGTGTGTGCAAAGGTTCTGAGGCAGAAACAAGCCTGCAGTTCACTCTGCTCTCCCTTTAGGAAATCAACCACAGGTTCCAGATAAACTTAGATATTCTCAGAAGGCTTTTATAGATACATAATCTCTTTTCTTTTTCTTTTTGGTACTGGAGATCAAACTTGGGACCTTGCACTTGTTATATCCTTGGCCCAACCTCTTTTCCCTACAATGGTGTTACCTGAACATACTTGTATAGGGTATACTGAGTCCATTTTGTAGCTGAGGAATAGAACATGAATGTGATGGCCATGCACAGCTGGCTATGGACAAAGCTAAGTGAGGGACAGCAACACTCTGACTTCAAGGCCAAGCTGCAAACCACAACCTCACACAACTCCACACAGCCCCACACAGCCCCACACAGCCCCACACAGCTCCACACAGCTCCACACAGCTCCACACAGCCCCATAGCAAGAAAGTGGAGTGCATCCTAAAACCAACTTTCTCTCGCAAGAAGCTAGGGACTCTGTGCCAGAGCAGGATTTATGACCTAGTAACTGAGGACAGAAATAATTGGTCACATTAGAGCCTGGCAAGCTGGTCTGGGCTCCACTGCAGAGGAGCAGCACAGATTGAAATAGCCAAAGCAAGTTTACTTTTCTCAGCCCAGGTGTTCTCCTGTGGCCAGCAGAGCCCTAATGACTGCTGTGTATCCAAGGCACCAGTAATTGATGGTCCAATTTAAAGTGTTTAGAGGTCACATTTCTTTTCCATGCTCAGAAGGAAAAACACCAGCTGAGGATGGATGAAAAAACTGCCTGTTCTTAGTCATTCTTCTGTGGTAGCTATTCAGTCCTCAGAAGGGCCAAATCCATCCTGTTAAGTACCTGGAGGAAAGTAGTAGTTACCTAGAGAAGTTGAACAGAAAGGAATGAACAGAGTGAAGGGCACGCACTGTGGGGAATTCCCAGTCTCTGAGCTGGACTGGACTGCGGGTCTCACAGCAGAGTAACCACATACCTTGCAATGTACATGTCTTAGTTACTTTTTACTCGTTGCTGGGACAAATACCCGACACACAAAATGAAGGATGGAAAGGTTTACTTAGCTCACAGTTACTGGAGGGTTCAGTCCATATTCCGCAGGCTCCAAGGCAAACAGTAGTTCACACAGCAGAAAGCAATGAAGAGCAAAGAAGGAGCAGCAGCTGCGGCAGCGTCCATCAAGCCCCTCTCTTCCTTCTGCGCTGACTGGGAAGACCGGCCGGTGCTCCACAGTGAAGATCCAGCTCCTCCAAAGTGGCACGGCGGCCACAAAGATCAAGCTCCTCCAAAGACTGAGACTTCTCCCTGGGAGCGGGGCGGGGCAGCAGGAAACCAGGCAGGGCGGCTTCCTGCCTTTCTCAATTCCTGGGCCCTGCCCACCTGAAGGGCGAGGCCCCCATGGGGGGGGGAGCTGATTCAGCCAAGTTGACACAATGTATCAACTAACACAATCCACCCCTTGTCAATTTGGCAACTAGACACATACTTTTTAAGCCAATTTCCAGGTACACAGACATGCTTAAACATTTTACAAATTGAACACTGCCTTACATTAGAACCATGACATGCTACCCCTGGCCCTCCAAAGACTCATGCACAACCAGTTAGGCAAAAGACATTTTAGTCCATCTCTAGGAGTTGACAAAGTCCTACCAGTTTCAGCAACACTGAAAAGTCCAAGTCTCAAGTTTCCAAGATCTAAGGCAAACTCTTAGCTGTGAGCCCCTCTACAAGTGAAAAGTTAAACACTTTAAACATTCACAGGCACAAGATAAGCATTGCCATTCCAAAAGGGATACACAGCAGGATACAGCTGGGACCAAGACAAGTCCAAAGTCCAGAAGGGCAAATGTTAAGTCCTGTAGTTCCTTGGGGATCATCCAAAGCAACCTGTAGTGAGTTGTGAGCTTCAAATGCCTTACGTGGTTCCACTGCAGTGGCACTTCTGCTGGTAGCTCCTACAGCTTTTCTCTCAGGCCTGCTTTGCTCCCTTTTGCAGCTTTTCTTAGACCATCCACATTCCTGGCTTTTTAAAACTTCTGAGGTTTCCACTGGATAGGCTTCTCACTCACAGCTTCACACACTGCCCTCTCAGGGACACACTGCCTGGCCTCCCAGGCCTTCTTCTGAAATCTGGATAGAAGCCTTCTGAACCTCAGAATGCCCTCATTCTGCATGCACCTACAACCAAAGCCACATGGGTGATGCCAAGGGCTGCTGGAGCAGTAATCAGGTTTCCTTCTCAGCAATGGAGATCCTCTCAGCTCTGTCTTCACAGTCCACAGCCTTCCTGGTGCTTCCTTTCTGGCCAAAGTCACAACATTTTAAATCATCCTTTTGGGCTCTGCTCTTGATTCTTAAAATAAATCTGGCTAAAAGCCCCCAGTAACAACCAGGCCACTGCCCCAATATTTGGCTGCCTTGAAATATCTTTTGCCAGATTGATCAGTCCGCCATGCTTAAACTCAGTCTCAGGCAAAGTCTCTGGACATGAGCAAAATGCAGACAGCTTTTCTGCCACCCATAACACAAATCATCTGCAGTCCAACAACCAATGCTGTCCTTCTTCCTAGCAGAAACCTCCCCAGCCTGGTCTTTACAGGCCAGCTTTCTATCAAACTTTTGGTCTTCTGGGCTCTGACCAAAATCTCCCATACAGATTGGCTGTTCCAGTGCTTCGTGTGTAGGCGACATCTCCGAACCTTTTTTATCTCTTCCCATAAGCCAGTCCCAAAAGCCTGTAATCCACATTGTTAGGTATAGCCACAGCAACGACCCCACTCCTCTGGTACCAAATTCTGTGTTACTTTTTACTCGTTGCTGGGACAAATACCCAACACACAAAATGAAGGACGGAAAGGTTTACTTAGCTCATAGTAGTTACTGGAGGGTTCAGTCCATATTCCGCCAGCTCCAAGGCAAACAGTAGTTCACACAGCAGAAAACAATGAAAAGCAGAGGAGGAGCAGCAGCTGCGGCAGCATCCATCAAGCCTCTCTCTTCCTTCTGCGCTGACTGCGAAGACTGGCCGGTGCTCCACAGTGAAGATCGAGCTCCTCCAAAGTGGCACGGCGGCCACAAAGATCAAGCTCCTCCGAAGACTGAGACTTCTCCCTGGGAGCGGGGCAGGGCAGCAGGAAACCAGGCAGGGCGGCTTCCTGCCTTTCTCAATTCCTGGGCCCTGCCCTCCTGCAGGGCGAAGCCTCCATGCTTGAGGAGCTGATTCAGCCAAGTTGACACAATGTATCAACTAACACAGTACAGAAGCTGGAATTAAATATTTGGGAACTGGGGCCAGACAGGCCTGGATTTGAAAATGAATTCAACCACTATATATATGGCGTGTGGTACCAGGAATTTTACTTAGGCTCTTGTGCTTGCCAGGCAGGTGCTTAGACTGCTGAGTTATCTCTCCAACCCCCTCCCCATATGACAGTATTATCAGCATGCCTGGGATATAGCAATCATGTAGAAAATGTTATCCTCTGTGAGATGGAAATCCTGAAAACTAAAGTATTTGTTCCCTGTTTGGTCCAGAAAAGAATCAGCAGAGGTCATTTGCAAGGTTCATGAGCAGAATAGGTTCTTAGGAATCTGAGATCCTTGTAGATGAGCTGAAATGTCTCAGGTGCAACTGAAGAAACAGGCCAGCTAAGCATACATTGCATTTCAGGCTGAAGAGGATAAAAAAAATAGATGATTTCAAAGCAGAAAGGGAAACTGTAGGATGCTGGGAATGGACTGAATAATCTGTCTGTGCAGATGACTGAAAGAAGACCCTGTGACACAGGGTGACAGTGTGTGCAAAGGTTCTGAGGCAGGAACAAGCCTGCAGTTCACTCTGCTCTCCCTTTAGGAAATCAACCACAGGTTCCAGATAAACCTAGATATTCTCAGAAGGCTCTTACAGATACATAATCTCTTTTCTTTTTTCTTTTTCTTTTTGGTACTGGAGATCAAACTTGGGACCTTGCACTTGCTATATCCCTGGCCTAACCTCTTTTCCCTACAATGGTATTACCTAAACACAATATATATATGGAAAAATACAGCTTCTCTATGCCTCAGTTTACTGCTCTGTTAATTAAGAGCACAGGTTTAGGAGCAATCAGACTTTGATGTCAACCCCAGCTGTGATACTATCTGTGTCCAAAGGGTAAGTTGATGAACCTCAACGAACCTCCTGTGTTAGTTTCTTTATCTTTGAAGAGGGCCTGACTACAGGTCACCTTGGAGGAGTGCTGGGAGGACTGGTTGAGATAGTATATGAAACATAGTGCTTGGGAAACGCGGTGCTTGGGGAAGTTACAGAGACCTAGCACAGGCCACTGGGCAAGCGCGAGGCCTGCCAGCATCAGCCCGACTGAGGCTTGGTCAAAGATGTATATCCTCAGATCCCAGACTGCTGGAACTTTGAGAGTGGCCCAGCACTGCTCCAAGTCTCTCTGGTGCTGCTCATTCCAGTTAAACTTCGTGAGTGCCTGAAGTGAAGATTCAGAATGCACCTGAGACATTTCAGCTCATCTACACGGATCTCAGATTCCTAAGAACCTTTTCTGCTCATGAACCTTGCAAATGACCGCTGCTGATTCTTTTCTGGACCAAATGCTTTAGTGTTCAGGATTTCTATCTCAGAGAGGATAATGTTTTCCACATGGTTGCTGTACCCCAGGCATGCTGACAACACTGTTACATGAGAGTGGCGGAGATAACTCAGTAGTCTAGGCGCCTACCTGGCAAGCACAAGATCCTAAGTAAGATTCCTGGTACCACATGCCTGAAACTGGGCCTGTGGGCATGCCCATAATCCCAGCACTGGGGAGACTGAGACAGGAGGATCACTATGAGTCTGAACTGTGTAGCAGCAAATTTTATATTATTATTCTTATTATTCTTTATTATTATTATTATTATTATTATTATTATTATTATTATTTTGGCAGAACTGGGGATTGAACTCAGGCCTTTGTGTTTGCCAGGCAAGCGCTTATTCTACTGAGCTATTTCTCTGGCCCCAACAAATTTTTAAAAAATACTGTCACATGGGTTTTTGTATTTTATCTGTACAATAACTTTCTATGGTAGACACTATAATCTTTGTTATGCAAATAAGAAAACAGAGGTTCCATGAAGTGAAATAACTTGCTCCAAGAGCTATACTCCATGAGTGGTGAAACCAGGATTCAAATCTCTTCGGTCTAGTTTTGGAATCAACATGTTTTCTACTCATCTAACCACTTCCATATACCAGGAGGAAGAGGGAGCACTAGTGTGAAGCAGAGAAGAATCTGAGGGTCCTGTGCAAAGCAATCTTCACACATCATAGAACCCTTACCATAGGGCTGTGGTGATCACAAGAGTCAACCAGTTTGATGATGTTCCAAACCTCAGAATATAGAGCAGTGGTGGAAGCCACAAGGATTCAGATGGAGGCTTGACCAAAGGGAATAACTTTCAGTGGTCATCTAGTCTGGTGCTGTCCCGTGTTGTGAGGCAGGAGCTCCTATCATGAGGCTGTGCAAGCTCAAGCTGAATGAGTGTCATGCAGATGTTATGAAAGGAAGACAGACTGACCCCTTCTCTCCATGTGACAATTCATACCCCCAAGGAGAGGCCACATTCTTCTCCATGCAAACAATTGTCCCAAATCTCCATGGACTGCAGCTCATTTCCTAGGAAGGTATTGGTGCAGGCTTTCTGTGCCTGTCTTTCTCTGATAGGTTTCATCGAGTTGCAGTGTGTGCATATTGTATTACACTGATCAAAATCTTAGAGCACTGAGCCCTGGTCCTACTGCATTATAGCCATTTATGGATGGCTAGGTATTGTCTGCTCAGAAAGCACCAAATTGGTGTGTACAAAGGCTCATAGACCCATGGGGTCTTAATCTCCCTGAACCTTAGTTTCCTTACTTCCTGTGGTCTGAAGGATTCAAAAAGCTTGGAATATGGTTTGCCACACCCATATCCTTTTCCAATCTACTACAAATAGCAAAACAACTTTGGCAAATTTATTTCTGATTCATCAGGAAGTCTCTTCCTCATTTGCTGCTGACCATCTGATAAACACTCTATCTGTGTAGACACTTTCTTGGATACACCTGGTTCCTGTGTGCATGTGCATGAGAGTGTGTGTGTGCACACACACAAGCTAAAATAATAGGCAGCAGGCTATAGTATGATGAGATCTATAGGAGTGGACAGTGAACAGGAAAGAGTCTTGAACTCATCTCCCTCTAGGCAGTGAACTGTGGTCCCTAATTACCTGGGGAAGTGGCTGTGGGTAGCAGGCTGCTTCCTGGGTTGGAGCCCTGTGTGCTACTCTCCATTTTGAACCCCTCAGGCAGGCATAGAGTGCTTCAGATGCAGAGCATGGAAAACATAAATGCAAGTCTGTTCTTAAACATTCCACATTGTGAATTTTCTCCACTATGGGAGGAAAGCCAAGTAGTGGTTTTGGAGCTCTTAAAAGCTCACCAGCCCTTCAAAAATGACTATCGTGGATCTACAATTTTAGAAGTTTTTTTTAAAAAAGCCATGAGGCTTATTTTTAGAGTAAACCTTAACCTTGCAAAGCTTAAAGGAGCCACAGAACCTCAGCAAGCTGTTCTGAGAGGTTCCAAGATTGCCTTTTCTTGTGCTTGACATGAGAACCAGGAAGTCGAGCCAAATTTGAGGGAGGCTGCTTTTGACAGGGTGTGTTCTTGGAGCCAGAGAGCTGCACTGGGAGTTACCCATGAAAGTAGTGATAGCTGACCAATGAGTAGAGACTATGGAGTTATAGCCATAGAGAATGTCAAAGGCTCTCCTGAAATAAAGGCTACTTCAGAGCCATCCAATCAACCGTGATTGGGTATATTCAATCTCCCCTAAAATTCACTTACAAAGAGGGCATTCTCCCTGGATGTGATCCTCTTTAGCTACAAGGGGAGCCTGGTCTGGGCATCTGCACAACATGCTTTTCGCTCACTGTATGCATGTTATAAACTCTGTACTGGGCAGAGAGTGGAAATCAGATTAATGCAATCCAAGGACAAGTAGAGAATTAATTGAAAAGGCAGACATGAGTCAAATGATCATACACAAAATTACACATGAAAAAGTGTCATTAAAAACAACCAAGGGGCCGGGGAGATAGCTCAGTAGAATAAGTGCTTGCTTGACAAGTGCAGGGTCCTGAGTTCAATCACTGGTACCACAAAAAGAGAAAAATGAAAAAAGGATTATAAAATCTTTTGACAGAATCTGAACTGGTCTTTGACATTCTCTATGGCTGTAACTCCATAGTCTCTACTCATTGGTCAGCTATCACAACTGTTCTGTGGGAACAGTTGATGGCACAACATTTACCATGGGATCCAGAGGATGAGCTGATGGTGGCAGGCGAGGGGAGGGACACATGGGTCCAAGGGAACATCGTTGTGGATGTTTTCAGACAAGGAGTGCAGACATCCAGCCTTTTGGAAGAACTGCAAGCCACTGGGTGTGCTGTGCAGAGTGCAAGGGGCATTGTTTGGAGGCTGGAAGCACGCAGGAGGCAGAGCAGACTCGGCAATACTGCGCATGCTGAGCACTGTGATCTTAACTTACAGGTGCAGTGTTGTTGTTTTTGCAGAACTGGGGATTGAACTCAGGCCCTTGTGCTTGCCGGGGAAGCACTTATTCCACTGAGCCATCTCCCCAGCCCCAGGTGCAGTGTTAGAAGCTTCTGAATTTCATGCAACGGAAGAGTGCCAGGAATGTGATAGTTTAATCATATGTAAAAGAAAAAAGACCAATGCACAAATTTGCTCTTGCTTAGATCACTGCATCTTCTAGGATCTGGTTTCTTTCATTGATTTAAAAACAAAACAAAAGAATTTTTTAAAAAGTTGTGCCTGAAAAAAAAAGAAACTTCCAATTTATTTCAAGCAGAAGCTAGTTCACTTATACAAGAGCTGCAGACTCGTGTTGCCAATTGTCTTGCCTTAAAATAGTTTACAACTCTCTCTTTAATAGGGGAAGCCTCAAAAATGGAAGAGAAATGATTTTGTGGGACTTGATAGTCCAGATTCTGAAAAGAGATTCCACCTGGCTTTTTTCTCCTTCTGAGGAGTCTGACACCAGGCTGGGAATGTACTCTAGCAACCACGGAGAGGCCAAATAGGGAGAATCGAGGTCTCTTTCCTCCAACCAGCACTAGCCCGCCTGCCAAGTCACAGATTCTTCAGCCCTGGCTAAACCTTCAAATGATGCAGACTTGGCAGATGACAACAGTTTTATGTCTTATTTCCTGAATGTGCAATGCAATAAATACAAAGAATTATGATGTATTCTTATGAAAGAGGGTATTGAATTAGTTTTTACTATGCATCATATATTGTGAAGACACTGTAGTTAATTCTCAAAACACCACCATCATCATCATTTTGCAGATGAGGAAACATCTAGTCTTATATTCATGACCTTTTGATTTTTAATATTTTGATCTTGCATTTTGAGATGCTTCTTTTGTCTTAGTTTCCTCATCTGGTGAGGATGGGAACAGAACTAGTACAAAATGAGGTGAATATGAAGATGAAAAGAGCTAGTATGTATGGACCACTTGGAGCGGTGTCTGGTGTGTTCTGATAGACATATTACTCCTTAGTTTCTATTATTATTTTTCTTAGTTTTAAACCAATGCTTCAAAAGTTCCTAACAAAATTTTTGCTAAGCCATTTTGCTGTCCATGATATAGCTCTCTAACAATAATATTCCTTCCATTTTTATGATGCTTTTCATTCCGTATGGTCCTTGCAACAATCCCGTGAATAGGCATTGCTGCCTTAGTATTTAACTGAAAAAAATGAAGCTAGGAAAGGTGAATGTGAATTTCTCAGGAGGCAAAAGAAGCAAATTAAAGTGCGAAATTTAGCTAAGTTAGATACATTCATTATAAGATGCAGGAATGAGCTACAGGGAAAAACCCCAGGGATGCCCAGGACTGGGAAGAGGGAAGCTCCAGGGAAGGCCAGCAGCACTGATTCTCTCTCCTTTCCCCCAGCTCTGCTGAGGGGCCACCTTGCTCTTTTTTTCTCTCTGTTGTCTGGCTTTCTCACCTTTGTAGTGTGATAGTTGGAGTACAGGGTGCTTCCAGAGGCCCTAAGTTCTCCAGTGGCAGTGCTAGCCCTTCTCAGTTGGATTGGGTTCCCCCCTGCTAAGAACTTACTTGATAGATCCTGTTGGAAGATCACAATGAAATCACTCCAGTGAGGGCCTGGAACAGCGGGGGCAAATCTATGGCTTGTGTTACCATTAAAGGCTATAAAAGGTTCGCTGTCACTGGCCTAGAACATGAAGTGACTTTCTCAGCCATTTCAAGTGTTGAAGTGACTGAGGCAATGTTCATTCTCTATTGGATGCCAGCTCCCCATGAGGCAAACATTTTCCCATAACTGTTTTTCTTTTGAAGACCAGCTCCTGACAGGGTCAAGGTAGAACTGATCTGAGCGTTCTAACAGTGGCCATCTGCAGATGGAACAGGGCATACATAGGCAGCATTGTAAGCTGTGTTACTGGACATACTGCCTCCTCCTTCTCCTGGTAAGTTGGCTTTACCTTCAAAGATTTCACTGAAGAACCCCCTTCCCCTTACAGTAGTCTCCACCCCCTATCCCCCTGGGGATGTCTTAAGATATCTTAAGATATCCCATAGATACCTGAAACCAATAATAGTACCAAAATCTATGAATTGTGATCAAAATAGGTCATAAACATTTAAATCTTAAAGATTTACTATATAGTAAGACATGTAACCATTAATTTCCCTCAAAATATCCCTCCTTACTTTGAGCACATTTATTCTTGCCCCTTTCTGAAGCAGTTTTAGAAATCCTCTTTCACTAGTGTTTTTAAGAGGTATGATTAAAAAATACAATAAACATTATTGCCAAGTGCCAGACAGCAAAAATCAGGCTTATAAAAACATCACCATGTGTCCTCACCCTGCATATTAACAAGATCTGTCATCCTGAAAGGTAAACATTTTGAATCCATTCAGGACATGAAGACAGCCATGACAGCTGAGTAATACTCCATTGTATAAAATACCATACTTTTTTATCCATTCCTCAGTTGATGGGCATTTAGGTTGTTTCCAACATTTAGCTATGACAAATCGTGCTGCCATCAACATAGGTGCACATATCTCTGTGGTGTGATATTTTTAATTCTTCTGGGAAGATACCAGAAGGGGGAGTACCTGGGTCATACAGGACCTCTAATACCAGTTTTTTGAGGATCTCTACACTGATTTCCATAGTGGTTGTACCAGTCTACGATTTCTTGATGACAGCCATTCTTTCTGGAGTGAGATGAAATCTCAGTGTTGTTTTAATTTGCATTTCTCAGATGACCAGTAATGTTGAACATTTTTCATAGATTTATTAGCCATTTGTATTTCTTCATCTGAGAAGTGTGTATTCGTCTCAGATGCCCATTTTTGGATTGAGTCTTTGGAATTTGGGGTCCTCACTTTTTTTTAAAATTCTTTATGTGTTGTCTCCCTAGTGTAAGAAACTGAAAGCTTAAATAAGACAGAAGCAGTACAGAGATCCAGTCCTAGCCCAGGCCCAAGTATCACAACTAACACTTTATCTTGAATCTCAGAGGAGACTTTGGACTTGGACTTTTCAGCAATGCTGGAACTGTTAAGACTTTGACAACTCTTAGATATGGATGAAATTATTTGCATAATAAAATGGGCATGAGCCTTTTTGAGTTCAGGAAAAATAGATATTGTGAAAGAGAAAGAAACTGCCCAAAACGAAAGAACAATTAGGATGGGGGAAAGGAGATAAGAAGGAAGGCAGCTAAGATAATTGTACTGCTAATTTTTATTAGTTCATTGAAGGGAACAATTAGTGTTTATACCATTTGATCAGTCAGGGCCAGGGAGATAGCTCAGTAGAATAAGCACTTGTCTGGCAAGCGTGGGGTCCTGAGTTCAATCCCCGATACAGCAAAAGAAAAAAGAGTAGAAAATTTAGGCCGGCCAAATAGCTCAGCAGATTAAAGTGCCTACAAGTAGGCTCAGGGGCCCGGGTTCCACCAAAAAAAAAAATGAAAAAAAAAAAAAAAAAAAAAAAAAAAAAAAAAATTTAATTTAAAAATTTTTGAAAAGTTAAAAAACTCCAAAATAATCTTTAAAAAAAATCCTTCTCCACTTTTGGGGGGCCTGCAGGTTAGCTCAGTTGTTTAAATGCCTCCTCATGCAAATGCAGTCAGGCGCAGGATGTCGTGGTTCGAATCCCACCTCCATCTGCCTTATCAGACCCGCCCTGAAGGCAGGCTGAGCCAGCCAAAAAAAAAAAAAAAATCATCCTGTTTGATCATTCTTTATGCCAATATCTGACAACCTGCACGACTACTTTGCAGGTAACAATATGCAATATAATAGCCATTGTTAAACTTCTACCATCTTATTTTGAAATTCTGTATTGTTTTTATTTTTTATTATCTTTAAAATGAAAAAAGATAGATATGAAATGCAACTAAAGACATTCACAAAATGGAACTCCTAGAACTTCTTTAGAAAGGGACAAGAACAATGAGATAAATATATTTGAAGATATATTTGAAGCAGGGGGAGAATTTTCTAGGGAATTAATGGTAATGTGGTCTTTTATTGCAAATAACATTTTTATTTTAAACATTCACTACATAGTTTGATCATACCTCATATACGCTAATATATATATATATATAGATAGATAGATAGATAGATAGATACATAGTTTAATTTATAAATTAAGCCCTGAAAGAGTAACAATAACTAATAAGAATATAGAATTATAGCAACAGACTATAATAAAAGTTATGTTAATATGGCCTTTCTTTCACAATATCATGTAATACTTCCTTCATATTTTTTGTGATAATTCTAGATGATACTGAAAAAACACCTTATAGCATCTTTTAGCATATTCAAGTTGCCAGCATCACTATTTTGAGCTTTGGAGTCATTCTTAAGTAAAGTGCACACACAGTCAATCTGACACCAAGTGCCGTGGGTTGGTTTCTCATGCATATGCAGCTTGGGCAAGCTGCTCATAGGGAGGACTCATAGTCTACAAGATTTTCCCTACTTAGAATTAACTGCAATTTAAAACTTACAAACCATTTATCTCTAGATTTTTTCATTTAATATTTTTAGACAGCAATTGACCATGGTTAACTAAAACCACATAAATCCAAACTGTAGATACAGGGGGCTACTGTCTTAGACCAGATATGGCCACATGGCTTGCTCCAAGTAGTGGAACATGACATGGTATGACTTAGGTCAAGCAGAGATACGAAGAGCCATCACAGGTTTTAGCCATTCATTCATTCATTCATTCCCTCTACCATAAGAAAGCCATTTCCTAAATATGGAATCCTCTTTTAATCATGAATCTTGGGATGAAGAAGAGACATGGGGCAGAGACACATCCGTCCTGCAGCAGTGGCTCTGATGACAACGTAAGAGAGGAATGAGCACTTGGGAAGTGCCTCATGGAGGTCCTCTCTGAATGGCAGAACTTTGTACAGGTAAGGGTGGAAAGCAGAGGGGATAGATGTGGGGGGACTCCTCGCTCTCCTTCCCAGCCACATGGATGGCTGCACTTTTTACTGAGGGTAAGCACTTTGGGCAAGATGGTTTTGGGGAAATGCTAAGTTTGATTTTAAGCATGTTGAATTGAGGGGCCTAAGGAACAATTGGATGTAATAGATACACTGGCCATGATCTTAGAAGGGAGGTCTCAATAGTAGTTCCTTGAGGCCTTGAGACTTAATGAAATCCCAGAGTGAACACATGTGTAAGGATAAAGGAAATTGGCACCCTAATGGCACTTCAAGTGGATGATGTGAGGTGATGGCAAGGGCCTCAGCAAAGTGGGCAGAAGCAAAGGAGACCCAGAGACCACAAGGAAAGACAGCTACCTTACCTCTTGGCACTACAATTCTTCTTGGGAAAGGAAATGTATCTTTGGTTTTGTTTTGTTTTTAATGACAACAATTTGTATGCACCTTAAAACATCTTTATAAGATGCAGTTATAGGACAACATACATGTTGATCCCAAAGATAGGAATACAGAAAATAGGAAGGTTACATGGCTTGCCAAAAGATGTTGTTTTTAGTTTTTAAATTCAATTATAGGGGGCATGGCCCTAGCTCAGGCCTTTAAGTGGCTGCTTCCACAAAGCTCTCAGCCTCAGGTTGCTGGAGTTCGAACCTCACAACTCTCCCGCTGGCCAAAAGTGCCCTGAAGCCATTCGAGGAACAAACAAACAAACAAAAAAATTCAATTATAGCTAATAAAACACAAATAAAATGTGCCATGTAACTATACTAAGTATACAATACAGTTAGTTAAGAATATTCATTGTTGTGCAAACTCCAGTAGTTTCCTATTTCAGAAAATCAAAACTATATTTGTTAAATAAAACTTCTCATTTCCACTCCCTCCAACCCCTAACAGCCACTCTACTTTCTTTGCAAGCTGAGTAATTTTTTGATATGTGTAGATCTCATTTTATTTACCTATACATGTGTTGATGGACAGTGGGCTGTCTTCTTGCTTTTGTGGATAGTACCACTGCAAATATGAGAAACAGATTTTTTGAGATGCATGGGACAGGAGGGGAGCCTGGACAGTGGGATGTGAAGACAGCACAAGAGATGTCATCATGGCTCCATATGGAAAATAAGAAGAGTGTTGCTCCTAATTGGTCAGGTAGAGAAGAGAGAACAGGAGCTATGCAGGAGAAGTAGGAAGTGTCTGGGGAACAGTAAAAAGTTCCCATTGTTTCATGAGCAATGGACAGAGCTAGCCTGTGGTCAATGTAGAATGAATGAAATGTTTCATTTCAGCTCTACTTAGCCCATGTTTGGGAACATCTATATACAGTTGTTGCCTGTGAGGTGGTTTTTAGTGGAACTAAAGAAAGGACAGAAAAAGGGATCAAGGGAGAGTAAAATGAGCTGTCGCCTCTCCTGTGCAGGGAAAGAGTTGTTCCAGAGTCACCAGAGGTGACTCCAGGAGAGTGAGTCCTCTGGTAATTCATGGGCATTCTGCGGAGGGATCCAGGCTTTCATAGGAAGTGCTGCAGGATTTCTGTGCGACATAGCTGTGGCCTTGCTTCAATCATTCCCAGACCGGAGCTTTTTCAACCTTAAGATGTCTAAGAATTGCCTGTAAATCCTGATCCAGTGCAAATTTTGATGCAGCTGCCTGGTGGAGGCCTGGGATTCTGAGTTTCAAGCAATCTCAGGCTATCTCCTGAGAACACAAGTCAGGTCTGTCCTGTGCTTGAAGGACAAGGCTGTGGCAGGCAAGTGGTAGGAGCCACTGCTTCTTGTCAGCCCATCTGCAGCCTCCTCAGTCCACACCCTGGGGGGTGGGTGTCACATCAGGAACACTAAAGATCTAGTCTTCCTGCTTTGGCCCAAGGTGTTAGAACAGTCTGCAGGGGGAAACCAAAGGATCACTTTATATGGTTGGCCTCACAACTCACTCTCTCAGAAAGATGGAGGAAGGCAAAAAGACATTTTAAAATGGTGTTTTTTTTCTTCAGAAAGGTCACTTCGGGGAACCAAGCATTAATTGAGTGCTCATTGTGAGGGCTGTGTGGTAAACTCCCTTGTTTTTGACAGATGTTGTAGCAGCCCGAGCCAGAGCTCAGTAAAAATGTTTTCCCCTCATATCCACCCCAGCCCTACAGGCTGTGATAATGTGGGCCAAGTTATATCCAGGGCAAGTTGAGCTCTGGAAACTTCTCAGAAACCTCAGGATATGCAAGGTCTGAAGTGGAAATGGCAGCTAGAAGACATCAAACATGAGAAGAAGATGCAAGGAAGAGGAAGAGGAGAGGGAGGAGGAGGAAGAGGAGGAGGGAAGGAAAAGGAGAAGGGAGAGGAGGGAAGGAAAAGGAGAAGGGAGAGGAGAGGAAAAGTGGAGGAAAAGAAGTAGAAGGAGTGAGAATGGAGGGGAGAAGAAAAAAGAGGAGGAGAAGACCTCACTGAACAGGGCCCCCTGCTTGACCCCTGTGTTAGGAGCTTGAGGTGCAAAGACCAACCATCTATTACACAATGAGTGAATCGCTCCACTTGGGAAAAGCCCAAGTCACTCAAAAACACTCAGGTGGAAAGACTGCCCTTCTTTAGGGTTGACAGTGGGGCTGTCACCCTCTGTGGTCACAGCGAACAGGACCGCATCACAGCTGAGCCGTATGTCTCATGGGGAGTGATGTGCCCCAGTCAAGTCCACAGCCCATCTGATGTCAGTGGCCCCAAAGCGAGCAGGGCTCCAGGTAAGGACAGAGAATCAAAGCTTGGCTACTTATTAGCTGTGCAGCTTTGGACAGACTCCTCAACCCCTCTAAGCCTATGTTTCTTCATCTATAGATTACAAACTGGAGACAAGTTATTAAGAAAATCCACTCAAAGCACTTAACCTTTGGCTTGTCAAACCTCTTCTGCTATTGAGGGAAAGAAGAAAATCACAGAACTTGTGACTTGTCCAAGGCCACACGATGTCAGCATCATATCTAGAGGGCAGAGATTCTGATACTAAATGCAATATTTCTTCTGTTATATGCAATAACCTACATACCCACATCCTACAGAGCTGAACGGTCCCTGATGATCTTCACGCTGAGGGCCTGGTTCCACACTGCCGTTTATAGTCGTGCCCCATAGCACATATGTTCTAGAGAGATGCCTTTCTCCTCTGAGTCTTTGCTCACCTGTGAAAACAGAAGGCCCAGAGAGGATACACAGATTGCGTAAAGGCACACCACAAGCTCTAGGCCACACAAGGAATTGACCCATGAATCTGACTATTGCGTGTGCACACAGCCACATCTTTCTCACAGGGGAGGGCTGGTCCACAACACTGGGCTTCAGTGCCCAGGGTGGTTCATAGCTTGATTTGCCTCCCCTTGGTCACTCTTGTTTTCTGTTCAACATCAGCACAGATGTGAAATTTAATCTCTTTTTCACTTCCTACGATAACTAGAAACTAAATAATGCAAACTGTGGCTCATGTGTGTAAAAGATAGGAGATCTTACTCACATGTGTTCACCATTGTGTGGGGTTTACATGTGGCACATAAGATGTTATCCAGCCCTCCTCACTGCACTATGACATGGCATCACTGGCTTTGGTTCTGCAGCTGATAACCCTCAGCTGGCAGCTGGGGCCAGCTGACTTGCTTAGTCCCTGTAACTGGCAAGTAGGGGCTCAGCTAGCTTCTTCCTCTGACTACGCCCATTTTGCAGGGGAGGCGGGTATCTAAGGAGCACCCCAGGGGGTCTCAGTCAGATTCTTTGAGGATGTCACAACAGGCACTTGGGGTTGGGCAGGCCAGGAGTCCAGCGCCTAAAGAATCAGCCTCCCTCAGCTGGGTGGGGAAGTCACTGGGGAGGATCAGCAAAGTGGGGGTGGCCAGGGGGTTGTCCAAGGCAGGAGGCAGATCAAGTTTCCTGAGAGTTTGGGCTGGACAGGAATGCATGGTCTGGGAAGGCTGTTGATGTCAGGAATTCCAATTGCTTCCCAGTGGGGCAGTCTGGCATGCCATAGGTCTGCAAGGTCCAGCTCTGTATGTGCACACACAGGCAAGACTAGAAGAACACACAGTCCTCCAGAGCATATCACTGGGTGTCATCAGTAGGATTTGCTCTGAGAGAATACTGCAGACCAGAAGCATCTTAGAGGGTGAGGGGAAAGAGGTCTGAGGTCACACACTGGGGTCTCCATACAGGTTCCATTTATTATTGATGTGGTCCTTGCAAGTTGTTGGGGCTGAGGGTTTACTGTAATGAGTCAACTCATGTTTTAGATTATAAATATAAATCTTGTGCTTTCTGTTGTAAATGTATACTCACCACTGTTCTAAGTTGTTTAGTAACTAGTGACTGTTTCTTGCTCTTTGCTAAGATAAAATTCTGTAACCCTCACCAATTCCTGTTACCAAAGTTAGCTTACAGAGATGACTTCAAAAGGAAATTAGATGGGCTTTAACTTCTTGTAACCTCTGGGCTATGCAAGGCTGCCTGCAGGTATTCAGGTGCAAATTAACCAGAAACTGAAACAAAAGCCCCAGAAATGTAGTTGGAGTTCTGGTCCCAATCACTCTGAAAGCATTATTTTGTGTCAGACAATGAATTTGTTTACCAAACAAAATGTGGTCATTCAATGAATTTGCTTATCAAACTCAATGTGGTTCCAGGGTTTAAAACCCCTTCCTGCTTCCTGGGCCGTCCTCTCCTGCGTGAGAGCAGACTGGGGGGCCCTGAGCTCAGTAATAAACGACTTTCCAAATTCCAACCTGGCTGATCTGGTTCCTACTCTGAGTGACCCATAACATTTACCTTGAATTTCATGCTCTGCATCAACAGTGAAAAGACACTGTCAACCTTAAGTTGACTTGAATCTTTTAGGGAGACCATCTATTGACTAGAAATCCCTTACTCATGTGGGTCAGATGCTTGTATGAAACCTGGCTGCTCTGGAAAATCAAGAATAAATTTAATTTCTAACCCTATGCTGGTGGTAAGAAATGAGCCAGAACGTGTGCTGATACTGTTGTAAGCTATGAAAGAGACATTACCTGACCCTCTGACCTCCTCCTGCAGATCCGGTCAAGTGTCCCATGAGAGCTGAGCCATTGGCATTGCCAAAGTGTTTGTCCATGTGTTGCTGTGAATAAGCCCTTCTATAAGGCCAAATGCATGTCAGGTAAAGTACAGGCTGGAGAGCCCTGCATTATATAGGTTTACAGGGAAGAGAAATTTATTTTTTCTTACTCAATAATTGGGTTTGTAGGGTGACGCTGCCCCACAAGGCGTCTACTAAGTGTCTTCCAAATTGTTTCTGTGCTATTCTATGGTGATGTCTTTATCTCTAATTGAGGCTAGGATACTGTCACGTCTGACTTGGAGTCTGCAGGAGGGAACGAAATCAAGTCCTTAGGGACTTAGGTTTTACAGAGGTGATCTGGAGGCCTCACACACTGCTCACTCTGCCACATTCCCCACTTCAAGGAGAATAAAGCATATAATCTCTAGCTGTGTGACCAGGTGTCCGGGTCCAACTGGAGAGTTTTATGTATCCTAAGCTCTGGAGCAGGAACAGCAGAAGCAAGGAAGCATCAGGGGAAGGGATATTGATCAGGTCCCCTGATAGGTCACCAAGACTGAGCTTAGCTCTCTACTGAGTAAATATCTGGGTGAAAAGCAAGATATTATGCAGATGTTTGAATTGCACAATGCAAAAAGCAAATGTTTGGAGCCATCCCAGGAAATCTCCAAGTTTTTCGTTTCCTTTTAGATCTTGGCATTGGACTGACAGAGGCTAGGCCACATGACTTGCTATATGGGTTGAGGTTCTTTGGCGTTCTATATGCTTCAGTTACCTGAATGTCAGATTGTTTCCTCATATTTGGGAAGTTTTCTGCTATTACTTCTGCCCATATTTTTTTAATGTCATTTGTGTTCACTCCTTCTTTCTCATTGATGCCTATTAGTCTCACATTGTTCATCTTTGCATTATCTTGCAGGTGATGGATTATTCTTTCCTGCATCCTTGTTGTTTTTAAGAGATCCTTTCTTACCTTTTCACTAGCTACACCAGCATCTTCAAGATCTGAGACTCTGTCTTCACATTCACTTAAACGGTTTTGCAAGCTTGTGATTGAGAGTTTCATTTCCTCTATATCTCTTTGACTCTGCTTCATGCGATCTATTTCTTTCCTCATTCAAGGAGTCCGTCATTTTTCTAATCTCCTGTATTTTTTTATCAATATCTTCCTTAGAAGCAGTTAAAAATTCTTTTACTGCCGTGTGTTTTTCAGATTGGGTTTCCTGCTTATGTTTCTGTAGCTGCTTCTTTACTTCATCTGCTACGAGTTCTGAGAGTTCTTTTTTAATTTCAGAAAAGAATTGCGCTCTGATTTCTTCTATATCTTTCTGCTGCTGCTTATTTACTATCGACGCTCTTGATTCATGCAATTTGAGCCGAGCTAGTGTCCTCTGCGTTTGTTCGGGGTGGGCACTGGGTTTCTTCCATATGTTTCTGCATTTGATTCTTTAGTGCAGATGTTATTAATTCAGGGATTTCTTTTTTCATTTCCAATCTGAGGTCTTCTATATCTTTCTGCAGCTGTTTTATTTCAGAAGCGGTTGATTCATTGCTTTCAGCTGTGTGATTTCCAATTTGTTCTGTGTTAGTGTCCTCTGCACTTGTTACGGGTGGGCTTGGGTTCTGAGGTTGCATTTTGTTCCTTCTCGTCATTTTGTGTAGCACTGTCTTCTGCCCTTTGTTGTAGATCTTTGCTGTAGTTATAACCTTCACACGTACTGAAGTTCAGGTGGAGCTCTACAGATTTTGGAGTTATCCAGCTGTGTCTGGCTTAGGTATGGCTGCTGTGCTCAGCTCCTTCCCGCTGCGGACCTGGGCTAGGATTGGGTCTGGGGGTTCCTGGAAGTCGGCAGAAATTCCTACTCGGCGGGAGGGGTGGGGCAGGTAAGGTGGCGAGGGGGGGGCGGCCCGAGGGGGTGGGAGAGGGTCCTGCCTATGCTGCGCCTGGGCTGGGACTGGTCCCGCCGGTGCAGGGTAGCAGGAAGCTCTCCACACACTCACCGGACCTGGGCTAGGACTGGGTCTCTGACTTGCTATATGAACACGTGTACACTTACATACATGTAGCTAGGTGGCTGTGTGTATGTACGCAGGAACACACATACATTTAACACACATAGACCTTAGTCATGTACCAAAGAAGTGCCAAGACAGTACTCTCCCTTTTCAACATGATGCTATTGAAAAACAAAGTCTTAGGAGCCAGAGATTTGGGATGTATGACATTGGTATATACTGCAACTCTGACAGGTGACCCAACTTTTCTTGACTTCTGCTTCTACATTTGTAAAACAAGTATAATATTACATGGCTTGACAGATTGTTTTGAAATTAAATGTCATTCATATTTGCTTGAGCAACTACTTTGAAGATAACAATATGCAGTATAATAACCATTGTTAATTTCCTAACATCTTGTTTTGAAATTCTGTATCATTTTTTAAAATTCTCTTTGAAATAAAAAAAAAATAATTCTTAAGTATAATTGACACATAATTAATATCATTATTTTCTTATTGTTAAGAGACCAAAGACAGAAGCAATGTAATAGCAAACCAGGACTTCCCTACTTGGCATTCTCAAATATACTTATTTTGTTTTTTAAAGAAGTTAAGTCATTTGTTTAAGGAAAACTCATGTATAGAAATATGTGCAAATAATCTGTGTGTAATGGACTGATTTTCCCACATAGTGCTCTGTCCATGCTGTGACCAAGAGCAAGTATGTTTACAGCAGCACTGAAGGCCTTTCATTGTCCTCTTGTGAGAAATCTTACTTCCAAAATTTCTTTTGTATGTTTAATACGTAGACTCACATACAGACGTTCTTGTGTCTGGTTCTGTTTAAGACATTTATGATACACCTTGTACGTGTGGCTTGATCGTGCATTCATTGCCATGCAGTGTCCCAGGGCTTATCCTGCAACTCATCCATCACACTGCTAGTGAGCATTCTATGGCTGCTGAGCTGTGACTATTCTTAAGAATGTTTCTGCCAACTACATTCTTGCAAGTGTGTTTAGGAACCTATTTCCAACTGGGTGCATGCCTATGACTGGAATCTCTGAGTTTAAGAATTGAATGTTTCTTGTTTCCAGAACCTGTCATGTAATTTTGCAAAGTAGATGAAATACCCTTATTTTAATTGGTAAGAACATGAGAGGTTTTGAGTACTCTGTCCACTTTCAGTCTCTCCCTCACTGGACTACTGCTTCCTGAAATTCAAGAATTTTACTCTTACTCTTTGGAATCAGTAGATCCTGGGCAGCCAGATAGAATAGTTATCTATTGCTATATAATTAATTTCTTAAAAATACAGTGGGCTAAAAGAAAAATGTATATTTATTATTTCTCATAATTTCTGTGGGCTAAGAGTTTGAGAGTGCCTTGGGTGGTGGTCCAAGATTGAAGTCTGCAGTGACATTCATTCAGATGTCAGCCTGGGCTGTGGCCATCTGAGGGGTTGACTGAGGCTGGGGAATTCACCTCCTATGTCCGGCAAGTTGGTGCTGACTATTGTCACAAGCTTCTGTATTTTCCTGCATGAATCTATGCACTGGGCTGCATATGCACCTTAAAACATGGTGGCTCGGGCCGGGGAAATGGCTCAGTAGAATAAGCGCTTGACTGGCAATCGCAAGGATCTGAGTTCAATCCCCGGTTCCGCAAAAAACCAAAAAACAAAAAACAAAAAAAACATGGTGGCTGGCTCCCCCTAGGTGAGCAATTCTACAGCCTGAGGAAGACACTGGCTTGTACTAACACATCTTCCTTTTCTCAGCATTGCATTGGTCACCTAAGTTACCCTTAGTGGGGTAGGAAACTACGCAAGGTGTGGTCAGTAAGGGGCCATCGAGGATGTTGGCTACCATTTTACAAAACCTTTCTTTATGGCACATAGATTTTTCCTTTGATCATTGGAACTGTAATTAGCACAAGGTACAAATAAATTTTAATGGATAAGGAGAGAGAAAGAAGAGAGAACATAAAGAATAAGTAAAATCTGGGGAGAAAAGGATACTTACATCAAGCAGCCAAGAGGCAGATGAGTGTCTGGGTGGAGTCATTGAAAGGAATTAAATGTGTATACACATTTAATGAGAGATCTCATTAAATCTGAGAGAACAACTCTAAATAGAGGTCAAAATTGCTTCTCTTTACCTATTGATTAGATTGTGGGTTTTGCCCATGAAGGATCAAATCTAGCATTATTTGAATGAAAGGAATAGACTGAAACATTCTCAGACTTTCTCAAAAGCTATTTAACTTTCTATTCATTCACCTTATAGCTAATGCTCAGCAGATGCTAAGTGCTGTTCTAGAAGATGATGGTGGCAGAACAGTTGCAGAAATGAGCAAAATCCACAAACACTAAGAGGAACAGGGCGCAGACACTTGATGGTGTGTCTACTGCATTCTAGTGCATCTCTATGTATGGTCTAATTCCTGTAGTACTCTAGATGTTGCAATAAAGGTCCTATTTTGTAAATGACTACACAGACTTGAAAGTTAACTGATGTCAAGTGGCAGCTGTAAAGTGGTGAAGCTAAACACTGGAACAAAGTAAAAAGTGGTTAAATACCAGAAAAAAGGATGCAGGCAGTACAACAGCAGGCCTTAGATTGGGAGTTAAGAGAGAACTGCATGTGGAAAGCAGAGTTTCAGCTGCATCTTGGCAGATTAGTAGATGTAGGAAAAGACCATGTCTGGGACAATGAGCATAAACAAAAGTTGAACATAGGGACAAATATTGACAATGAGGCACACAGAGAAATTCATAAAGACAAGTACTTACACTGTGAGTAGAGCAATGTGCACAAGGGAAAGAACAGGCTGAGAGGGACAGAAATGCAGAGCATTGGAGCACATGAATAGCAGACAGATGCCACACTTAGTAATTCCTAACTCAGGAAAGAGTTTAAGAAAGCTGGATTTCCATTTACACAAAAGAATGTGCATCCTTTTCAGTCGGCTTGGATAATGTCTTCTTCAAAGACAAGACTATTCAGACAATGACAAACAATAGTCAATCTATTCAAGATTAAGTTATACAAGTATTTTCACACAGAGAAGAAAGGAAGATTGATAACACTTAAAAGATTATTTAAATTATTGAAAAATTGATGACAAATGTTGTTGTTTTGGTTTTCTCCAAACACTTCTATGCTAGAGGTATAGCCCTAGCTGATGGCATTGTTGGTCAGTGAGGTTGTTGTAAGCCCAGGAAAGATCTTCTAGCTCAACAGGTGGTTCTGTGTATGGTGGGAGCCTTAGGAGGAAGGGCCTGATGAGAAAAGGGAGGTTCTTGGGGGCGTGCCCTGGAGGGGACAGAAGTGCCCACCCCTTCCTTTCTATGCTGCCTTGCCATTGCTCTGGAGGCTGCATGTTCCTTCCCATGGTATTCTTCAGCACAAAGTAAGGAGACCAGCTGACCATGGACTGGAGTTCTGAAACCATGAGCCCAAACAAGCCTACCCTCTGTATAAGTTGTTTATAGCAGGTATTTTGCCATCTTGGTGAAAAGCTAACACACTAGATATATTTTAAGTTGTGAAATCTTGGGTGGTAAGAGTCAGAGTCCCAAAATAAGCAGTCAGGAGGAGGTGAGATTTCAATTTTAGACACGAGAGACATTAAAAAAACAAAAAACAAAAACACAAACACTATCTGCTATCAATCTGAAGTGAAAGTACTCCAGGCAGGCTCTGGGGCTATTCACTTCCCAGAAAATTTGAGGGTTTTAGGGCTTGGAGGGGCTTCAAGGATTATTTACTCCAGGCATGCTGATCACTTTCAGGAAAACTGAGTCCAAGAAGTAGGAATGACTTTTCTTCTGGAACCCAGTTCCCTCTGATATAGGTCAGCCTTACAAAAGACATAGAATATAAATGCTTGACCTTATGAAGGCTGTAATGTTGGGGGATACTGTGAAGAACATCATGTTTGGGACAGACTATTATGAGAGGAATTGTAGCCTTGCCACAATTTTGAGTGTAAAACATAACTCTTAGTATCTAAAATGTGACCTTATCTGGAAATAGGACCACTGAAGATGCAACCAGCCTGGGTATTGTGGTGCCCACCTGTAATCCACGCACTGGGGAGGCCAAGACAGGAAGATCACTACAAGTCTGAGCTGCATAATGGGACCCTGCACCAAATACCTAAAAGAAAAAAAAAAAAAAAGAAGATGAGATCCTACTGGAGTAGGATGGGTCCCAAATCAAATGGGTTGGTGTTCTTATTAAAAGGGAAAAGTGTAGTTCTGGGCAGGGAAGCTACCATGTCACCACAAAGGCAGAGTTTGGAGTCATGTGTCTCCAAGCCACAGAATGCCAAAGATTTTCTGAAAAATCACCAGCAATCAGGAGGGAGGTATGAAACAGCTTCTCCCACCTAGCTTTCTGAAGGAATCAACCCTAACCTGACGTCAGACTTCCACCTCCAAAACTATGAGACAATACCTGCCTGTTGTCTAGGCCTCCCAATATGTGGTGCTTTGTTACAGCAATTCCAGGAAACCAATGACAGTGGCTGTATGAAAGATTATAAAGGAGCCGTAAAAAGTTGGTAGTGTAGAAGAATCACATACTAATGACTAATTAAGTTGTGGATTAATTCATCCTAATGCTGAGTCTGTATGAGAGGCCTCACTTGTCATATAATCTGTTACCTGGTCCACATAACCCTCAAAGGTGAAAGTTACAGTCTTGCTGAATTTCTTCAATTCAGTAAGTCAAATGAATAGCCTTAAAAAATAGAGCTAATTTTTATCATCCTCTGGTCTAGTTGGCCTCAGTCTGTAGAAGAACAGCAACAGAGATGCTAACCTCAGGCTGCTCAGGCCCAAGTCCCTCTGGAGCATCAGGCTCGTGCAAGAACTAGTTCCAGAGACTCACCCTGGTGGGAGGTCTCATCCTGGCTGCCTGAACCTCTCTGCAATGATTGTTTTTCTGTGTATTAAAAACAATATAAATAAGCTTTCTTTCCCAATGTCACATGCTCAAGAAGCCAGGCCATCAACAGGTCATTAATATGTTGATGTTTTAAAGGGCTGGGCTTCCAGGCTCTGAAATAGGAGCCAGGCCTGCTGGCCCTCGCATTGGGATTTCTTGACTCCTTCCTATTAAGGCCCTCCTAGCTCTTTACTTTTACTTCCTGAAGGTCATTTCTCTGAGCAAGGCTTCTAAGGAATAGCACAAAGATGGAACCAACTGCAGTAGGAACCGCATGGGCTTTTGTGGGGTGATGCTAAATCTGCCAGGGAGGAGGGGCCTCTCCTGGCTCTGTTACCTCCACAGTGGTCTGACCTCAGCCTGAAATTCCCAATGAGATGATTAAACCTATTCTTTCAGGCCCATAAGGGCCTGATGGATCAAGATGGATCAAGATGGGCCAGAACAAGCCAGTAGTCCACTCTGTCTGTCTGATTATCCTGAAAAACCTTCAGGAGGACCATGTATTTGCATTAGCCCCAGCCCCAGGGTTTCTTAGGGAATTTCATCAGACCCCACTGATTGCTGTGGTCCTGACTGGCCTCTCTAGATGCTTGTTTTGGTAACCCTTGCCCTGCTTCTGTGTATATATGATTTGGCCACCACATGAGTGGAACTATTTCAAGGCTTCTGTCTCCAGTCCATGCCTTTCTCTGTAAGCTTCTGACTCTTCTGATTGCTTATCCCCAGTGCCTCATGCTTAATCAATTCATCATCATCTCTCACAAAACTTCTTTCCAGGACTCTCTTTATCTAGTTCCATAATTTAGAGTCTGGGAATCAGCCTTGACCTCTCCCTTCCTAGCATATTCAATTAGTCTGAAGATCAATTAGTCCTTCCTAAAAGTCTCTTGAAGCTGTTTTATTTTCTCTGCTCTTGCCAGTACTACCCTGAATTAGGGCTAAATCATCTTTTGCTTAAACTATTACAGCAACTTCTCAAAGGATCTCTCTCCCATGAGCTCATTTCCATCCAATCTATTCTGTACTTGGTCAGCATATTATTTTTTAAAATATAAATCTTCAGTCAAAAACTACCTCAACACCATGAAGGCTATACATGAAAAACTTATAAATAACCATCATACTCAAAGACTGAAAACTTTTAAGATAAGGATGCCTGCTTTCACTGTTTCTATTCAGTATAATAATGAATTCCTGGCCAGGGCCATTGGACAAGAAAAATAAGAACATCTGCCCAGGGAACTTAGAAGTTAAAAAACTACATGTCTTTGGGGAAAAATATATCTAGAAATCTTGTAAAAGCCCACAAATGCTATTAGAACTAATAAATGAATTAGTGAAGCTGCTAAATACCAAATCCACACATAAAAATCAACTGCGTCAGTGTACACTAACAATGAACAAGCAAAAGAGAAAATTAAGAAAACAATTCCAACTTTGGGAATATAGCTCAGCGACACAGTGCTACCCGGCAAGTGTGAAGTCATAAGTGTAATTCCTGGTACAAATAAATAAATAGCACTTCCATTCCTGATAGCATCAAGAAAGAATAAAACAGGAATAAAATGGCTCAAGAACACAAAATACTTGTCTACTGGAAATTTTAAAACATAGCTGAAAAAAATTTTAAAAAGACACATGTAAATAGATAAAAATTCTGTTTTTGGTCATTGAAAACCTTACTGTTGTTAAGAGGCTAAAATTACTCAAGGCAATCTATAGATTTAATGTAGTCCTTATTAAAATCTCATTGACTTTTTTTTTTAATTTTTTTTATTTTTATTTATGAGAGAGAGAGAGAGAGAGAGAGAGAGAG
>NW_004524732.1:451994-488458 GCF_000260255.1 Octodon degus
TGTGTGTGTGTGGCCAGCTCAGCCCACCAGGGGGCGGGGCTGGCTGGCATGTGGTGCTGGGGGATTGAACCGCGGTCCCTGATGCCTTGCCGAGCCTGCTCTAAGTAGGTGCTTTAGACCACTGAGCCATCTCTCCAGCCCCTCTCATTGACTTTTTAACAGATTTAAAAACTTCTTTTTCTTATAAATCCATGCTAAAATTCATATGGCATCTCAATGGACTTGACTAGCCAGAACAATCTTGAAAAGAAAGACAAAGTCAGAAGAAATCTCAATTTTTTGAATTCAAAACTTAGAGCACAGCTATAATAATCAAAATATGCAGTTATTGGAAGAGCTAGACAAAGATGAATGGGACAAAATAGAGGCCCCATAAACATATTTGCAATGTGGCCAAGTGATTTTGACATGTACAGCATTAATTTTGATGTCAACTTGGCTAGATTAAGAAAGGCCTAGCGGAGTTATAGAGCACAGTTCTGGGAGCATCTGGGGGTGACTGTTGCATAGGCTGCAACTGGAGGAGGAGAGAACTCCCCAGATGTGGTAGGCACTGACCAATAGGCTTATAGCCTGGATGGAATAAAAAGAGGAAAAGAAGGCGGTCTCTCCCTGTGCTTCCTAGAGAAGGTCCCGTTATCACCGTTGTCTGGACATTTATCTCCAGTTCCTTTGAGTTTCTAAGGCATACTTTTCAGCCTTCCAAGTTATACTCTTAGGTGTTCTGACATGGATTTGAGATTGAAATTTGGAAGCCTGAAGGCACTCTGGTACTGTTATTGTTAATAACTATTATTATTTTGTCTTTTTGAGACAGGGTCTCACTATGCAGTTCAGGCTGGCCTTGAGCTCACTTGGTAGCCCAGACTGGTCTGGAACTTTCTTTTTTTTTTTTTTTTAAATTTTTATTTATTTGTGTGTGTGTGTGTGTGTGTGTGTGTGTGTGTGGCCAGCTCAGCCCACCAGGGGGCGGGGCTGGCTGGCATGTGGTGCTGGGGAATTGAACCGCGGTCCCTGTGCTTTGCTAAGCTTGTTCTAAGTAGGTACTTTAGACCACTGAGCCATCTCACCAGCCCCTGGTCTGGAACTTTCAACGATCTTCTTGCCTTAGCCTCCTGAATGCTAAGATTGCAGGCATGTGGTACCATACCTGGCTAGCCCTGGCACTGTTTATTTGAATTTCCACAAATAAAGTTGGCTTTCTGAACTTCAGTTTCTTCATCTTGTAAGTGAGAGTTGCAATACTTTACTTTCTAGCTTATTAGTGCTCTAAAAGTCAAATCGGCCCATGAAGAGCAGAGTGGGTGAATTAAACATGGTCACACAGTGGGTATTATATACCACATGGATGCAGAGCTGTGGACACATCACATAAACACAATGTTGACAAAATAATCCAGACATAAAAAAGTGTAACACTGCATGATTACATGTACATAGGACAGGAAAGAGAACACAACTGGGCCAAACTGCAAGCCAGATGCTGGCCGGCAGTGTGGGTATCATCCAGACAGAGACCTCAGTGGGCTCCTGGGGCTTCAGTAGTGTCATGCTTGCTCATTTGAGTATTCACTACTCAGAGGTGTTCAGCTAAGGACGATTCATCATGGCATAGCTTACTGATATGCACACATTTCTGTATGTATTATATATTTCAATATAAATGTTTTAAATATAAGACAAGTGAAGCTTATAAAGCATAAAACATGAAATAATAAAAACATAAAATAATAATGATTATAACTTGGAATGCCTGCCATTCTGGTCTTCTAAATACGTACTGCTTGTCATGACATACCAATTATTGCCATACTGTCTCTCAAGTAAATGTTTGTTTTTTTAAAAAAGTAATAAATGAAAAAAAGAGACAAGAAAAAAATTTCATAGGACTGTCCTGCTACAATGCTGTATATGGTTGATTTCTAAATTTCTGTGTAAAAATATGTAATTGTTTATTCACATTTTAAAAATATTTTTTTATTTTTTAATTTTTTACTCCATATTCTGTAGAGACTTAAGGTTTAATATATCAATACTAGATGGAAAATACCTGTTACATATTATGCCTAAGATGTTTGATATTCAGACAGATAGTGAGATTAAGCCCAACTGCATATGTTATAGGGTAATAATAAGCTTCTTTTCTGGAGGGTTAACAACCTAAGTTTGCAGACAAAAAATTAGAGAACAAGAAGGGCTACAAGGACAGCCAACATTTTGGCCCTAGCCTTTCAAGGTCAGTGAAGATTCAGGACATAGGTGAACTTATACTGTAACATCATGTAACTCAGTTGTGTCCCAAATTTTCTGATAAAGAAGATTATGGGGTCACAGAGCAACATAATCAATGACGTAGAGTGTGCCTAAGGAGAGTAACATGTGTGTGCCATGGAGAGAAAACATTCTCTCAGGCTTTCACAGAGAGCAAATTGGTCAAGCAATAGCTGTGACTCATCCACATGGCTGACACTGAGAAAGGATCTGCAAACTGCGGTACAGGGTAACAGGATAAATCCTGAGGGGACTTGACTGACCTTATCAGATACAAAAGATAAATTTCTTGTTATACAGGACTTGCTTTATCTTGATCTTAACAATCCAGCAGAAAAGTATAAAAAGTAAAGCCACATTAATTTGCTGAGCTGTGAAAGGCTCAAGTCAACAACTTCTGACATTGCCAGTTCTACGGATAACCCACTACTGTTAAGGACTACTGGACTGTATTGGATTATTTTGCTGAATTCACTCACCTACAATATTTAAATGGCAATAGAATACCCTTCTCTAACAAAACTATACAAAAAAAGGGGATACAAGGGAAGAACCATTTTGTATCTGTATATACAAAATAGGATAGATATACAGCTACTTTCTCTTAATTCAATGAGAAGAAAGATTTGTACTAATAGTATTTGGACAGGATACCATGTCTGTATCTTGTACTATGAATAACCACTAAGACGATAACAATATGCAATGTACTAATTATTGAAACTGTCCTATTAATTGGTTTTGAAACTGTCTCATTGCTGTTTCTGAATAAAATTAATAAAAAATGATTATTAATATGTAAACACAGATATTTAGATGTATGTGTATATGCACATGTATATACACAAATTTTAAATTTGCAATTCCTTCTACCATTGTCATGGTGGTTAATATTTAATATATGCAGAGATTCTATTTTACAGAAGAGGAAATAGGTCACAGAAAATAGGAAATGTGCTTAAGATCAATTTGGTCACAACCTGAGGGGCAAAACACAGCTTCTCAAACGCAGAGTTGGAGGCAACCCAAAATTAAGCCAACACTGGAGAGAAGTCTTTAAAGATTTTAAAATCTGAACAGAGTTAACACTGGAGACTTGAACATGTTTTTCATCCTTTTTCTTTTCTTCATTTTATGTATTTGGTACAGGGTCTCACTATGCAGCTCAGACTTGTAGTGATCCTCCTGTTTTCAGCCTCCCCAGTGCTGGGATTACAGGTGTGTGTCACTATACCCGGACTTGGTTGCCTACCCAGCAATGCTTGAGGCAGGGCTGACACAGCATGCAGGACCTGGGATAGAATCCTGGTCTCCGCACTTGCCTAAGCAGGTGCTTAGTCCACTGAGCTATTTCTCTGTCTCTCTCTTTCTCTCTCTCTCTCTCTTTTTTTTTTTTTTTTTTTTTTGGCAGAACCAGGGATTGAACTCAGGTCCTTGCTCTTGCCAGGCAAGTGCTTATTCTACTGAGCCATCTCCCCGACTCTCCACTGAGCTATCTCACTGGCCCTTTCCATCCATTTTGTTGACTCAATTCCCTGACCTCTCACACGGAGATACTAATATGCCGCTTTTGCCATCACACTGGTGAAGCCTAACTGAAGGAGCTGGGGGCCAGAAGAAGACTGCTGCACAGTGCGGTGGCCCTAACTCTCAGGACTGCCCTGGGATACATGGGAGAGCTGGAGGACAAGCAGCAAGGAGATGTGGAACCTGCTCTGGAGGAAAAGAAATGTAAATGGGAGAAAGGAAAGTAAGAGCGAGAAGGATAATAAAAACCAAGGTAAACCCTGCTTGTAAGAAATGGGTAGGTGAGAAGGACGCAGGGAAGCGCTGATGGGGAAGGAGTGACAAGCGTGTGCACCATGCAACCCTGCAAGGCAGCTGTGGCTGTCCTCAGAGGCAGCGTGGCTCCTTTGCAAGACTCGGAGTCCTAGATCTGGTGTCAACTGCACATTCCATCGCCACAGAGGCACAGGCTGTATAATGTTCTCTCTTTGGTTCTCTGTCTGTAAGACAATAATCTTAATACTTACTTGACTTTCTGGGGGAACAGCATGAAAACACTGAGATGTTCATGATAGCTAACAATAGAAGCCATGCTGTTGGACTGCTTAAAAGCTAAGATACACTGGGCTTTGTAGGAAAAGAATTTGTGGAACATTTTAAAAGTCCATTTTTCTCAGCCTTTTTCACTTGTCCTTACTCTGAAAAACTGAAAGAGGATGGCTTCCCTGAAGTATATATACAGCTTCCTCCGACTCCACAAGGTTAGAAGCCTCCCATCGCCTGTGATTGAATACTTCCAAGACATTGGATCATTTCCTGAACTTCATTTATTTAATAAGTAATCTTTTATTGCCTTCTCTCTTTTAAAGTCAGCCAGTCTGGTTCCCACCTACATCCCCTTTCAAGGTCTCACCTCTTTAATCACTTGGGTACCACTCAGACACACTACAAACCTTTTCAATGGAGAGCTGATAAGTGAAGGCCATTTTTTCTACGGTCCACTTCTCAGATGATTTTCAATAATCTCAGCCAATCACTCATGTCATTCTCCTAGGCCACCTCATTAATATTTCCAGTCAAAAGGTTTCTTTTGGCTTTTTTGTCTGGGAGAGGCTGCTTCCCATGGCTCCAAGATGCCAGCAAAATGAGTCTCCAGAGGAATTCCACATAGCCTTCAACAGCAAGATTCACCTTTTCCCAAGTTAATGATAAAGCTGCCATCTCTGAGCCGTGATTCTGTGCCACACATCAAAGCTGTGTCATGTTAGCTAATCCTCACAATCCTACCTGGGCATGTAGTATGTCCATTTAAGGCTGTCTGAACAACCCTGCAAACCTAATGAGTACAAATCTCTGGGGCGGACTAGGGAAGTCTAGGGCCTAACACTCTCACATCCCTTGGTGGTTCCACACAAGCTCACATTTGAGAAGCAAATTGTCAAGTTCATGGGGCTGATTAAGCGTCAAAGTGAGGCTGGGAAACCAGTCTGGTTGCTTACTAAACCAGGGTTGTAGGGCTTTAGAATGCTAGGAGAGGGCTCCCAGAAATCTGAAGACTCAAAGTAAAATTACCTCGTATAATAAAGACATCTGCTGTTTCTTACAGTAAGACCTGCAGAAACAGTTTATTTCCAGTATTGGTTTAATTAAGTAAATCAGTGTATTTATGGCTATAGCTCAGCAGCAGCTCTTGGCATCCTCTCTGTGGTCATAAGAGGACTGTAGCAATTTCAGACATCATATTTAGTATCTTCAAAATCCAGAGGTCAGGGGTGAGAGCAGGAGAAAGGCTCTGTGTCTCCTTCCTTGTCTTTCTGTGTGAGAACTCTGTATTTTCTCCTAAGAGAAGTTTCTCAGAGCAAAAATTCCCAGGATTTTGTCACACGCTCTTTCTTAGTGCCGTGGGTGGAAGTGCTAGTCAGAGCAACGGGTTCGAGTTCTGATCTGATGAGAGCCTCACAAGAACCAGCAAGGTGCCGGTACTCAGATTTCACAGAAAAGGATGCTGAAGCTGGGAGGCATTGAGTGTTGGCCCAAGTCTGGCCCCTTAAGTGACAGAGCCAGGTCAAGGCCATGCCCTTGACACCATCATCCCCTGGGGCCAAAGCAGGGTGATATGTAGTCATAGCCAGGGCAGCAACCCTGAGTGTACTTGCCTTCCACCTGAAAGGTATCATTTCACTTGTTTACTTTCCTCACTGGCACCACCAGCATCCCAGTTAAGTCTTTCAGCCAACATTCCACTCCTCAGGAGATGGAGAGACAGCTCTCTAAGCACTCATAAATCACCTGTCCAAAACAGAGAAATGTGAGCTGGAAAAAGCAAAACCTTGAGGGTTTGCATCAATCTGAGAAGTGACACTGTTCATTCTGAAGTGACCACCTTACTTTTCAAGTGAAATTTGAATTTTGTTTACGAGAAGGAAAACTAGAATTACCACATTGTAGAACTTAAAGGCATCTTTAGCTGGCCTTTATCTGCTCTTATTTCACACGCATGAATTATCCAGGGATGCTACAAGAGTAATGAGGCTATAGGCAGCAGAAAGGAGACCCAAATGCCAATCCATGGACTACTGTCTTAGGGAATATCAGAAGCTTTTTATTTCTAGAGCCTGTTATGCATGAAGCACCAAGTACTTTGCTGTCACAAAGCAAAGCCGTACGATCTCACAAGACTCTGACTGCATTGCAGGGATGTGGAAAAAGAGGGGTAATTCTCCCAAGATTGGTATTTTTCCTAAACCTGCCCCTGGGGAACAGTAATTTTCAAAGTTGTATTAAGGTAACAATCAACCTGATGTCTGAGTCAGAGATGAGGTATACATTCCAGGAACCGGAGCGCATCATGCAGATTCTGTCATCTTTTCAATAAACTGAAGAAGAGAGCTGGGTTCTGACACAGCTGCCATATACTGCCCAGGACACAGCAGAAAAGCATGGTTTCAAAATAACAGGGGCAAAGAAAAAGTATGTAGTCTCTGTTAGAACAGCATGGGGAGTATGACCGAAGATGGATGCCCACCAGGTGGGCAGCAGATGGTGGGACAGCAACCAACAATGTCACCCTCAGCACCAGTGCCTCCCATTCACCCCTCCCCCAGAAGAAAGTGTTCCTGGGAAAGAGACTGATGGTTCTTGGTGCAGGCTTAAGGGAAAGTTTAGAATTGAAATCCTATACTGCCTCGTGTTACTGTCCCAGGCAAGCCACTTCCCCCTTCCCAAGCCCCAGGAAGAATGTTGTGAGGAACAAGGGGAGCCAGTGTTAGAAAACACACAGCACAGTTCCAGGCACACCATTCCAGGCACACACTTGCTATCATGCTCCTACCCCTTTAGGCTTCCTCTGCAAAGTGTGATTTGTGGTCTCTGTACCCGCTCTCCAAGAACTGTTTGGGTCAGGACCTCTATTTTTTCATGTGAAATTGAAAATCTTATTTTCAGATTGAGTGTTTGAGACCCTTAAGGAACAGGGGTCTTGCTGAGGACAGAGGCCAGACTACGGAACCAGAGTGGGGATTTGGAAGCTCCATTTGACACCTACTCCTTGGCATCTCTGTGATGTGGCTGGGATGCTGGTTGCCATGACCACCTAACTATTTCCTCTAAGTCTGACCACCATGGCAAACTGAAACCCTGGCCAAACTCCTAGGCAAACAAAGAGCAGATGTTCAGTTCAAAAAAAAAAAGAAAATTTTTCTTCACCAATAATGTTTGGTTTCCCATCAATCACATCATCTCATGAACAGAAATGGGGGAAGTATGGAGAGATAGGTGTAGGAACTAAGAGGATGCATGGGAGACAGGAGAGGGCCAAGCTATGGACTGTGCCTCCCACTGGGTGAAACTTTCAGGAGACACTGATTGCTGGCATGATGTACTGGAGTCACTATACATGCGCATTGGCCCTGGGACAAGCTCTGTTACCCAACAGCGGAGAGGGCAGCAAAAGCAGCTTGTGGAGTCTTATGTGGGGGTCAGTATCACTTTTGCACCTGACCAGCTTGGTGACATCAGTCAGACTCACTTCTATGAGGTTTAGGTTCCTCACACAAAGTGAATATACCAATACCTGCCTCAGAGAGTGGTGGAATTCAAGCAAAAAGTATGGGGATTCAGCCCAGTGCTCTCTAGTTTCACCTAGGCTTATTTGAACAGGGTGAGATGTTTGTGGTAAGACATAACATACTGTTAACTTTGTGTGGTCTAAAGTGTTTAGTTACTGAGCCAAATTCCTTAGTAGACCAAATCTTGTGTCTCTGAAGTGTTGAGATATCCTGCTTAAAGAAATATCTGTTAAAATGGGAGAGAGAGAGAGAGAGAGAGAGAGAGAGAGAGAGAGAGAGAGAGAGGAAAATTAAAATTCATTCAACATCTACTATTCACAGATATTTTTCATGAATCATTTCACTTAATGTTCATGGGCAACAGAATAAAAGGCATTATTATCCTTTCTTTAACAAATGAAGGTACTAGAACATAAGTTATAAAGAACAGAGAGAATCTCTTTCTTGTTCATTCCTTTGTCCTTAGCAGGCAGCACAGTGTCCAGCACATAGTAGGTACTCAATATTTGTGAACGAGGAAGGTGAAATCATCAGACAAAATCAAATCACTAATGAATGGCAGAACTAGGACTTGAAATAAAACCTGGCTCCAAAGCCCATACTTTTTGAGCTGGCCCTTGTATTTTCTAACAGACAAATACAAATCTGTTTACTTTGAGAGTATTCAGTTTTCATATTTTGGTAGCAGAAAGTATTTGGTGGTTGAAAACATCAAAAAAGAATTAGAACTCATTATAAAAGTGACAGGCAGCATTATAGAAATAGGAGGTGTCCCGTGGAAGCTAAGCACAAAGACCCAGCGGAGCCTGGCCGTAGCTGGAGCTAGGTTGGGAAGCCAGTTTTTCCTTAATGTCTGCCTGCTCTTCTGTGCCCCTTACCCAGCCCCTCTCTCTTTCCCTCCATATCTGCAATTCTAAGTCAGAAAGAAAAGAAAAAGAAAAGAAAAGAAAAAAAGAAAAGAAAAGAAAAAGAACCCCCTGGAAAGAAATTGACTCTCAAGCCTGATTAAAGTTTCTTGCAGAACAGATGTGAGTCCAGGGCTGTCACTATTTGCTGTGGGCAGGGGAAGGTCACAGACTGTGAACTGATTGTTCCCTATGCATCATGTGGACATGGAGTGGGGAAATTCTGAGAAGATGGGTTGGAAAAGAACCCCAAAGGTATCAAATGTCTCTTCCTGAGACATTCAGTGCTGGTTTCAGGTGTCACCAAGCTGAGCAGTATCCCTACCCTTATGTACTTTCGTCTTTCATTCACTTGACATTGGGCGTCTATCTTCTAGTTTAGAGAAAGCCAGCTAAGGCCCTCAGAGCTCTAGGAACTTGATTCTTTGGTTATGTTAGGTCTCACACGTCCTTCTAATAAGGATTTCTTGGCCTACCCTTGTTTGAGATGGGTATTTGCTACTCCTAGACAACAGAATTCTTTTTTCTTTTTCTTTCTTTCTTTCTTTCTTTCTTTCTTTCTTTCTTTCTTTCTTTCTTTCTTTTTCTTCTTTCTTTCTTTTTTTTTTTAACAGGGTATTCAGGGTCTCACTACTAGATCAGACTCATAGTGATCTGCATGTTTACAACCTCCCAAGAGCTGGGATTATAGGCACACACCACCAAGCCCAGGCTTAATTGCCATCTCAGTGTGCCCTGGGGACTGGGCCAGCACAGCAGGCCCAGGGACCAAAACCCTGGCCCCTGCGCGTGTTTGCAGGCACTTTAATCTACTGAGCTATTTGGCCCACCCTCAGAATTCTGATAAGTATGCCTGTGTGTTCGGGGAGTGGAAGCCACAATGATCAACTCCCATGTTACAACGGACAAATCCCAGTCTACACTGTCAACTCAGGACAGAGTAGGGAGTTGTGAGGGCTCTGTCTTATGGGGCTGGATATTAGCAATCTGGGGTAGGAAGCAGAACTTCAATTGAGTAAGGGATTGACGAACTCAGAAAATTGTCCACAAAGTGGACCTTTAGGTGGCCTGGTAGAAAATATCAAAATAGTGCCACACTTGATTATTTTTTCAGGTTAGAAGTAGATTTTTGGCCAATATGACAACAAACAGAGAATAGAGCCAGACTAGTTTACAGCAGTGTTAGAAGAGTTCATTTCTTTGAAACTGATGAATCAGGTAATCAATTACCCTCAGAACATAGTTTTAGTTAGGGGTGTTGCTGCACACCTGTGATCCCAGCACTCAGGAGGCTGAGGGAGGATTGTTGCAAGTTCAAGACCAGCCTGGGCTACAAAGTGAGCTTAAGGCCAGCCTCAACTGCATAGCAAGACCCTGTCTCAAAAAAGAAAGAAAAAAGAAAAGAAAAGTAAAAGAACATAGCCTTCCCTGGTATGGCGGCATCTCCCTGTCACCACAGTAGCCTGGGAGGCTGGGGCAGAAGCACCACAAGTTTGAGCTTGGCCTGGGAAACTTAGTGACTTAGAAAGGAATATGTATGTACTATATAGAATTCCACATGGAAGGGCACTAGGCAGGCTCTTGGGAGTTGGGAAGAATCAGGGAACGTGATGCTCGGCCTGCTTCTGAGTGGCTCTGTGACGGCACCCCTGTCTGAGAGATTCAGAAACACACAGGAGGGGAGTAGTGGCCTCTGAGGAGCTGCCTGGTTGGAAACATGAGCTTTGTCTCATTGCTCCAGGCTGGGGTTCAAATTCAGAGGCAGGAGCTATTAAGCGAGGAGTTAGAAAACAGAGCACTCAAAATTGACATTAAAAACTGTTGTAGCTGGGTGTGGTGATGCATGCCTGTAACCTCAGCACTGGGAGGCTCAGGCAGGAGGGTTTCCACAAGTTCTAGGCCAGCTAGGACTGCATAGTGGGACCCTGTCTCAAAAACAAAACAAAACAAAAATGACCACCACCAACAAAAAACACTATGTTACAAAAGAAGGATCCAAATTAAAATTAAAACATTAAAAAAATTGGTGAGATAGCTGATGTTGACTACTAGTAGGCTAAGACTTCACTTTCTTTCCTGCTATCTCATGCCATCAGTCGATTCAGATAACCAAAGAAGGAAATGCTCAAGCCTGCCTCTTCAACCCTTAAAACAATAGGAATGAGATATCTGGGGGGCACGTCCCCTTTAGCAGAATTCTCCTCAGTTCCAGCTTGGTACTTGAGTCCCCCCAGAGCCAGTGTGATTGGCTAGGAGCACAGACATCCCAGAGACTGTCCCACTGCCCCCATGCTCTCTACGCCAGCCTACTTACCCTCGCTCCCTGATCCTCTCACAGGGAGCGCTGCAGAGCAGGGGGCATGACTTAGCACTTAGGTTCCGCAACCCTGAGATGCCAGCTGTGTGCAACAGGAGGGATCAGCACTCACAGAAAGCATGAGTTTGAGAATCACTGAATTTGGATCTAGATTTGTCAGCTAAATAGGATTTTGAGTTTTCTTCTATTGGGAAAGGGCCAACTTTGCACGAAATGAGATTTTATGCAATAATAATGGAAGCTTATTGAATCCTTACTCTGTGTCAGGCCTAAAGATTTATCTCAATTAGGCTCTGAGGTGGGTACTGCCATTACCTGAATTTAATGTAGGTAATAAAGTACCTTCCTTAACGTTGAACTAAGATTTGAATCTATGCCTCAGGCTTGTAACTATTACATTGCATTTCCTTTTAATTAACTAACATCCTGGATCTCTCTCTCTCTCTCTCTCTCTCTCTCTCTCTCTCTCTCTCTCTCTCTCTCCCCCCCCCCCGCCTTCTACTAGTACATCTTCTTGATATCTTATTGTTACAGGTTTGTTGTTTTTTTTAGGTACGATTGACGTACAACAGCTAGGAAATATTAATGAGTTTTGACATATATTTCTATCCATGCAAATATCAATGCAATTCAGACAAACAATTCTGCTCAGATTTTTCTTTTCTCTTTGTAATCCATTCCTTTTCAGGTTTCACCTCCATTCAAAGGGAATTCATCTCTTTTCCATGACTATGAGTCAACGTTCATCTTTGAGAATTTTATGTAGTGGGATCATATCCTTTGTACTTTTTATTGTCTGCCTTCTTTACACTACCATTTTGAGTTTTAGCCAGGATGAGTGGGTCAATATTTTGTTACTTTTTATTTATATTATTACATCATATGCCTGCCTTTCTGTGTAGCAGCATACATATCTGTGTAGTGGCCTATGCGTGTGGCTGCCTGCACACCCACATCCACATGTTTGTGAGGCATGCCTTGGTAATTTAAATAAATCTCTACTGATACACTGACTAGGTTGTATGGAAGGTGTGTGTTTAACTTTTTAGGAAACTGCTGCACAGTTTTCCAGAGCAGTTGTTCTATTTACATTCTCCCAGGCAGGGTTTGAGAGTTCCAATTGCTCCATGTCTCCCTGAGGCTTGCTGGGGTCAGTCCTTAAGTGCCAGCCTTTCTACTGTGCATGTGGAGGCCATCTATTGTGACTTTCGCTGGTGTTTTCTTAGCAAACAGCTAAGCCGAGCATTTTATGTGCTTTCCTATTGTTTATATTTCTTCTTTATTGAAATGGGTGTTCAAACATTTTCCCTTTTATTTTTACTGAGTTGTCTCACTGCATCATCATCATTATTATTTATTATTATTATTATTATTATTATTATTATTGTTGTTGTTGTTGTTGTTCTTAGCTCTCTGTGGAGTGGCTCCCCTTTCTTTTTTTATGTATTTAGTACAGGGTCTACAGGGTCTCACTGCACAGCTCAGACTCATAGTGATCCTCCTGTTTTCTGCCTCCCAAGTGTAGGTATTACAGGTGCATGCCACCATGCCCAGTCTCGCTGTCTCAGCTTGCCCCAGGGGCGGGGCTGGCACAGCATGCCCAGGATTGAACACTGGCCCCTGCACTTTAGTCTCCTGAGCTATCTGGCTGGCCCAGCTCCCTTTTCTTGAGGAGCACATTCCACATGTTGGAGTGCAGAACAATGATTTAGAGAAAAGGGCACAGACTTAGAAATGGACAGATATGTTTGGACTTAAATCATAACTCTACTACACAAAAAATTGTGTCACATTGGGAAGCTCAGTAAATAACTCTGAACCTCAGTTCATTTGTCTGGACCCAGTGAGTCTATTTCTTAGTGTACCTATGAGACATAAGTGGAGCATGCGTACTGGATGGATGGCAGCAGATGGTAACAATCCTTAGGAAGCCAGTGTCCTAACAAGAGGTTACTTATAAGAATTTTGTTTATAAAAATTGTTAGACTTCTCTCAATGCCAGAGAGTCATGTAAAATAATATCGGGAATTGCCCTTTGGCTGTGATTTACTTTTTTCTCTTCCTTTCTGTACATTCATATGCAGCTTGCGCAAGTGGTTTATCCTCCACAAACACACTCGACACATTCCTCTAACACCACCCCTAACACCACCCCTCAGTTCTACGTGCCTTTCACCTAGAATTCAGGAATCCTCTGGGTCAGTGGCTTCTCTTCTTGGTCCTCTTGCATGCACACTGTCCTCACCCTTTTCTAAATTTCTCCTTGTTTATATCTTGCCCAGACAGACAAAACAATGCGATACTTTTATGGCAGTGGTAGAGAAAGAAATGCCAATCTCCCTGTGCCTATGGACTAAGGGTGCAGATGGCCAAAGGCAGTTAATAAGATTGTTTTCCTCCCCTGTGCAAGGAGCATGGTGGGAGCTCTTTGAGTCTCTACTCTGCCCTCTGACAGTCTCACAGGGTTATGCTGCCCTTGTGTTGCTCTTGGTGGAGGAAGTGTGGGGGCAGGAGCAGGGCCAGAGTTATTGCTCTGGCTTCCTGACAAGAAAAGAGCAGCTTCCAGACAGAGTTCAACCTGAAAAACGCTCCCCTGCTGTGCAGGAATTATGTGCTCTAGGACAAGCTTCCTGTGCAGAAACATCAAATATTCCCACTGTCTGTAGAAGCTCAGATGTAATAGATTAACTGTTTGGTGCCCAGTCTGCCTGAGCTACAAAAGCTCCTGCTACTGTGTGGTGCCCATGATAGGTGCCCATCACAGCAGTTTTATTCCTGATCCAGATTCCATTCCCAAGCAGAAATGGAGGCAATGTCTCCATTCTCCTGCAGTGGATGTCACAGGCATTTTGTGTGTGCCACCATCGCCATCTTTTCAGGGCTGCTGTTCCTTCGTGCTCTTCCCTAACATCTATCCACCTGGGGATGCCCTGTAGCTAGCGCCATGGAAGATGCCAAAAGGCCATGGATTGCCACAGACTCCTTACAATGGGTACACTGTCACCTCAGAGCTTGAGGACTTCCTGAAGAGCTTTAGGATTTTTTCTTCTGAGGGAGTATGACAATATTCTAGCAAAGCCTTCTAGTCTTTTGAAATTCATAACAAGCTCATGTAGAAGAAGTTGCATTAAACCCAGAGCCCTGCGGGATGCCACAGAAAGACTGGCTTAGACTCAAATGCTAATAGCTTACTGACGAGCATGGACAACATGATTACAGAGAGGCAAGGCCAAGTCCTCCACTTTGGCCCAGGCTGGCAAGAGCACCCTTCCTGGAACACCTCCCTCCTACCTCTCATCCTCTCTGCACTTAACTTCCGGGAATCATCCTTTCTGCACTTGGCTTTGGACAAGTGCAGACAAATGATTAGATTGAGAAATCACCCTTCAGAGCAGCCTCAGTGCCATCCCTCCAAAGAGAACATTGAGAAAACCAAGCAAAACTCTTTTAGAATATTTTGCTGAGTTTACACACCTATAATATTGAAATAATGGAACTTAACAAAAAAGGGGATACAGATGAATGTCCATTTGGTATCTGTGTATCCAAAGTGGTTAGAATAGATATATAGTTACATTCTCTTAATGAATAGAGGGATTTGTTCTAATGGTGTTTGTAAATAGGATATCATGTCTGCATCTTGTACAGCAATTAACCACTAGGAAGAATGCATGCAATGTGTTAATTATTGAAACTGTCCTACCAATTTGGTTTGAAACTGTCTCATTGCTCTTTGTTTCTCAATAAAATTATAGAAAAAAGAAAAGAAAAAGAAAGCCAAGCAGAACACTACATCAGTTATTGGATAGGATTGAGTGTCCACACTAGGAAGAATACCAGACGAGACTTTAAGGCATATCTGGAGAGTGGACAAGGAATGGGTTTCCAGAGCTCTGTCTGGAAGCTGCTCTTTTCTTGTCAGGAAGCCAGAGCAATAACTCTGGCCCTGCTCCTGCCCCCACACTTCCTATAAGCCCCCCTGCCCCACCTATAGCCAGGGGTTTGACCCCCTATCTTTTCCTTTCTCACAATGGTCCTCTGAAGTAAGGATTCTAATGCTGAGGTTAGGAGAAGAGTGTCATGGAGTCTTAAGAATCTGCCTTATGTCTCACAGTGATTAGCAACAGATCTGGGACTTAAGCACAAATGCACCAGAGTTCCACAGTGTGTGGAGTCTCACCACACCCTTTCTTGTTTTCCATGAACCACACTCCTCATTCTCCTTGCCCTGCACAGTAGTAGGCCCTGCTCTCTAGCCTTTCTGTGTTTAGACCCAGGGCTAAACTGAGTGCAGGCCAAGCTTGTTTCCTACATTCTGCAGTTTTCTCAGATGCATTCCTGAGGGAGTTACGCCAGGCAGGTGCAGCCTTCTGCCTTGTCCTCTGCACTCCTGAGCAGTCTCCTGGGGGCTGCAGGCATTGGTAGAGGGCAAAACCCAGATCCCATGGGGGTAGGGACTGAGTTCCCCTCATCTGATACTGTCATCCCAGTCCTTATTTGGTCCTTGTTTGTGTTGTTCCTAGTGGTGCATGTGTATTGGTTTTCTGGTTGGTTTGAGAGCCATTCTGGGTTCATTTGGTAAACAGAGAAAATCAGTTTTTCCCCAGTGCAGGTCAATGCCTCCACCCTTGTCTTTAAGGCCTCATTTTCCAGAATCTTCTCTTGCTCTTTTCTTGGACACTAAGGATGAAAAGATGAGTGAGGCTCACTCATAGCCTACAAATAACTCAGCAGGGTGAGGTAGGTCCTGTCGGTCAGTTTTCAGCTTAAGAAATAAGAAGGCATTCCAGGTGTTTCAAGCAGATAGGATTTTAATAGGGGGACTAGGAACTTATAAAAAATGATTCCAAGGACTAGAGGAGTAGGTTAGAGACATTAGGCGTGACTTCTACACAGGGATTTCCTCTACCCAATCAGGGAGGTGGCCAGGCAGCAAGCCTAAAACTGGGTAATTACTGAGTTCTAGGTTCCAGAGCTGATAACATGCCACATATTTGCAGTCTAAGAATCAGAAATCCCCTGTTGGGAAGCTGCTAATACCGTTGTTAAAACTGACTCCTGACAAGCATAATGCAATTGGCTGGTTACCCATATATGAGGTAGAGAAACTTCCTGTCTCACCACTGTGCTTGCCAGTAGAAACTATCTCAACATTTTCTCTTTTTTGCTCTTCAGGTCCTGAACATAGACAGATCCTGGTGGAGATGAACTTTGGGAAATGAGATTGTCTTGTAGAAAATGAAAGTGGACACTGGGAATAGCTTTCTGTGTCTGCTACAGATTTAAAAGTATATGCATGCATTCCTAAAGTGCTAGAAGCAGCAGACAGTACAAGGTATGGCAGGTCACGGGAAGGGAGAGATCTGTTCTGCCTGGACATGAGAGACAGCGAAGAGAAGGCACTCCTGGAGATTTTGAAGAATATCCCCTAGAGGTCTTCCATAAGGGAGCGGGGAGGCCTTCAGAGGATGGGACGATTTGTTTTAAGGTCATAGAATATTAGAAGTATAGCATGCCTGGAGTCAGTTTGTGCATCCTGTGCATGGGCAGAAGAGAGAAAGGAAAACAGAGGTTCAAGAAGGGGTAGCTCTGGAATAACACAGAGCTCATGATTTATCAGGCTCAACTTTCTCCTGTGTGATGGGGCAGTCTTCGGAAGAGTTTAAGTGGGGGACGAGAGGATGGACAGGCTTGGGATGTGCTGTGCTGGTGTATGACTTGAGTGTGTCTCCCAGAGGTCATATGCCAGAAGCCCAGCCCTCTGTGTGGCAGTGCTGAGTGGAAGAATCCATTACAGGTAGGATCTGCTGCAGGTGATTAATACATTGGGCCTGGCTGTTGACAGGGTTATTGAGGCTCTTATGGAACCCTGATTAATCACGTTATTGGAAGTGGGCCTGGTTCCTCGGTACCTCAAGGTTTCCATCTCACTCTGTTCATTTTAGGCCCATCATGCAGCCACCACCATGTGATGTGGCCCCAAATCCTCACCAGAGCACTGAGAGCAGGGAACTGAACAACACTCTTTTCTTTATAAGGTGCCAAGCCTCAGATACTTTGCTACAGTGACACAAACTGAACAGGTACAGAGGGGACACTGTGGGTGTTATCTGGAGATGTCCAGGAGAGGAGAAAATCAAACTAAGAAGCAGTTGGAAAGATGAGAGTGTGGCACACAAGGTATAGTTAGAACCTAAACAAGGACTGTGGATATTGAGAGTGGAAGGCTTGTATTGCATCAGGAAGTTGAATCAGTAGGACTCCTCAAGGTAAAGGGACTAGGAACAAGCTCTGCACGCATGCGCACCCTGCACCTTGCGCGGTGTTACACACTTTGTGTTTATGAGTGTGTGTAGTGCTCACAAGACTCTACAACTAGCTTTTAGGGTTAGTCCTCATCTACAGAGGAGGAAACCAAAGCAGAGCTAGCGAATGTCAGGGACAGGAATTGAAACTTGGAGTCCAGCTTTTAGGGAACAGATGCTTACTTGATTTGCTACCAAATTCCTTTGTTTTCGGTGAGAATTTTTCTTTAATGTACCTTACAAATTTTCAAATTCTTCTCTTAACCAGAGTGAGGAGGTTTTAAACCTAAAAGCTCATGCATGAATTTCTTTAAGTCTGGGGAACCCTGAAATTGTAAGGTTTTTTTCAGCACTACTGTATTGTTTTTCCAGGCAACAACAGCAAAGCTTCTCAACAGATCCCCAAGTGCGTCTTTGATCTAAAAATATACTCAAGAAAGTTGCCTTAGGGCCGGCAAGATAGCTCAGCAGACTAAATGCCTGCTTTGGCAAGTGCAGGGCCCAGGATTCGATTCCCAGTCCCACATGCCCCACTGGCCCCGCCCCCAGGGCACACTTAGCCTGCAAACAAGTCTGGGTATGGTGGCTCACACCTGTAATCCCAGTGCTGGGGAGGCTGAAAACAGGATGATCACTATGAATCTGAGCTGCATAATGAGACCCTGTTCCAAATACATAAATGAAAAATAGAAAGAAACAAAGTTGCCATAGACCAGTGCCTCTTAAAGGGTGCTCCCTCAACAAGAAGAATCAGCAGCTCTTAGAACTTGTCTGAATGCTTATTCCCAGGCCTCATCCCAGAAACTCTGGGGCTAGTGCCCAAAACTCCTATTGTAGTCTTCTGGTGGCCTGATCAGAACTTCAAAGCTGCAACCATTGCCCTAGAGCAAGAGACAGTCTAATCTGTGTGGCCCTCTACCCTGAGTCCTGGCCTGGCCGAGGCATCACACGAGAGGTGACAGAAAGGAGGGAGGGGATTCTGAGAAGGCTGAGATCTTTGGAAGGAGACTCTGAGCTCATGAGCTCTGCCCTGAGCTGCTGTTTTTGGACAAGACATCTGAGGTATCCCACAAAACACAAAACAGGCTTTTAAAGGAGATGCTGGACACTAGACTTGCAGCTTTGAAGTTCGGACCTCCAGACCCACGTGCCCAGTGCCCCTCTGAGCCCTGCCTTTCTCCAGAGATGGCTCCTGCCTGTGAGCTCAGAGATTGTTAATCTGAGGCCCACAGATTCTAATGCCCTTTAAGCTAGGCCCATAGGCTCCCGAGGAGGAGGTTAGTGCCCATCGCACCCTAACCAGTCCCAGTGAGGCACTCTTTGTGCCTCTCCAATTCACCCCACAGAACTGGGCTTTCTCCCCACCTTGGATGGGTGTACACAGGTCTGGATCCAACCTGCAGGAGCTGGAGGTGGGAGTGGAGAGGCTTTCTGTGCCCTGTGGCTGCCCCATCACCCACACCGCCAGGAGCCAGGGCCTGGCCTCTTCCTTTCTGCAGAGTCACCAAGCTGGAAGGCATCTAGGGCAAGGAGACAGCCTGTGTCTGCTGGTTGGCTTGGAAAGGTTCTGGGAATTCATTATGATCTAAACAGCTATTCCAGTTACTCCTGTGACTCAGCCCCTGCAGTCAGGATCTTCCTGGGTCCTTGGGGGCAGGGGTTGCTGACTCAGGGCTGAAGAGGGCACCTTGTAAGCCCCCTGGTCTCCTGGTTGCCACTCCACCCCCTCCCCCCGCGCTTTTCCCAGAGGACGCAGAAGAGCTTCTCTGAGGGTTGAGTTTCATTTCAAACACACAGCCAGCCTCCTCCCACTGCAGCTTCTCACCCTATGCATCTGTCTGTCCCTGGTGTGCTTGGGAGGAAAACAATCCCCAACGCTCACTCACACAGTATGTGTTCATGCGCTCACCCAGGGCACACTTACCCATCTCCGGCTGAGGGCAATTGACTCAGATCCGTAAAAATGAGAAGCGAATCTGTGACACTGTTCAGCACCTGGGGAGGAAAAAATGCACAAACAGACATTTAGGAAGCCAGGGAAAAGGCTCTGAAGCAGAGCAACAGAGCTCAGAGAGTGCACAGCAGCAGCAGCAGCAGCAGCAGCAGCAGCAGCAGCAGCAGCAGCAGCAGCCAGAAGCCTTCCTGGATGCCCAGCAGCTCTATAGCCAGCTGGAAAGTAATCCAGGAGAGCTGGCTGGCAACAGAAGAAAATACCCGGAACCTGCATGGCATAGAGAGGATTTTCTAGAAGAAGCAGGGAAGATTTACAGAGGCAAAAGGGCTCAGGGGCTAAAGTCACACTTTGCCCAATGGGGAGTCCTTGGAAAACTCATCCACAGTATCCACTAGGCAGGATAGCTAGTGAACTGCTTGAACTTTTCTTCTAGGTGGAGAAGAAAAGAAAGAAAGAATTCATAGGACAGAAATTAAAGTACAGAAGTGAGCACAGACATACACTGTCTTTCAAGCCTTTACATGTACAGAATCAGGTCTCAGTAACTCCTGAAAACACATACCTCTGTGGGTGTGGTGGATGTGGAAGGTCAGTGGGGTGGAGAAGGCCACTGGCAGCAACTACACCAAGATCAGAGCTTGTGTTCTCATCCTTAGCAAACCAGTGTTGCATGTAGATATGTAAGGAGAAGAACTGCCCACATCCTATTTTACAGATGAACAAACAGAGGCCTGGAAAAGTTCAGTAACTTCTTCCACACCATACAAGTAGTACATCAGTACATGAGATTGATACAGGGAGAAAAACTGGTCTCTGGTGGGTGACCTCCAAATGATATAGGGAACCTTCAAATGACATAGAGAAAAAATGATCTCTGGGCCTGACCTGCACGAGTTTGTGTTCTCTAAAACCGAAGAATGAATTTTAGGAACAAACGGAGGTTATGAGCAGAATATATTTATTGAGAGAAAGAAAGCTCCTGTCCCCCCCAGGAGGGGGGCCCAAGCGGGTAGTTCACTGGGAAGCTGTCTCTTTCAGGGACTTTTATAGTGTAAAACCATGTGGGGCAAAGGTGGAGAGAATGGGAACTCGCTTAGTTGGGCAGGAGGTGGGACAAAACTATGGTCAACCAATGGGATTACATATGGGACAGGGTCTTTTCCTGTTGGGGGTTGGAATGCGGGATAGGGTCTCTTTCTGTTGGGGGTTGGGCTAGTGACTACTCACTTGGGTCTTTCCAGGTGATTGATACCTATTTGGAATATCAATCCCAGGTGCTACTCATTTAGCATTTGTTTGGCCTTTAGGTCTTTAGGTCTGGTTCACAGCAGGAGCATCCGCCCCTCCCACAGTTGTAAGGCATCTCATCTTTTGTGCTGTCTCCTTTGAGGGCCTAGCCCTGTCTGACTGCCTATAACATTTTTATCTAACTCGGCTGCCTACAATAAGATGACATGACTTCAGAGCCAGGTCTTTCTGAATTCACAATCTGAGCCCTTCCTATCACACTGCCTTGCTTCCACCCATCTTGAGACAAGAATGCATCTCTTGAGGACCATTGTCTAGACATCTGTAAATTCAGATTCTGGTACCATTGCCATCCAGGATTAGGATTTCAAATCGTGGCAACTGTAGAATTAGCAGGCTTGTCATCATCACCTGGAAGATTTTCTTTTCTCTTTCATTCATCTGATACTTTTCTGCTGAATACACCAATTTGATTTGTGGCAGGCGCAGAGCCCAAGACGAGAGCCCTGGAGAAAGCTGGTGGTGGGATCCTTTCTCCTCTTGCAGCGCTGAGTAGAACAAGGAGAGAAAGACAGATAACTGCTGCACAGCCTTTGCCCATATCACATACTAAGCAATGCTGCAGTGGTGGCTCACAATTCTAGATGCCTTACATAATTTAACTCATTTAATCCACACAGGCCAAAGAAGAAAGTGGAGAGATAAATGAAGACCTCCTGAAAGATGCTTCACCTCAAGCTGGAAACAGGAGGACTCAGCTAAATCAAGAAGCGAGAAGGTCAGGCAGGCTGCTGCATGCCTATGATTAAACACTTGGGAGGCTGAGGCAGGAGAATTTGAAGTTTGAACCCACTCTGGTCAATTTAGAGGACTCAGTAAGAACTCTCTCAAAATAAAAAAAGGATTGAGATATAACTGAGCACAAAGATTCTGCCCCAGAAAAAGTAGGTGTGGGAAGTCAGGAGCATCATCTAGTTCTGAACTGTCTGGGTAGGCAGGAGCCATGAAGCTCCTGAATGTGGTTACTCCATATATTTAGTTTCAAAGTCATCTATATTATGTCACTTTTTTATATTGTTTGCATGTTGAGATGCTGTTTGGGATACACCGGGTTAAGTCAAATGCATTATTAGAGGTAGTTTCACCTGTTTCTTTTTATGGTGTAGGTATGCCCCCTAGACAATTTTCATGCGCAGCTCCCATGCACAGGACTGCCCCGCAAGGCTGGGATCTGAGCCTTGGCTGCTGCGTCTGAGAAACTAGAAGCTGGTAAGGACTTAGTAGAAGGTGAGAGAAAGGGATCCCACAAACTCTCTGGAAAGTGTGTTCTCCTCAGTGCCAGCTCCCACCGTGAGCAGAGCATGGCTAAGTATACACTCATGGCTAAGTATATGTAGACCAGCCTGGCCTCCAACTCACAGCAGTCTTCCTGCCTCAGTCTCCCTAGTGCTGGGATTATAGTTGTGTGTTACCAAGCCCAACTCAGCTAAGGCCATTTTTAAGTCAGGTTTTAAAGACAAGAGGGACAAGTCACCATGGCATGAGAGTGAAGAAAACATCCAGGTAAAAGCCAAGTCCTTACCAGTGGCTCACCAGGCCAGCTCTTCTACAGGCCTCTTCCCACTTTCATCTCATTACTCTCCCTGGTTTCTTGGCTCCTGACAAGTAGCCTCCTGCCTCTGGACCCTTGCACTGACAGTATGGTTTCCCCAGCCATCCCAGGGCAACTCCATTACCTTCCTGCTCGAACATCACTTCTGCAATCAGTTCAAGCAAATCTGCTCTGATTGTCTTACCTAGAATTTCAACTCTCACTGGCCCGCCTTTCCCTTACTTGTTTTCCTCTCATTTTTAAAAAAATCATATTACCACACCCTCAGTAACATACTCTAACCGTTACTTTCCCTACTAGAGCACGTACTCTCTACAGATAGGGCCCTCTGCCTGATGGCCTGCAGCATCCCAGCTCACAGCAGGGCCTGGAAGAAAATCTACTGGGTTCATGCTACTTTGAACAGAGGAGGACTTGCTGTGGCACTGGCAGTAGGCTCAGCTGAGCGATAAGCATCCTCTGTGGTCTCTGCTTCCCTGAGAAGGGATCCCTCCATTTTCTCCTGCAGTGCAGACCTGAAGGACCTGGCCCCACCTGGCCTGCGGGATTCTGGGTCCCCCACCCAGGGTTCCAGCAGCAGCCTCAGGTCCAGGCCCCATGGCTGTGCCAAAGGCCAGGTGTCCAGACCCAGCAGGAGGCTGAAGAAGGTATTCATGGCATTGAGAAGGAAAAGAAGGAAGAACAATGTGCTTTCTAGGTCAGGGGCTTCCAGGACAGTACGAGCTATCCTCATTTTGCTTTCCTTCACAAACCTTTTTCTCACAACCCATCCACCTCTAGCTGAAAAGAACTAGCACAGGGCAGGACACAGAGTGCCTACACCCTGTTCCCTGCTCCAGTGCTTGCCATTGTCCTTTCTTCCTTACTTCTGATTTCTAAAGAAATCTTTCTTCTGGAAGGTCATATGGCTGTATTTGAAAGCCTATTTTTTTGTCCAGCTGCTAGAAAGTTGTGCTTATGCTGTGCATCTCATTGGGGGAGCCTGCAGTTGAAGCTGCAATCAGCTGTTCACACCTTGGGGCCAGCTGAGCCCCAAACTGGTATTTACTGACTTTCACTTTGGAGAAGCTGTTCATCAGGAAAAGGCCTGCAACACCTAGCTGTATATCGAGCACCTAGACACCTTAGCCAGGAGCCCAGGAGCACCATGTGACAGGACTAATGCTAATGCATATGAGAGTTAGCATTTGCTAGTAGCCACATTTAAAAAGACATAGGTGAAGTTAATTTTAGAGATGTGTTTTATCTAACCTAATATATCCACATATCATTTCAATATGTACGCAGTGTGCAGTGAAAGTGTCCATGAGACCTTTTATGTTTACTATTTTTCTTTTCACGAAGAGTCCTTGAATTTCATTGCTTATTTTGCATTTCCAGCACATTTCAGTTGAATCCTAGGTACCCTTCAGGTGCCTACTGGTGGCGTTGGCTCTTGTTGAGGACAGGGCAGTTTGAGACCAGCAGAGAACAGCTGTGACAGGGAGAAACATCCAGTGTCCTTGCGCACGAGTGATAACAAATGGTGTTCAACACCGAGCGATTATTAAAACAGGAATGGTGCAGGACGTTAGAGGTTGGCTCCTTTGCTCTCCCTGCAGGTTGAATATACTATGCAATAACTTTACAAAGAGGAAAATGGAGGCTCAGAGACCAGGCAGCTTGTCCATGTTCCTATCACTGGTAAACCATGTGTCTAGGATTTGAGTCCCATGGAGCAGGCTGCCAAGTCAGCCCTATCCCCCCACCAAGATCAAGAAGAAACTGAAGAAAGAGGAGTTGAACAGCTTTTGGTTCACAAGTTTTGAACACTGATAGTTCAGTGATGGTATGTCCTACTAACTGAGTTTTATGACCTTTTTGGACCTCCCTTCAAGGTCAAATGGAAGGTGCAACCTTTCTTGCTAGTCCATCCACATAGATAAGGAGGTGTGAACAAAACAAAATTAGTCACTACCAGGTGAACCTGCTTTCATAGAGATGTTGTGCCAAGCCCAATGGGCTTTTCCCTTAATTTGGGTGAGTTAGAGCAGTATGCATAGGGTCCCACAGAGCAGGCAGGGCCTGGGGTGGTATAGTTGGACACCCTAGCACTGGAGTTTCTACATTCTCTGTTTCTCATACCAGCAGTAATTAGCAGATGATCAGGGCAAGTAATAGTCAGGGGCTATTGGCTGTGACACTAGGAGTCCTCACAGAGCTTGTGTGGCTGGCTTTAGAGGGAGGTGTTGTGAGCCTTAGCTGCTCCCTGCTGCACTGTGTGAATGAAGCAGTCGGCATCTCTGACATAGGGCTTTCATTCTCTGGACAGGGTGCCACAGAACCTTCCTAGGGTCAGCCACATTGCTGTGGGGAGCAAGCACATGCCCTGGTGAGTCTTCTCAGTGGGTATCCTTGTTTTTGTACTGCCAGCACTTAGCACAGTGCTGTGTATGCCAAAAGTGCTGAGTTATTAAAAGGGGACAGAATGGGTCTGGTTGAGCCTCTGCTCCAGCTGGTGTTGCAACTTTGGACCAGTGACTTATCTTCTATATGCTTTTTTTTCTATCTTCCCCCTCCAGGATAGTCTTAATACTTGATTGCTTCCTTCTTGGGTGTTATTCAGGATGACCGAAAGAGACGAAAAGCGTGTTGAATACCTTCACTGGTTATGTAACAGAAAATGCCGCCCGCCCCCCACCCCTGGAGTATACTTCAGTTTCCTAGTTGTCCAGGTGACAGTTCCAGTTGCAGTATTGCTTCTGTCTTCTAGAAAAGGCTGGTCTGTGTAATTCATAGCTGGTCACAAGCCTGCACATCATAAGAACCAATCAGAGACAGCCTAGTACTCTACCTCTGTACTCTGCAGTAGAGTACAGAGGTAGAGTACTACTCTACTTCCCTTTCATAATCCTGCATAAACCTACCTCTCTGAACCTTTGGGCTCTGATATTTTGGGAATGATCCAAATTGGAGCGCATTGACATAAATAAATTTGCCTCTAAATCTTTGGAGTCATTTCAGTGTTTCTGCTTGCTGCTGAAGCTACACAGCAGGAAGGAATACTCTAAGTATTATTCCCAACGCACAGCTTGTCTCTCTCCTGGGGTTCTCAGAACTACTCACGGCCCAGCCTAGATCTCTACTGTGGAAGCCTCACTGTATGGTGTTTTGTCTCTGCCTGGGATTTCTCCACAGGCCTTCCCTTTTCCCCTAGCTTGGGGGCACCTAGCACTGACCTTTAGTCTCCTCCAAAGACCCTCTCCACCCACCCAGCCAGAACTGGTCACCGCCTCCAAGTGGGCTCCGCAGTGGCCATGCAGATCATGATGCCCATCTCCTGTGGCACAGTTGTGTCTGTCCATCTGAGGGCAGCAGGGATGCACTGACAGGACACACAACAGTCAGGGAAACTGGCTTCAAGTCCTGGCTCTCGGACTTCCTGGTTGTGTTACTTGGAGGCATCACTTACCCTCTCGGCCTCAGTTTCCTTATCCACTATGAGCTATGATAATGACTGCTCTTGAGAAGAAGAGACACACTCAACACTTCTAAGAGTGTCTGGGGTCTAGCAGGCATTCCATAAATTTTGACTTATTAATGCTTTCATCTTTCTTATCTAGTGGTAAGGGCGGGATCTTACAACCCTGGTGAAGATCAACAAAGCATTGTTGAAAGAATGACTCAGAGAATCCCACAGGCAGAGAATTCCTGGGCTCTGCTCAGCCTGTCCCTCTGCTCCACCCCATCCCATCCTGTGTGCTCCCTACTTTTCCTCAGAAACGGGTCTCACAGCTTCTGCTTTCCATTTGGCACCTATACTGCTTTCATAGCCAGGAATTTCCCCATCTCCTGCCCAGTTTCCTATTTGGCTTTCTGACTCAAGATTCTTCCTGTCCCACCCTGCCTGTACCCTGGCTTCAGATTTGGCCTGCACCAGTGTCGCTTCCTCTACTCATTCTGTTGTTGATGGCTCTAAATACCAGATTTTCTGCTGAATTATATCAGAGGTCTTCTGCAAGGAATTTTGAGTTCCTCCAGTTTTTAGCTTTGTGCATGAACACTTATTTATCTTTTTGTTGATTTCCTGAGCTTTACTGTGAGATACCTCTTCATTATCTTTCTCATGTACCTGTCTGTTCACCTATGCAATCCCCCTACCAAAGTCACCTCCATGTCCACTCTCATCCATTGAAATACCTGCTCATCCACTTACCTTTCCACTCAGCTACCTAACTACCAGCTACTCATCCATCTCCTCCACCTATCTACTCCATCCTTCCATCCTTACTTCCATCCAACATCACATCCATCCATCTATCCATCCATCCATCATCCATTCGTCTATCCACTCATCTAGGCAGTTAATTAATATTAATTAATATGCACTGTCTAATATCACTTTCCAATCACTATATGGACTATAGACTTGAAAAGAAGACAAGACTGGTCTTTTCTAAGATACCTGTAGTTTCTGATCTATCAAGGAACCTGGCAAAGGAAGAACTACAATTTGAGAGAAAGTGGTTTGTGTCATAAGGACATACTACTGAGTTTCAAAGATAAAGTCCACGGAGAGCTCCAAGGAATCTGTGAACCCCTTAAAATTATAAGCAACACCATGTGGCTGGGAGGGTTGCGTGATGCCTTTTTAAACCCTGTACCTCTTTCGGGGGACAGGCTTCATGCTGTCATGGAGCTGGCAAAGGAGAATCCACAGGAAGTCCCAGGGGGAGGGGGAAGAAAAGCCTAGCAAAGAGATAGCCTTACTTCAGGGCCTGGAGGGAGAAACAACAGAGTAAGTGACAGACTCACAGTGAAGCTGGCACCACTTTCAGCTTTGCAGGGTTGGCTAAATCCTTGTTTAGAATACAGGAGTGAACCAGACAAAGGTGGAGGAAGCTAATCTTTGCTGAGCACAGAGCGGAACATTATTGTCTCATTTAATGTTTACAGGAATCTTTCAAAACAAATTTGTGGTCTCTGTTTTACAGAGGAAAACATGGAGGGAAGTGAGACAAGGTCTCTATGCCCACGATCTCAGGGAGCGTGCTGGGATTTGAACCAGGTCTCAGGGCCCATGGTCTCTTGCTTCTTCCTAGGGACAGCTGTGGGCCAGTGTTACCATGTCACACAGGGTTTGAGATGGGGCCACTGTCTGCCCCTGAGAGCACTGCAAGACCACTAGAAGCAAAGGACTCGCTCTTGTTCAATTTCCAACAAGAACAACCTTTTCCTGCAAATGTCAGGGAGCCGTCTCCCCCAACTTATCACAGGGGCTTCTGGGAACTCCATGGTCCTGAGGCAGACACTCAGCAGGCACCCGTGGCTGGGCTGCTGTTAAAAGGCATCCTCTGCCTGCTGCCAGCCGCATAGCCTGCTCTGCTGTGGTTTCTGCCTGAGGAAGGTGGCAGCCTGCTACATCTCAACAAAGAGAAAACGTCACCTACAGACCAGCCTCTTGCTGGCCATTGGGTCTGGCTCATAGGACACAGGCTGTTCTGTGTCCAGAAGTCCTGGAACCTTGAAAAAGCTTAGTCCAGATGGCCTCCTGCGCCACCCAGCATTCTACCACCCCTCCTGCCCAGGGCAAACTCAGCTCCTGTGGGGAGACTGTCCCAAGTGCCTGTCTAGCCTCTTCCACATAGGACTGTGAGAAACTTGGGGAAAATAAAATTGTCTTTCAGCTAGAATGGCTTTCACCTTGAAGGCAAGAACCATGTAATACACTTACTTCAGCTCCTTGCCTCTTCTCCACCTCAAAGTGCCCCCTCCCCCATCCAGGCACCCCCATCATCACTCAGCCAAAGCCTCCTTCCTGGTGGCCAGTGGTACCAGTGATCTAGAAGAAATTCCCTGTGCCTCTGGCCTCCCTAGGGCTGGCCATCAGCCCTGAAGTTCTTGTCACCTGTTCTCCACAGCAGTGTCCCTCCCCTTCCCCCCAACCTCACTCCTGTGCCAGCTCCCTGCTCCTGCATCTGCGGTTCTACATCACCTCAGGCTGTTTTCTCTACACCAGCAGCCCTGAACCTCTTCTCTGGCCTGTTTTTCACTTTCCAGGTAAAATTCCTATTGCTCCCACCAGCGGAGCTTCTCCTGTTTTCTCAGGGTCCTGCCCATAATGTGTAGAATCGTCACTCAGAAGGGAGGCCACACATGCACACTTGAACACGCAGAGTGGGGTTTGACGGAGGTCAGGAGAGTTTCCCAGCCCCTGTGTCTGAAAGCTGTCAGGGTAGCTGTAGACACCATTAGTATGTCGTCTTCCTGCTCCTGACTATTTTCACTGGGAAGCCAGGAGGCCTTCAGGGGCACCTGAAGCAAAGCAGGCACAATGAAGGCACCCTGCCCACCTTGTCTCCATTCTTCCTAAGATGACCAGCATCTTGCCCTGTAGGTGCCCTGCCTCCCTCCTGGCCAGCATGTCCTGGCTGTGACAACACTGCCATCATTTTACAAGAGCTGCAGTCAAAGTGGGTGAGGCAGAGGGACTTGCTTCAACCCTGACGTTCAGTCTTCTCCTTGTGCCCAGGCCGCTGGAGAGGAGCAGGGACAGTGCTTTCACTAGACGCTTGTGCCAGGGAAGGCCGGCATGTGGCTGGGCTGCTGGGTCATGCTAAACCTCCCTCCTCTCCAGGTCCTGCTGAGGCTGCATCTCAATGGGAGCCTCCTCCCCCCAGAAGCCAGGGGCAGGGATTCGATTTAGCACAGGCAGGCCAGTGAGAATGTCCTTGTTTCCCTTTGTGAAGAAAATAATAGAACATGATCAGGAAGGGAGCAGGGTTTGAGTAGGAGGCACGGCAAGTTTCCTAACTCACTGCCCCAGCTCCTCCTGGCCACAGAGGGGACTGCCTGGCCCTACTACCTCCCTCCTGGGGTGGTTGCAAGAATGAATGTGCTCAGAGCCCAGACCCAGCAGAGTGCTGTCAAGCAGCAAGTGGTCCAGGGGCGCAGGTACTGTTGCTGGTCTCTGAGATCTCCACACCCACAGACACCAAGCTCTGCTTCCAGTAACAGGGCTGTGCTTTGGAGAATCTAGTTGAAATGGGACTGGAGTAAGAAAGGAAGAAAATGAAAGGACCTTAAGGACTGGTGACTTCTTTTTAACCATCACAGATACACAAACTTCTTCCCCAATGTGGATAATGGCCAGCTGTTTGTCCCCTTAGAAACCAAAGCCCAGACAGATATGAGTGCCATATGTACAGCTTCTGGCCTTAGACAACTAAGGAAAACAATCCCCTGACTGCTGCCTCTGCCTGCATGCTCCTTCACCATCCTCTGAACTGAACTGAGCCTTAGAGTGCCAGCTCTTGGTTCCACCTCCATCCTTCCTTCCTCCCAGGTGTCTCCTCATACAATTGGAAGGCAAACATCCAGGAACACTTGAGACCAACCATGGAGAAGACCTAATGTGCGCCACGTCATTTGGCGAGATGTTTCACCTCCCTGGTAACCTAGCTATCTTTAGCCTCCTTGATGCTATTTTGAAATGTCAAAGTAGCAAATACTGCTTCTAAAGCGGTTCTGATGTGGAATGTGACAGGATATATGGGGGTGGGGAGGCGAGGATAGAGAAGGAAAGAGTCTCGGGTGCAGGGCGAGACTATGCACTGACTTTACAGCTGACTGTTCTCTCCTTTCATGTCCTGGCCACCTCCTTTGGGGTACACACTCACAGGAGAAAGTGGAGCCTGAGTCCCCTGGGCCTAGCCCAGAGAGACATTTGTGTGTCCGACTCTGGAGCACACTGGACATCACACAGACTGACCTCCTTGGACCTGCTTCAGTCTGAAAACATTTATTCACTTGCACATTCACTCTTTCAACAGGTATTATTAGGAACTAGGTGTGAGGTGTTACACGGGGCAAGGCTAACACCCCTTGGAATCATCCTGGAGATTCATTGATATGCACAGTCTGAAGTCCAGCTTGCAGTTTGCACTTTGCACAGCGCTCAGGTATCCTGATGTACATGGCTCAGGTGTATAAGAAACTTCGATCTAGCTGGAGGTAACACCTCTTGCCTTAAGTAAGCCTCAAGCACGTCAGCCAGAGTGAAAAGCCAGGAATACAGGAAAACCACCCCAGGCCTTAAGACCATACAGCTCACAATGTCTAGGAACGAAATAAATGATGTGATTTTTAGGGTGTGGAGTGCTCTGAAACCAGAGGCGGAGGGCCGTGAGAGCACCAGGAAAGAGTGACTGCCTCCAGGGTGCTGGGAGGCTTTCTAAGCCGGTTTGAGTTGAGTTTTCTTGAAGGTTTGTTGTTGTTGTTTTAATAGGAGAAGAGTAGGTAGAGACTGCTCTTTTTTTTTTTTTAAAGAGAAATTCCCAGGAACAGTATTTATTTATTTATTTATTTATTTATTTATTTATTTATTTGTGTGGCCAGCTCAGCCCACCAAGGGGCGGGGCTGGCTGGCATGTGGTGCTGGGGGATTGAACCGCCGTCCCTGTGCTTTGTAAGCTTGTTCTAAGTAAGTGCTTTAGACCACTGAGCCATTTCACCAGCCCAAGACTGCTCTTTCTGAAGACAAACTTCCTTAGGTGTACTTCCCACCTCACAAGCCCTTACCGTGCAGCTGGCCCACATCCCACAGGTAACTTGGGGTCTGTGCCTTCTGCTATGGAACCTGGGTGGGGGCACGTGACTGCTTCTTCCCAGTCTGGGGCCTAAATGATGCAGGTCCCTGAAAGCTTCTGCGGGCTCTTTCCCTCTCAGGACACACACAGCAGGGGCTCTGAGCAGCTCATGCTGAGGAGTCCTCTTCTGTGGGAGAATCAAGATCAGCTGACTCTGGCCCAGCCGCTGAGCTGCCCAGCTGATGCTGAGTGGAGCAGAGGCAAACTACATGCTCCTGAGCAAAATATTTTATTTTTTTAAGAGAATAAAAATAAAGTAATATGAAAAACTACATAGAATTTCAAAACAAGATGATAGGAAATCAACAACAGCTGTTACATTGCACATTATTATCTTCAAAGTAGTTGTCTAGATTACCAGATAATAGTAAAATTGGTCAAAAATTAAACATTAACTGCTCCTTTCAATAAAAAAAATACTGTTTTAGAGGTCTGAAATCCCTGCATCTTGGTTCCTTTGCTATGTAGCACTGGATACATGAAATGAGAGGGCAAGGGCCTTTCAGGAAGAGGCATGACAGCAGGTGCTCAGTATGGAGGGAATCTGGAGAGACCTAATGCCTGTGTGCAAAATTAGAGGTCTGTGTCACTGTGCGTGCTGACACCCGCTGTGGGGCTGCCTGTAGGCGTGCTCCAGTGGTGTGACCTAGGTCATGTGACCCACTGATTTGGCAATGCCTTGAACTAGCATTCATGGTTTTAACTGTCATGACTTTGCTCAAGTCCAGTTTTGAGAATGTAGTCAGCACCTTCCAGATTCCTAGGAAAAGATTCACTCGTGTTCCACTGAAGCAAGTCTGGCATCCTTTAGTCCTGCAGAGGAGGCACTGTGCCTGGCACACAGCGGGCTGTAACGGGCCTTGACTGAGTGTTTGAGTGAGGTTTGGGTGATGTAGTAACATCAGTGCCAGAGCCCCTGTCCCTGATTCAGGGCATCACCAAATCCTGGGCAAGATGGGGCTCTTACACCCCTACAGCTTCCTGCCAATATCCAGGGCTTAGCCTGTCTGTCCATACACCTCTTCTTATCATCCACTCCTGCCCGTATGAGTTTTCTCTGATTAGTTCTAAGCCTTCTCAGAATCCTTACGTTTGGATCCTGCCTCTGTCTTTGGACCACAGGAATCTGCTCCTTTTCCTTTTGACTTTTGTTGGCTTTAGGATGTGTCGGCATGGGTAGGTGAGCTGCTTTTCCAGAATTCTCTCTAGACTGTGCCTAATCCTCTCAGATGTACTTCTTCAAGATGCAAGACTCTTTCCATTTTGATGCCTCAGTAGACCAGGGCCATGTGCTCCATCTAGAAACATAGATTCTCAGAAAGCAAACCACCATTCACATTGAGTGGTTCAGAAGGGAAAAGGACATAAGGGTCATGACCTCCCAGGATGGTACCAGCTCAAACTGCCACATTTTCCAGGCTGCCGTGAAGCCCACCAGGATAGAGTGACCTACAGCTCTGATTCTTACATGAGAGTTAGAGATTGGACGGGAGGTGTGCAGGCCCATACACCTTCTTCCAGGCATCAGATCCCATGCCAATCTAGTACTACGATAGAAAGGATTGGCACATGTGCGGTTCCCTATCGGTTGCCGAGCCACGATTGCCATCTCTTCCCTGTGGGCACTCCCTTCCTGACTACCTATTCTGTGCACTCAGGGTTTGCTTTGCCAGCTTCTACAATTGCATAATTAGTGTAATTAGTGATGATTTAAATGATAATAATACACACTTAAGATTTCCTTTAATAGTCTACTATTCATCCATAGTCATCCATCCATCCACCCACTTGTGTATCAGTTGCTCAATCATCTATTATCCACAGTTCTGCTTCACTGATTAAACCCTGACCAACGTATCTGCCTTTCCGGAGCCCTCCGTGCCCCCACTCTTCCTTTTTCTAACCTTATTTCCACTAAGGTTACTTACACAATGAGGTCTTGAGGTTTTTTTGTCATCCTGGCCTCTTTCCAAATATGCTACATTTTATGCCTGTTCCTCTTGTATTGTGTCTATTCAGCAGAAATTCACTGACTGACTGTCATGCACCAGGGATTGGGGGGATGTTGAAGAACAAGACTCATCAGTCTCTGCTTTCGTGAAGGTTGGGCCCCTAATTCTCAGGCCATATTTCCTGTACGGTAGAGACCAATCCTGTCAACACTGGAGGAAGAAGGCTGTTCAACCATCAGGACCAAATACCACACAATGCTGGGGAGGCAACTTGCTCTGATGTTTAGTGAGTTCTGTGTGATGACTGTGGGTAGCAGTGTCAGTGACCTCCTGTCACTTACATGTCAGTTGTTCTACATTAGTCTCACAACACTTGTACAGAGAAACATATTATTTCTCAAGTTGGAAATGAACCAGGAAGTTGCCTGGCTTTATGTGCTGAGCCAAACATCCTCCCTAGGTGTGTAAAACCTGTAAGGCCAAGCTGGGATCCCAGTCTTTTCTTCCAAAGGGCTTCTAAGGAACTAGTCAGCTGTCGTCCATCTGGGGCTCAAGTTCTCCTCGGGTCCTCTTGTCCCTGGGGCTCTAATCCTCCTACCATGTTCTTGAAGCCTGAGGTCCGCACAAGCCTGGGGATGACCCTTTGCTCTGGCTTAGCACAGCGATTTACTTGGCTGAGAAGAAATGGTAACTTTTGCAGAGGACACTCCTTTCTCCTGTAACCACTTTGTGGTTCTGCATAAGCCAGTACATAAGGCCTGAGTTCTGCCAGGCCTGTGGGCTCTGAAGAGAGCTTCAGAGGGAAAGAAGGGAGCTAAGGAGACTGCACTCACACAATAAGGAAAGAGGAAGAAGTGGTATCCTAATGATGAACATTGGAGCACTGGACTCTGTGTCAGATAGTGTTTTAAACTCCTTCTATATGGTAACTTATTTGTTTTAATGACTATATGAGTGAATTACTCTTATCTTCATGTTATCAGTAAGGAATCAGGCTTGGAGATGAGACTATCTTAGTGTCTAATTAGCAAGTGGCAAAGCAGGGATCTGAATCCAGGCAGGCAGTCTGGTCCAGAGCCTGTGCTCTCATCAGAACTAGAGTGGCCCTTAAAATGCTTTGTCTCATGGAACCCTGCTGGCCCTTTGTGGCCAGTGTCCCTGCAGCGGGGCCCCCTCCCCATAACAAATGCTTTATTCTGAGCACTTCCCAGTCCCTTCCCTTTCTCAGGAAGCTTTGGGGAGGACAGAGCTATGTGTGTCTTGTTCACTGCCATGTGCCAAGGGCCTAGCACAGTGCCAGGCGCAAGGCCACATTAGTCTATCAACAAATACTAAAGAACACAAATATTTCACATAGTAGGAACCAAAATAAGCCACACACAGGGTCAATCTGGTATGAGTGATAGAACTGAGAGTGGAATATGGATGTCCATGTGGTTGAGTTCCTGATTATCACTTTATCATGCTTTCCTCCCCCTGACTTCACAGAACAGGACATATCAGGTAGTAAGTGCTCAGTAAAACATGCTATTAAATTAATGAAGCACTGTTCCAAGCTCTCCTAGCACCCCATCCCTCCGTTATCATAGTTTTTTTTTCTTTTCTATGATGCCAGCAACATAGTCAGAGGTGTGTTTGCTCCCATCCTCTGGTTTTGCAGTAGCAAGAAGAAACCATGAAGCAACCCCAGGATTTGGAGGCAGACTTATTTATGTCAATGGGCACTGACAGGAATTGTTCCCAGAATGCCAGACCTTGCTCTCTGGTGGTCTAGGGCTTACATGGGATGGACAAGCAGAGGCGGAATGGAGTGTCAACTGGGGATTGGTTTAATAATGTGCATCATAGTGACCAGCTATGCATCCCCATAACTAGCCATTTCTGAGATAAGAGCAACCAGAACTGGAACAGTTACCTGGGTAACTAAGACACTGAAGTCTACTGGCTAGAGGTGGGGTGGGTAATACTGGTTACAATTTGTCTTTAATAAGTCATCCTGAAAAACAAAACAAAAAAAAAATCATCCTATTTATGCCGGATGTGGGCAAGTCTCCCCAGCCCCTGTGAAAATGTTGCCCTCAAAGGCCATCCCTGAAGGTAATGACACTAACCTACACACTAATGTACTTTTCCCCTCTGAACGCCTCTGTGTGAGTGCTGGTTTGCTTTCTTAAAATCTAGGCCTTTAGATGGAGCAGATTTCCCCAGTCTCTGAAGGTAACAAAGTGAAGAGAGTCTTGGGTTTCAAGGAAGTGGGAAGCTTTTCCTAAGACAGGCACGGCAGCTTCCTACAATAGCGAGTCATTTCAGCACTTAGGATGGAAGGCTAGCAGGCAAATGGTGAAGTCACACTGAGAAATTAAAATTCTTGTGGGCCAGGAGTAGCTCAAACTCCCAGAAAGACCATTAACCCAGAGGCAATGCCTTCCAATGGAATGAGCTAAAATAAACTGGTTCTGGCCCTTTCTTTCTCTCTCCCTCCCTTTTTCATTCCTTCATCCATCCTTTCTTCGCTGCCTCCCTGAAGAAATGTTCTAGCACACAGACAGCATTTACACTGACCCAGCAGCAACAAGAACCATATGCTATCGGGGAAAAGATAATTATGCCTATAAGAATGAAGAGAGCATGGGGGAAGACAAGGTGTGGAGCCTGCTGGGTGACGGGGGCCTGGATTTCAGGTATGGGAGCAGTGGATGCATGCTGTGAAGGGAAGCTTTATGTTAATTTTCAACTTTTTATTAAAATATGTGGAATGTCTTGGGAGCATTTTGGAACTCTACACATGCTCCTTGTGATTTGGTGGCCCTGAAGCTACTGCAGAGAACTGAGTTGGCTACAGTTCTAGTTCACAGTACAGCTGAGGTGAGTCATTGCCTCACGAGGGTCCTTAGTGTTCTATCTCTAAAAGAAGAAGGCAAACAAGCGTCGCAAGCTGACTTGCTTTCCTTTGCTGAACTGCTCCAGGAGGTCAACCTACCTTTAATAGGTGTGATTAATCAATGGCAGAAGATAAATAGAGGGTCTTAAAAGATTTTATATTCCTTATTTAAATTGTGCCTGTCTTTACAGCCTGCCAGGAAGTCTGTCATTCAGCTCTTTGCAATAAAACTGCCCAGTGTGAATGAAGACAAAATAAAAACCATGTGCTTCCAGACAATTTAATTGGAGCCCATCATGCAGGCAACCTCCCTCCAGATCAACCACCAGATTAAACGCAATCTGTGCACACCAAATCAATAACTTGGGATGGAGACTGCCTTTCTGTGCTTCCAGAAAATTCTACCCATCTTTAGACAGTATCTCTTGAAATGTCGGGCAGCATCCACTCATCCTCCACCCTTAAAAACACGTTTCTCCATCTTTCTCATTTCTCTGCCTCCTGTCCTCACAGGAGTGCTGGCACCTGGCAGAGGGAGTCTGCTCTTTGCCCAGCCTGTCCTAGAAGCACACAACAGGCAAGTGTGAAGTGGCGGAGAGAGCTTTGTGCTACACACGAGACAATCAGTGCATACCAGTGTGCAGCGCCTTGCCCCAGTGTGCCCAGGACAGCGAGCTCCTCCACCTTCCCTTCAATGAGCGGTGCAGAGTAGTAAGAAGAATATGAGTTCAGTAGATAGGAAGATATTTGTTTAAATCTTGACCTCAATTTCTCTCTGTGCCTCTCTATTGCTATTCATTTTTTTAAGATTTTTATTTA
>NW_004524732.1:488568-517724 GCF_000260255.1 Octodon degus
TGCTTTGCTAAGCTTGTTCTAAGTAGGTGCTTTAGACCACTGAGCCATCTCACCAGCCCCCTTTATTGCTATTCATAAGATAGAAGAAATAAAAATATTATGCATTTAAGTTTGAACACCAATATTTGCTGTGTGAGCTTGGGCAAATTACGTAGCCTTGCTGTGCTTGACCATGTTCACCAGAGAGTGAGATGACAGGGGCTGAAATGTAGCCACTGCCACCGCTCAGCCAAGGCTGCGTCACCTTCCCTACTCTGTCAAACTTGATCCACCTCACCTTCTTCAGGAAGCACCAGACTGAGATAGGTCCCTTTTTACAGTGTTAGAGTGATATCAGTGATGACTAGGAAACATGGTGAGAACAGTAATATTAAGTATGACATCTGTGGATCACCTGCCCCATGAAATATGCTAAGTGCTCACAGCTGATGAAGAACCAGGCCTGTTCACGCTGCTCGCCCAGCCCTTACGGCTGGTGTCTTAGTTCCTTCTGGCTGCCGTGCACTGAACAGCTTGTGAACCACATGTGTCTCCCACCATTCCAGAGGCTGGGGTCCCATGATCGAGGTACCTGTGGAGCTTATGCCCAGGAGGACCCACATCTTCATCCATGGCTCTTCCCAGGTCCGCAGAGTGCAAGGGGCATGGCCTCCTCTGTGACACTTTTATAAGGGCAGACCCTCTCCCAAGTGCATTGCTTTCCTGACTACTTTTCAAGGCTGTTTCCAGACACTATCACCTTGGGGGTAAGATCCCACATAGGGACTTAGGGGCTCACAGATATCTAGACCATACTGATTGTGAGCAGGAGAGCCTACCCACTCCCATAGCACTCTGGCCTTCACCCTTTCTATTCTTTCTTTCTTTTCTCTTTCTTCATTCCTTCCTTATTTTCTTTATTTTCTCCCTGTCTCTCTCTCTCTCTGTTGAGGTGAGGGGTATACCCAGGGCCTTCATACTAAACTCTATCCCCAGCACCTCACTCCCCCAGACAGAGTTCTGTTATATAGTCACTATGTAGCCCAGGCTGCCCTTGCACTTGCTCAGATCTTCCTGCCACAGCCTCCTGAGTGCTGGGATCACAGGTATGGACTACTACACCTGGCTTCCCAGCCCTTTTTATTTTGAGACAAGATTTTGCTAGGTTTCCCAAGCAGGACTTGAACTTGCAATCCCCCTGTCTCAGCCTTCTGAGTTTATATCAGACTAAATTATGGTATCATGATATTCTTCCTTATATGGCTTTCCACCCCTCTAGATTCCAAACTTCCCCTACATAGGGCCTGAGTAAGTAGTGTACAATTTTTTGTTCCCAAAATTTAGTGCCAAGTAGGCGCTCCCTGAATTGTGAATGAAATGAAATCAACTCATACAAAGGCAGTCAGCTGAGCATTTGTAACAGGAAGGGCCTACACTGAGAAGGTGACTTCCTAGCCTGAACACCACAGAGCTAGACATCATCTCATAGGGAAGATGCTCAGCCAGACCAGGACAAACAAAGACAAGAGCAAGGCAGACAACACCCCTGAACACCAGAAGAGACAAAACAGAACAAAAACTAAAAAACAAAAACCTAAAATGCTTGAAACATTTCCCAGCCCAAGTCAAGTGACAGACCCTCCATCTACGCATCTAGTCACCTTCAACGGGTCAGGAGATGCACTTGTGGTTGTCAAGCACAGAGGCACCAAGGGGGCTGTAAAGGAGTCTTGGGAGTTCCTGTTCCATGGTGCTGCTGGCTCAGTCTTTCTTAAGAAATTCCTCTGTCACCATCATATCATCCTGTGTTGAAAAACTTCGTAAAGTATCCTTACAGATGGCTCTCGGGCCCACTCACTCCTGCAATCAAATCCTGACGTCATCATGCCAGAAGAGGAAATCAAAACCTCATCATATCAATGCACTGATAATCAGAGACACTTAAACTAAGTAGAGAAGTGCTTGTTCAGTGTTAGCAGGGGTGAGAAAGGTCAGCATTTATCCACCTCAGGGGGCGCTGAGGGAGTAGGCATTCTCATACTGTTTTGTGGAGGTACAACTTTAGGGTCTCCAGCCAAACCCCATTTCAAGCACTCTGTTACTCAGAAGTACCAGAATGTACCTGACAAATATATTTTCCAGCATGTTCATTCTAGCACCATCTGGAATACTGAAGAACTGGAGTCTTCCAAAGTGGAGAAAACGTTTTTAGAATGTATGGGATAGTTGCACAGTAGTCGGGAGCAATGAGAATGAACACAATGGGACCGGATGTGCTAACACAGGAGATGAGCACACCGTGACAGCCAAGACCCTTGGCCTCACAAGAGGCCTCTGTATTCTCCTTGAGCTCTTTGTCTGCTCCAATTGGTTCAGGACTTCCCATACCTGATATGTAAATAAGTGATTAGGAGGTTCAGAGATACGAAGGAAAGGGTGATAGGATTTTTAATAATTTGTGTCTTTGATGTCCCTCCCTCCCTCCCTTCTTTCCTTCCTTCCCTCCTTCCTTTGTTCATTCCTTCCTTCCTTCATTCCTTTGTTCCTTCTTTTGTTTTCTTCTGGACATTTTTTTTTTTTTTTTTTTTTGTGAAACAGTGGAACATTGTTTATTTAAGACAGTGTGCATATGAGTATTTTGAAATAGAAGTAGATTTTTTTGGTGCTGAGGATCCAACCCAGGACCTTCCATGTGCCAGGCCAACACTCTACACATGAATTACATCTCCCACCTCTAACTAGCATGTCTTATCTGCTACAACAAAAATAGCAAAAACTGGATGGCTCATAAACAGCATTTATTTCTAGAGTTCTGGAGTGTGGGAAGCCCAAGCCCAGGCCCCAGCTGATTTGGTAACTGGTGACAGCCTGCCCCTTCATGGGCAGCACCTTCTTGCTGTGTCCTCATACAGCAGAAAAGGCAAAGGAGTCTCTCTGGTCTCTTGTTTTGTAAATTCCCCAAACCCAATTATGAGGACTTCATCCTCATGACCTTATAAAGGCTTCATTTTTTAACTCCATCAGTGGGGAGGCCAATATTTCAACATAAATTTGGGGAGGATATGACATTCAGACTATAGCAACACTTTCCTTTTCTTGTCTTTATGGTTATCAATTCTACCATCTATTTTTTCTTTTTAAGGTTTTGGTGTGCCAGAAAAGCAGAACCAGAGTTCTGATGCATTGAAGTGTAATTCAATCCAGGTGTGTTACGTGTGTTCCTGCAGTGGATTATGGACAAAGCCCATGCTAATGCAGAATAAAATGTAAAGATGACAAATTCTTCCTAGAGAAGTGAGAGAGGGGTTGAAGAAGAGGGGTTCAGAGAGCCAGCTTGCGCCTCTCCAGGGGAGGCCAAGGAGCACCAAATCTGGAGATTCGGGTCCCATGGGCTGCCGTGGGTCTGCAGCTCCAGGATTGCCTCGATGCTCATGCTCCGGAGGCTGGCATTGTCTTAGATGTGGCACTGGAGGAACCAGCCAAGAAACACCCCAACTTTAGCTCCAGCTGAAAGCAGTCATGGGGAAATAAGTGAGAGAGCCAGGAGGGATGGTTTCATATCACATTTCCTCTGAGCTGCTGTGGAATGTGGCTCATAATTCATCTGCAGCTACTGAACTGGACAAAGGAAGCCCAGCCAATAGAAATTCCTAGGAAACTGAGATGGGGCCCAAACAGAATGCCAGGGAATAGGTTTTACTCCTAAGTTCAAATGCCAATGTTCAAGCTGATCCTCAAAAAAGTTACTACTACTTTTCGACTGCAGATGAGCCACTTAGGCAGGAGGTAAGTGGAAAATAAGCAGTGTTCCCCTGATACTATTTTTTCTACCCCTAAATGTTTCAAGAAACTTTGAGACAGGTATGATTGTCCTTATTTTGCACATCTTGGAGCTGAGCTCAGGAAGTTTTAGCAGATTCCTCAAGGTCACACAGCTAAAGGAGACAGAATGATATCATGAAAACATCTTTTGCTGCTAGAATAATATAGACCTGCTTAGAAATCTGTACTCTATGACTCACTATTTAGGTGACTTTGGATACTTTGCTTTCCTTTCTGAATCCATTTTCCCATCAGTAGAACAAAGATAACATTATCTACCTTAAAGATCCATTGGAAACTTGGAGTGAGATCACATTTATTGCTTTCTTGCTGTCCATTCCCCTTTCTCCCCCTCCCCCAGCCTAGCAAATTGACTTTAATTTAGGTTGGTGGGGCAGCAAATATGCTCTATTGGAACACTTAATTTTCTTATGTTCCTTTAGGGGTACATAGTTCTGCCAAATGAAATGCAAGCAGAAGCCTCTAGGAAGGGCATTAATTCTAAAGAAGAAAGCTAACCCTTTTTTTGTCAGAAGGCTTTCCTCCCTCTTCTCCTTTCTTGGGATAAGAGGGAGTCCTGGAGATGGAGAAGCAAACCTCGAAACATGGGAGAGCCCGGGCCCTGCTGATGGTGGACAGCTTTCTCCTGGATTCCTCTTCATTTGAGACAAATGAACTCTCACCCATTGAAGCAATTTGCACCTGACTATGTTCTTGACTAAGAGATCAAGGTTTTTGATTGACAGGGCATGGAATATTTCTGAAGTGGAGGAAGAAATGAAGCACCTGAATCCTACACACCCACAGCAATCAGATGAGCGGCTCTTTCCTACAATGGACACAGCACTCCCTCTCTGTTCTTGGCCTTGCAGCCCTCCAAAGCTGGCCTCAGCACACTGTCCATTTATAAGAAAATTTCATCTGAAATGTTACCATGTGTGAAAAATCCCTAGCAAGGGCAAAACAATGGCATTTTCCTTCCTCAGAACTGAAGAGTTCCAAGCAACTTCTGCAAATAAATCTTCCAGTTTGACAAACACACAGGAAAAATTTCAGAGGGGCCTACGACTTACAGGGCGAAGTACCCAGAGCTTCAGCACAGTGTCTACAACCCCAGCTCCTGTGCAAGCTATAGGCTCCACTTCTGTGCTGAGACATGCCTCACCCGTGGTACACACTCATCTAATCACGGCTGCAGTGTTCTCTGCGCTTGCTTAAGGTGAGGGTTGCAGCGCAGTCCTCTCTGACCCCCTGGCCACCCTGCATGGAGCAGGGACTCTGCAGACCACTCTCAAGTGGGTAGATGAGGGTCAGGTGGAGGTCTGCGGGTTTCTTTGAGCTTTCTCCTGAACGTGGCTGGGCATTTTCATGTCTCCATAAGCTCTGCACATGTTCTTCCTTTTGCTTTCTTTTTTTCTTCCCCATTAATACCTGTGGAACTCCTACTCAGTTTACCCTAGTTGTCGATTCTTCTACCTCCCTCACAGTCTCTCTCTCTTCTGCTCCAAAGCAAGTTATACTTCTTCCTACCGCAGCACATAACCACCTTGCTACAATTTGTCTGCATGCCTCTCCTCCCTGCCATGCTGTAGTACTTAACAGCATTTAATGGCTTTTCCCCATTAATTGTATTCAAAATTGGTCCTTCAGCATAGTAGATATTAAGAATTTTGATGAATCTGGCTAAACAATCTTTTGGCTTTGAGTTGTTGCCCAGCCCTACTCCGACAACAAGACTTAACATCAGACAGGGACATTTGGCATCTACTGAAGACCAGACAATTTTCTTTGTCCTTGGTGCTTCCAGGGTAGGATAAAACATGCCCTCAAAGGGTTATGACTTTATTGTGGAGACACACAGTACTTATCTGAATGACCTAGAGTTTGGTGCAAATCGAGGTGCTCATTCGTTTAAATCATACCTCCCAGGATGACTGGCTCGTAAGCATCTCAGCTGTAAGAGTCTTGGGGAACCTTCTGTGCTGTGATACCTCTTTTCATTGCTAACAAAAGTTGAAATTTGGAATAAATTGCAGAAGAGATTGGGAGTCATTGGAGGTGACTTAGGTTTTGTTTTTTTTTTTAACTAGGAATGAAATTCAGGACCATGCACTTGCCAGGCAAGAGCTGTACTGCTGAGCTGAACCCTCAGCCCCTGGGACTCATGTTTTTGTGGCAGTCCTCCAAGGAGAAAGGCCATGAAGAATTCTGAGAGACTAGACTTGCCCTAGGTCCTCTTATCTTGGTAGCTCAGCATTTCCTATGATTATTTAAGACACCCCCAGTAAATTTTTCCTTTGCTTAAATTAGACAAAGTCCAATTTAGATGGTGACAAATAAAAAAAGGAAAAAGAAAAAGAAAGGAAAAATGTATAAGTAATACTTCCATATTCTAAAAGAATTTTCTATTTGCTCCCTGAATTGCTTTGGATTTGCATCAGCTACAAGTGATGGAAAATGCAAAATAATAATGGCTTGAAAACAATCCGAGTTTATGTATCTCAATTAGCTAGGCATCCAGGTTCCTATTATCCCACTTGTCGCTGTATGACTTCCATCTTGTGCTTAAAATCCAGTTATCATGTCACCTGTGAGAAGGAGAAAACTATGCTTCACCTTTTAGAACCCTGTTCCCCAAACCGAGCACATCATTTCTACTTACATTCCATTGGCCAAAGTATAACACCTGGATGTCTGCTATCTTTCATTCTTCTCTCTGCCAGTAGGCTGGGCCCTGTGGACCACATCAATGGTGTGTGGTGGCCTCCAGCTTCTATGGCTGTGGTTCACACAGAAGGGACTGTAGCAGAAGATCAAGGAGGCTGAGGAGGAATACAGCTGGGGGATCTGTTTCTCTGGATCCCTCCCCTCAACACTGCATTGGGATGGCTCTGTTCATCCACTCAGGGCAATGGATTCTTGCAAAAAAATTGATACTAACTGAACTTTTCTTTTAAAAACTTCTGGTAATGGTTACTTCTCTTCCTTTCACTTCATTAAGCCCTAGGGGAGGTAGCAGGTGACTACAATCTGGAGTACTGCACCATAGTTACAATTCCTCCAGACAGTCTTTGCCAATAGCCCCTTTATGATAAATCTCATCTTATCCTTATCCTATCTACGACCTCTACATGTTTATTAATTCCTACTTCAAACTAGGATAGTTCTCCAAGTTCAATAGTCTTCAAGCTCAGTTGATTTTACTTTCTGAAAATTTTTTTTTTTAGTACCAGGGATTGAACTCAGGACCTTGTGCTTGCCAGGCAAGCACCTATTCTAGTGATCTATCTTCCCAGCCCTACTTTTTGAATATTTTCATTCATTTACTTCTTGTGATTCCCATTTCTAATAACATAATTAAGCATCAAATAATTTTTATTTTCATTGTGCTATCAGCTTCGTGATGGATCATTATTTTTCTTCTTGACATTCATTTTCTAAACTATAACTCGTGACACTCTTCAGAGACACTAACTAGATCATGTTACTCACCCAGGTAAACTATTCAATAGTTTCATGATTCTTCTAGATTAGAGCTAAATTTTTAATAAGACTTTGATCAATTATATTTCTTTTCAGACTCATATCACTCTGAACTTCTTTCATTTATGAGAAGAAATTAAATGGGCTTTGCGCGTATGTGCTCTGCTCCAAAGCCCCTCACCTCTACCTGACAGTTTTCTTTCCTACTCGTCCATCAGGACTTTGCTCATAAGCCACCATCTCCTCCAGAAGGGCTCTCTGGGTGCTCTGCTTCTGCACAGATAGAACAGATGTCCCCCATACCCTCTGGTCTTTACTGCATGACTGCCCCGAAGGCATTGTCATTTCCATGGTATTTGCCCACTCCTTCCTGGTCTGTGTGTTTTCTGAGGAAAAAGGATATGCTTCATGCAGTGTGGCATTCCCAGTGCTGACTGCAGGTGCTGACCATGATGATGCTCAAAGCATACTCATAGGATAAATAAGCACACAAGTGGGCAATTGTGAGTGGAGGACAATGGGTGGGTCGCCTCCTGTCTTAAACACCATACTCCTACTTATACAGAATGCCATGGTTGACTCTCTCAGCTTACACCTGAAGTTGTCATTTTTCTGTGATGGACCAATACAAACAAAATTACTGAATTTTCACTTGAGGCCATAATAGGGCTACAGGGCCTAGACATCTCCCTTATCATACACAATAAGAAAACTGAAAACAGAAAACCATGAACAACTGTTACAAACACTGGACAACAGGCAGTTCATTATTGTGGTTCCTAAGAGTAGGGAGGCAAGAGTAGGGAGGCAAGAAAAGTGCACTTGGCTTGCTGTCTGGAATCACATTCTGGACCTCAGTGGTGGATAAGGAATCCTACACAGGGCACATCGGGATAAGTAGAGAAGATAGAGATTGCATTTGTAGGATTCCAAGGTGTCTTGGTTACTTTTCACTCATTGCTTCAACACCCAAAATGAAGGAAAGGTTTATTTAGCTCACAGTTAGTGGAAATTTTAGTCAATATTTTGCCAGCTCCAAGGCAAATGGCAGCAGATCATGGCGGCAGAAAATAATGAAGCACAGAGGAGGCGCAGCATCTGTGGCCTACATCAAGACCCTCTCTCTTCCTCCTAGGTTGACTGCAAAGACCAGGGCTCCACCGCGATGATCAGAACTCCTCCCTGGAGGTGGGACGCAGAAATGTTTTTTTTAAAACTCCTTTGTATATCATTTTCATGCTGAGTCACTCTGGGGAGGGTCCTCCCTGCCCTAGGGTGGGGTCCCCCACCCCCAGGGTGTGGAATCAACAAGCAGACCTAGCCAAGCTTTCAGATCCAGCCAAGCTTTCACATCTCCAGTTGACACAATGTATCAACTACCATGCAAGGTTATCTAAACTGTGAAGGGAAATTTCAGAGAGAGAATTGCATGCCAAAGGAGTTCTTGGAGTGCATGATGAATACTAAATCACATATAGAACTTTCTGATGGATCATAAAACTACATTAAACCAGGCAACAGATAACGGGGATTCAGGCTGAGCAATTCCTGGAGCTCAGAGCTGGGAGACGTTTGTATCTAACCAACAACAATGGAAAGTCCTCACAGATTATCTGGGACTTTTAGTAGACCCACAGGTGTCCTGCCTCAGGAGTGGAGTTAAGTTAGCCCTAGAGTGAAGCCTTCTCAAGCTGGGTCCTAGATACCTTAGAAACAAGTCTTCAAAGGATTAAACCCACCAGCATGTTATTTACCTGTCTGCCAGACAAAAATTAACATTTTTTAAAAGACCAGAGCAAAACCGGGAGACTCAGAACCAGAAATTTGTTACTTAATAAAATTTTGTCAGATGTTTCAAAGAAGACAACTATGTTCTATAATCAGGAAAGATAAGTCAACAGAAACAGATGAAAAATATGCTGACAGAATCAGCAGGCAAGGATTTTAACAAAAAATATTAAATTATATTGAAAGAACCAAAGGTGAACATTAAATATAAAAATAGTAAGGAAAGAAATGGAATATCTTGGGGGCCAGGGAGATGGCTCAGCAGAATAAGCGCTTCCCTGGCAAGTGCAAGGGCCTGAGTTCAGTCCCTGGTTCCGCAAAAAAAAAAAAAAAAAAAAAAAGAAAAGAAAAGAAATGGAATATCTTGTATTTAAAAAGGCAAAATGAAACTTTTAGAGATTAAAATAACACAATATACATTTTGATAAAACTTTGCTGGAAAGATTAAGAACTTATTATGTATTACACAAGAAAATATCAACAAATTTGAAAATTAATAATAATAAAAGCTATTCAAATGAGTCACATAGAAAACAAGATTCAAAAACATGCACAACAGATGTATTAGTGGCCTTTGAGGGGACAATAGGAGAGGAATCTTGAAAGGGTTAACATAGAGATCCAGATGGAGAGGCTGGGGCAAGTGGAAACAGAAATACTTGAAAGCATTTCAATTCCTATTTTTGCTAAAAATGTGTATTCATTTAGCCTTAGGACAATGAAAAGTTTATCAGAGCACATTTCAACCAAGCTTTTCAAGTGTGTGGTAAAGAAAGAGGTATTAAAAGTAATAAAAAAAAAAGAGAGAGAGAGAGATCCATTAGTACAGAGGAGGAAACATAAACAAGAACAGACTTTTCATCTGAAATAATGCAAAGACACATGGACCTTTATAAAATATCAAATGAAAGAACCACAAAAACACACATTGACTTAGAGGGCAGGCCAAATAGCTCAGTGGATTAAAGCACCTGCAAGCAGGAGCAGGGCCTGGTGTTCGATCCCCAGGCCTGCCGTGCCAGCTCCACCTCTGGGGTGTGCTGAGAAGGCAATTGAGACTAGGCGTAGTGGTGCACATGCCTCTAGTCCCAGCTCTTGGGAAGCTGTGACCAGGCGGATCTCTATGAGTGTGATCTAGTAGTAAGATCCTGAACACCCTGTAGAGCCTTCCCCAAAATTAAACACACACACACACACACACACACACACACACACACACACACACTAACCTAGAATCTGATATGAGAAAATTTGTTGCCAGTAGGTTTAAAGTATAAAAAATACAGCATGCTAATCTTTAGAGAGAAGATTTCAGAGATGGGAAACACTTTTAGATGATAGAAAAGAAAGGAAAAGCAAAGCAAACATAGGATACATGTGAGAGGAGGTATAAAATATTTGTTTTTTCTTAACATCTTTAAAAATTGACTCAAAAGTGAATGTAATAAAAATTTATTTTGTAAGTTTGTAATGGGTCGAAGTAAAAGGTAGTACAAGGGGGGAGTGGAAATATATTATATTTCACTATTTGTGTTTTGATATAAGAAGATTCACCTTAATATAATTGCAGATAGACTGTGAAAAGCTATATAACTATGTAATAAATTTAGAGCAGAAGTTGTCAATTTTTTTTTTTAATTTATGTATTTGGTAGAGTCTCACTACACAGCTCAGACTTGTAGTGATCCTGCTATTTTCAGCCTCCCCATACTGGTATTACAGGCATGCACTGCCTGGTCTTGGAGGCCAGCTCAGTGTGCCCAGGCAGCATATGGTGTAGAGGATTGAACCCCACTCCCTGCACTTGCCTAAGCAGGTGCTTAGTCTGCTGAGCTATCTCACTGACCCTCAGAGGTTGTCAACTTGATCTGCATCATTAGTCTTATAGGATATTGTTGTAGCTTGGAATTTTACAAGGGAACAGTACAATACAGGACACTTTATAAGATTGTTTTTAAATGAATCACCCAGGGAATCATATACCAAAATTGCAAGAAATCTGTCCACATACTAACGACCAAAGAATCCATCTGGGGGCCTGAATCCTAATATCCTGCATGAGTCCAGCTGAAACCTAGAACTCATAACAATGCTTCCCCCAAGTTCTACTGGAGGCCTAGAGGCCACAACAATGTCTTACTCAGACCTGCTTCACAGATCTGTGCTGGGAAGGCCCAAAGGTCAGTGGTGGAAGCGAGGCAGTCTATGACAGTGGGGTGAAAGATCTGTGCTAGCAGGCTGAGGGACCTGAACTGCAGCCAGGAAGCAATGCTCAGGGTAAGCACTAGAGCTCCCTGAAAAGTACCACAGCCGTTGTTGGCAACAATGAGGTCCCAAGCTCCTCCAGGGATGAGGAAAGCTGAGTTCTCATCAGGAAAGCCAACATGATAAGCTTCTCTAGGAGGCTGAGCAGTGTACCATCTTCCCCTCTGGAGTCAGGAAGAGATGCTCAAGGTGAGGACCAGAGCTCCTCCAAAGTGAACTGTAGTCATTCTCAGTGACAATGAGGTCCTGAGCTCCTCCTCCAATAAGAATAGCCAAGTTCATTAAGCAAAACAGTATGACAAGGTTCTCCAGCAGAATAGCCCAAAAGAACCAACAGCTTCCAATAGCTCCCTAACAGCTTCTCCAAACAGCTTCCCTAACAGCATCTCAACAGCTTCCCTGGTTCTGCCTCACATGCTGCTGGCAACAGCCCTCAGGTGAGCCTCCTACACCCAGCACCATGCTAGATTAGTTCAGCTGTGTGTGACAAGTGGACCACCAGTTGGCAATCCACCACAGGTACTGCTCAACTCTGTACTGCATCAGAAAACATCAGCAGGATAGAGGAAAACAGGCAACATGTAAATAAGAAAGAGAGATTATATCTCAATAAAGCAGGGCAAATTTGACTGCAAGTTGTACTTTGCACACCTTAGAGCAACCACTAAAATAAAAATTATGTTAAATTAAATAACAGACTAGTAATCCAGTAGTCAAAATAAGATGAAATAATTTTTAAAAGTCCTATCCAAAAAAAGGTAGGAAAAGACAAAAAGGCACAAAAACCAGATGAGACAAATAGAAGTCAAGTAGCTAGATGGCAGATTGAAGCCACACAATATTGCTGGGTTCAGTTAAATGGAGTTTAAACATTCAAGTTGAAAGGTCACTCTTGTATCTCAAAAAGAGAGATTTATTCACTAGAAATCTCTTTAAATAGAAAGTCAGAATAAAAAGATGGAATAAGTCTCAAAATAAGTCTCTCATCTTAAAAGGATTAAAATTGCGCAGAGCATGCTGTTTGATCAAAATAAAATAAATTAGAAATAATAATTTCTGATATTGGCCTTGAAAATCTTCAAATATTTGGAAATTACACAAGATAGTTCTCAATAACTTATAGGCCAAATAGTAAATCCCAAAAGATATTAGAAAATATAGTGAATGAAAATGAAAACACACTTCCTAACTTATGAGATGAGAGTAAGGCACTGGTCAGAGAAAACTGTGGCCTTAAGTACACATAAAAGTACATTAGAGGGCTGGGGAGATAGCTCAGCAGCATAAGCACAAGGTCCTGAGTTCGATCCCTGGTACCAAAAATAGTACATTAGAAATGTTCAAAATCAGTGACACATAATAAGCTAGAAATAAAGACAAATTGAAAGTCAAATATGTATAAGTTTAGAAATAATAAACACAAGATCCAATAGGAATGAGACCAAGAAAATAGGAAAATCATCTTAGAGAAAACCAATGAATTCAAAAGTTGGATTTTTAGAAATAACAAAAGATCAATAAACGTCTAACAGAATAACTAAGCAGGGGAAGAGGAAGACAGGACAAAAATTACTTTGAATAAGTCACAGATCAAAATGCAAAAACTAAAAACCCCCACAAATTCCCACAAGAAAATAGATCAAAATGTTCATAACCTTTACAATGGCAAAAATTACAAGGGGATTTATCCAACAGGAAAACAATCCAATAAATTTGATCTAACCAAAATTTATACCTACTGTTTCATAGATAGAATCAAAAGAATAGTAAAGCAGGCCATAGAGGGTAGAAAATATGTGTAACAGCTAACATTTGACAAAGAATAAATACTCAAAGTTCATAAAGAAAATTTGCAACTCAAAATAAGATTTAAAACCTTTTAAAAATTAGTCAAACATTTAGAACAAACACTTTCCAAAATATCCAATGAAGATGCAAAGAAAAAAGCTCAGCATTAGTCATCTGGAAAATGCAAATTAAAACTGTAATAAAACACTGGGCATATCATTAAAATGGCTAAATTTAAAAAGATCAATAACACAAGTACTGCCATTGGTATAGAGCAACTAAAATTCTCATATGTTGCAGATAATAATAAAAACAGTACAAGAATTCTGAGAAAGAGGAATTTTTTATGATCATATGCTTACCTCCACAGCAATTGTACTTCTATGTATTGTTGTAAATTTATTTCTCATAAGAGAAATAAAAGACTTAAGCACAAAAGTTCATAACAGCTTTACTAATATAATTCCAAAACTACAAATCATTCCAACTAAATGGAATGGCCAAGTAAACTAAAGGCAAACTAAATGGTGACTCAATAAAATGTGTTTTGGTATAGTCATACGAAGAGATGATGCTCATCAAAACCATTGACTAGATTAGTTGGCTTTCCTGTTGGTGGGCTCAAAATTGATACCACTTGTAGGAGGAAAGATTTAATTCTCCTTTTATTCCTGTGTGAACTCCTTAATTCCTTTAATAGGGCTCACAGTTTGGAGAGTTCAGTCCATCATCGGCTGGCTCCAAGGCAGGAACATCATGACAGAAGGGCAGGTGGAGTATAGGTGTATCTGCCTAGTTTGTGGCTAGAGAAGAGTGCCAGGAAAGAATGGGTGAGATTAGTACTCAAGGCCAATGACTCCATGAACCAGGAGATACCTTAGTAGGGCCTTGCTCCACTAATCTGATAGCTGTTTCTTAATCTAACAAAGTCAATGTATCAGGATTAGTGATCACAATTGAGTCTTTTTCAACTTTACACCTGTATACTTCTCCATGAACTATACTTAACCTCCAAATAAAGACAATATCAAGTTCATAATTCCATCTTGCATATATGATAATCCTGCATACAGTAAAAAATGCTTCCTTAGGCTGGAACATTGGGAAACATGGTGCTCTGGGTCTCACAAAGCAAATTCTTTCACTTTTCCAATTTTGAGGCTGCAAAGGGTGGTGTTCTGAAGCTTCTTGTGATGCCCTCAGGCTACCTTCTCTGTGCTCTTGTTTCTTCTCAGCAATCAAGATCTTTACTCTGTCTTTGCAGTCCACAGATTTACTGGAGCTTCCTTCCTGACCAAACTCACAATGTTCTAAATCACTCTTCAGGACTCCTTGCTCTTGATTCTCAACATAGATCTGGTTGAAAGTCCCCAATAATAGCCATGCCAAAGTGTTTATATTACATACCTTGACATTTCTTCAGCAAGATTGATTAGTCCTCTGGCCGTACTCTCAGTCTCAGAGTCTCTGGACTTATGTATAAAGCAGACAAACTTTCTGCCAAGATAACACACATCATCTGAAGTCTAGCAACCAGTGCAGTCTTTCTTCCCAGCAGAAACCTCCCAAGCCTGGTCTTTATCAGCATCATTTCTGTCAGCATTTCTTCTTCTGAACTCTGACCAGAATCTCCCATCAAGTATGGCCTAAGGTGTTCCACGCAGCATCTCCAAACCTTCCCAAACTCTTCTCACAAGCCAGCTCCAAAGACTCATAAACCACACCACCAGATACACTCACAGCAATGACCTCATTTCTCTAGCATCAAATTCTTAGTTATTTTTATTGTTGAGACAAAATATCTGACACTCAAAGTTAATGTAAAAAATTTATTTAGCTCAATGTTTATAGAGGCTTCAGCTCATAATCAGCTGGCTTCAAGGCAAGGTGGCACAGCAGACAGGCATCACAGAAGAAAAATGGTTTGCGCCAGACTGAAAGTAACAAAGCAATGAGAAACAGTCACGGCTTTCTTTCCCTGATAGCTTATCCAGGCTACGTAGGGTGGGTAGCATTCACACTCCTCATCCTAGTGCCCTTGATCCTAGGATTGCGCTGTGAGTCAATCCCAGCATCACATACCCTATATCCAGCAACCTTTGAAAAAGCCCTACCTATGACTACATGAGGCTTGTGGACAACAGCTGGATCCAAGCAATAACAAAAGTAAAATGTGAGTTCTAAAGGCACAGATGGTGTCTATCTTGTGGCCTTGCCAGTTCCAACCCACAAGTCCTCTCTTTCTTGGGCTGTGTCCATTCACAGCCTACAGCATTTCTTGGATGACATTTCATATTCATGGCATCCATGACTATATGGGGGGTTCCATTGCATGTTTGGCTATATTTCCACAGCTTTCTTCACTGCTGTCTCCAGAGCTCCTTGTACGGTCTCCCATATTTTCCTTTGAAATCTGCTTGGAAGCCTCCTTGACCCCACAACCCTTGTATTCTGCATAGCAGTAAAACCAGAACCACAAGGATAATGCCCAGGTCTGCTATCAGCAGAAGCAGCTGCCTGGTCCCCTTGGAATATGGCCACAGCAGCATCTGAGTGCTTGCATGACTGAGCATAGTGAAATGAATATCACAGAATCAATGCCCTAAGAGACCCCCCTTGAGCAGGATGCTGAAGGGACTTTCTTTGCAAATAAAAGATGAATAATTTTCACTCTTGAGCCTGCCATGGGTGGAGTATTGGTGATTCTTGTGTGTCTTTGGGGCATCTTCCTTCTTGTTGCCTGTGTAAATTAGTTGGTTTCTTTTTAAGGGTGCTAATCATGTTAGCTTCCAGACTTCCTTTGCCCCAACTTTACACATGATTCCTTCTTGCAATATGTCAAAATTTTCTGCTTTGACCTTTACCCTTAATTCTCACTCTAAATCTAGCTAAAAGCAGCCAACAGTACTTATGCCACAGTGCAAATGTTAGACTATCTTGAAATTTCCCTAGCCAGGTCTTTAGTCTGTTTTCTTTAACCACAGTTACAGTTTACCCTGAACATCACTCAGGCAGTGTGTTTATTTATGTTTTGCTATTCTGAGCATCACTTAAGCAGGTGTCATTTCAAACATGCCAATTTTTGTATTGAATAAATTTGATAAAATTGTCATTGTTATATTTCTTACTATATTATCTTATAAAAATTAGCAAAACATATGCAATTTTGCTCACTATTTATTTATTTATTTATTTATTGGCAGAACTGGGGATTGAACTCAGGCCCTTGCATGTGCCAGGCAAGTGCTTATTCTACTGAGCTATATCCCCGGCCCCAGTCACTACATATTTAAATAACTGGTAAATGGTTGATCACAGTCTTTTGCAAAGTCTCAGGAGAAAGGCAAAATGTAGACAGCTTTTCTGCCAGCGTATAACACACATACCCTCTAGTCTAATGGCCAGTGAGGTCCTTGTTGTCAACTGAAATCTCTTGGGTTTTACTGTCTTCATTCCCATCAGCTTCCTGGTATACTGAGCTCCAACCAGAATCACCCATGAAATTCTGCTTACAACATTCTGGGGTTTCTCTAGCCCACTTCTCCAAACCCTTCCAAAATTCTCCTGTAAGCCACTTCCGAAGTCTTTAAATTACCTAGTCAGTGATAACCTCTCTTCTAGGACCAATTTTGTTTATTGGTCAACTTTCTTGTTGGTGAACACAATCCATGACAGTCACAGTTCATAGGAGAAAAGGTTTACTTCAGCTCATAGTTTGGAGAATTCAGTCCATAGTCAGCTGACTCTGAGGCAGAAAATCACAGCAGAAGGATATGGAGAACAAAGTTCCATAGATCATAGCAGTCAGAGAGTGGAGGAGGGGAGAGCATCAGGGAGGAATGAACTGATGTCTGTCTACAGCGCCCAAAGCCACAGTTCCATAACCCTCCCAGATGTATCCAGGAGCATGCTCTCCTAATCTGCTGAGGGTTTCTTCAGGCATTGAAGCCGACACATCAGAAGTAACAGCTGCATTGGCCAACCAATTAACGTACTAAAAATTGCAGCCACCCGAGAAATCTAAAAGATAATTATTGAAAATGTATATGTAATGTATAATTCTCTTTATTTGAAACTAACAGAGACAGATGTAACGTACAGTGGCAAAAGTTGGTTGTGATTAAGGTATTTCAGATAGTTGCACTGAATAGACAAAGGAAACTTTTGAGGTGATAGAGATATCTTTACTGAATGTGATCATATAGGTATGCACACCTGCCAAAACTGATTAAATTGTACACATAAACAGGAATATTTCATTGTATATAATGATATCCCAAGACTTCCCAGAAGTTGCCGAGGGGTTGTCACTCAAGTTTCTGAAGACAGGCCTGTGAACGTTGCCTCTCTACCTCTCCCACTTCCAAGTGTCTCAGCCTATGCATCAGGGCTTGTCCAATTGTGCCTAGTGTGTCTTAATGAATAGTCCAGCATACAAATTTCTCCTTCCTCCCTCAAAATTCAGCCAACGTGGTGTTTTTGTCTAAAGAGTATTTTACTAAAGGATTGGTAATGAGGAAGGGAAGTCACATCTTAAGAGAGGAAACAATGAAAATGAAATGTCAGACAGAATGTCAGTGGTATTCATTATGTGCCCCTGAAGGCAGTGACTCATTGTCTCTTCACTGTGCTGTAGCCTGCTTGCATGTAGCCGGACTTAGGTTCTTTTCTGTCCCTAACTCAAGGACTCAAGATTCTGACAAGGACTGCCCATGGGAAAAGCAGCAAGTCCTGTTATATTGTAAAATAAAAAAATACAAAATCTCATTGTTTTCTCCTTTTCATTAAGCTGATGTCATCTACCTTTGCATGGCTTCTGAAAGCCAATTAAAGTAATTTCTCAAACAAAAGAGCATTTATTTCCTAAAGGGACATCTTCCTAGATTAGTGTTTTCACCAGGGACTCATTAAAAATGCAATCAACTATACCTGCACCAGATTCATTGAATATGAATGAAGTTCTTGGCCTGGGATCTGGGGGTCTGCATTTCATCTAACATGTCTTCTCTCCAAACATCCCTGTCTTGAATTCTTAAGCATTTTAAAACAGTAAAAAAAAATTGTGGTTAGACAACCCTCCAAATGTGTACTATCACTAAGGAGTCCTTTAAGCTCATGGCCTTTCCTCTTCAATTTCAATAATTGATATTTGAATTTCATGTACAAGACTAGCCTCACTCTCAGTCCCCAACTCCATAAGTCCACGTTTGGAGCACAGGAGTTTTAGGCACCAGTCTTACAATACTGCTGTGGGTTCAGAGTCACAGACTGCTGACCTGCCGATGGGCTCCCAGGCCTTTGGGTGGCTGCGGAAACAATTCATAACTCAAAGTCTGTCTGGAGCAGTTACCCCTAACAATCTTCACTGCTCTTATGCACAGATCACGGTAGGCTGCATCCGGCACAGAGAAGTTTCATATTCAGCTTTGAAAATACAACTTGCCATTTGGAATCTTTAGATTGGCAAGATCTAAGTGACAATTGCTGGGTGAAGTTCTGGAAAAGTGACCCTAACTTAAGACCTATGTAGAACCACAGGGTTGCTTAAAGGAAAACCATGAAGTAGAAAATGGCAAAGCATTCCCTGAGGCTCACAGATGTTCTCTACAAATGCTAGAAACATGCCAATGGCTAAAACTCACTTTTGAGGCCTCTTATCAGCAAGCAAAGATCAAGAATCAACACTAACCATGTGGCTTGATGTAAATAAAGTTTTCAAAGACCTGCTGTTTTCCATTCCAATAATTGCTTCCAGAAGCACAAGTCTTTTTTCCCCTAGAACTGGTTGAATTCCTTTGATTTCTCCCTGGATTGTGAATGTGGAGAGCAAGCACAAATGCATTAAACTCAGTCTTTAGCCACAAGGCTCTCTGAGACTCGTGGAAATCATGGTGTTTCCAAAGCCAGCACATGCAGGAAGTTTCCCTTTGGTATTTTAAATCTAAACAATATATATTTTACTATTTTATTGAATAATGTGAATCTCTTTAAGCATAGTTGACATGTTGTGTCTTACTATGAACTTATTCTCCTAAAACTTCTATGAACTATGGCTGCTAACATGTATTTAATGCTTCTGTCTTCAGGCTGTCTTGTCTGTTAATGGTCTGATGTATACACAATCCTATGAAAAATTCTACATTCACCTTCATTTTGCATTGTGTATACGAGGCACAGTTGTTACAATTGTAGATTGAGGGACAAGAGGTCCAGCTAGAAGCACTGACTATGATGTTACGCCCCTTCAATAAATGTTTGCCAAATGTCAGCTGTGAACCAAGTGCTGGGGTTATGGTGATGAACACGAGAGATGAAGACACCTGTTCTGATAGAGCTTATGTTTTATTTCAGCTCTATCATGAAGTTTGCCATAGTTTATCTAACCAACTTCTGTTGTAGGGTAGTTAAATGGCTTCTGAGGTAATGGCCTTACAAAGTACACTGTGAGGATCAGCATATTGAGTTATAAATCTCTATCCCAGTCTCCAGCTATTTCATTAGTAGAGTTTTGTACAATGGTGATTGTAAAGCTCATTAACATTGTTCAGGGGACCGGTGGGAGAGCTCAGTGGTCTAAAGCACCTGCTTAGGCAAGCTTAGGCAGGCCCAGGGACCATGGTTCGATTTCCGGCACCACATGTCATGCCAGCCCCACTCCCAGCCTGGGCTGAGCTGGCTACAAATAAAATAAAATAAATAAAATAAAATAAAGGCCTCAGGAATTTAAAAACAAATAAACAAAAAATAATTGTTCAATAATCTTCAGAAAAAGCAGTGATTTACACTCCCACCAACGACAGGTTTCTGAGAATGTCTATTTCACCACAGCTTTGCTGAAGTAGACTATTCTTTTTCTCTTGTAATTCTTGTCCACTGAGAGAGGTCACATTCATAGATCTGTAACGACAAAAGCCATACTTAGTTTTCTTTATAGAAAATGAATTTCACAAATTCAAATAACTGAATAGCACATTTTTAAATGCTTCATATTCCTTCCTAATCAAAAAGCAAAAAACAATACTTCCTTCTCAGTGCACAAGAATATCTTTGTTGAGCTGTAGATTTTTTTCCCCAAGATATGTATCTGTCATTAAAAGTGCTTATCGACATATAATCTCTCCACAGACTAGCTCACTAACATTTTTGACCTTGTAAGCCACTGGCTTCTTTGTGAGGCAGTGACTTGCCTATTCTATAGGAAAGCATCTAAAACTACACTGTCACGTGAGATAACTTTCAATCTGGGTAATTTTAGAGTCTTCCTCACTCTCCCTCTCTTAACTGGAGTGCTTTTTCCTTGGGATTCCCAGGGCACATTTTATGGGCTTTCATGGTGATGCTTAACATCCCCGATCATGCTAAATGGATACTTTCCTCAGCTCTCCCTGGAAAACTAAAGTTAATTGCAACTATTGAGAGAAGTAAATGAATAAACCATTTAAACTGAGTATTTTTATGTACTTATTTACCATTTGTACTTCTTTGGAAAAGTGTCTATTCATTTCACTGGCCCATTTTTTGATTGGAGCTTTTTTGAGGGAGCGTCTATTTTTTTTTTATTTTAGTTCTTTATATATTCTGGATAGTAGCTGTATGTCCTAGGAGTGCTTAGTAATTTTTTCCTATTCTGTAGATTGTTCCTTCATTTTCTTGGTTGTTTACTTAGTTGTGAAGAAGGATTTTTAACTTTATATGATCCCATTTGTTGATGCTTATGCAATTGAAGTTCTATTTAAAAAGTCCTCGCTTATACATATGTCTTCAAGAGTTTTACCTAATTTGTTTTCTAGTAGACTCTGTTTCTATTCCTATATTTAGATTTTTGATCCAGTTTGACTTAACTCTAATGCAGGGTGAGAGAGATGGGTATAGGCTCATTTTTCCTAATGTGCTAACTAGTTTTTCCAGCATCATTTCTTAAACAGGCTATCTTTTCTCCAGTACATGTTTTTAGCCCTTTTGTAAGAAATCAGGCCGTGACATTTGGGGCTGAGGAGATGGCTCAGTAGAATAAGTGCTTCCCTGGCAAGCACAAGGGCCTGAGTTCAGTCCCCAGTTCCGAAAAAAAAAAAAAAAAAAAAAAATCAGACAGCTGAAGGAACACCGGGTGGTCTCTGCACCTTCTACCCTGCGCTCTATCCTATCCCAGTGGTCAATATTTCTATTTTTGTGACATTACGATGTTATTTTTATTATGATAGCTTTGTAATATGACTTGAAATATGGGATTGAGATGCCTCCTGCTTTGTTTTGTTACTGGAGATTGCTTTTGTTATTCTAGATCTCTTCTCTCTCTCTTTTTTTTAATTTTATTTATTTATTTATGTGTGTGTGTGTGTGTGTGTGTGTGTGTGTGGCCACTCAGCCCACCAGGGGGCGGGGCTGGCTGGCATGTGGTGCTGAAGGATTGAACTGCGGTCCCTGTGCTTGCTAAGCTTGTTCTAAGTAGGTGCTTTAGACCACTGAGCCATCTCACCAGCCCCGTCTAGATCTCTTCTCATTCCATATAAATTTTAGGATTACATTTTTATAGTTCTGGGAATAATGTCATTGGTATTTTGATTGGGGTTGCATTAGATTTATGTATCATTCTTGGTAACATGGCCATGTTGACAACATTGGTCTTGCCTGTCCAAGAACAGAGGATGTCTTTCCATTTTATTTTTTTTAATTTTATAGAAAATAGGTAAAACAAGGGCTGCAGGGATAGCCCAGTGGTCTAAGCACCTGCCTAGGCAATCATAAGGACCCAGGTTTGATCCCCCATACCGCCCCTGGTGGGCCCAGCCAGTCTCTGAGACCAGTCATGGTGGTGCCTGTTTATAATCCCAGCAATGGGGAAGCTAAAACAGGAGGATCACTACAAGTCTGAGCTGCATAGTGAGATCCTATACCAAATACACAAAATTTAAAAAAAAACAACAACCTTAAAACTAAATTCATATGTTCTCTTCAGTCTTTTTTTTTCCAGAATGTTATAGGTTTTGTCATAGAGGTCTTTGACTTCCTTCACTAGGTTAATTTCTATGAAAAGCAAAATAATACTGATATTACAGTTTACTCAGTAAGAATGGTTATCATTAAGAACTCAAAACACAATAGAGATTCCTCAACACAATAAAAACACAAGATACACTTGACCTATTTACACTTCTGGGTATCTTCCGAAAAGAGCTAAAGTTATTGCTCTGCACAAACACATGCACACCTGTATTCATAATAGTTAAATTATGGAAGCAGACTATCAGCAGATGAAGGGATAAAGAAATGTGGTGTTTATGCACAGTGAGTACTACCCAGAAGTAGTGAAGAACAAGTTTGAATCATTTATAGGAAAATAGATGGGTCTGTAGACGTAATGCTCGCTAGATATCATATGGTTTCTCATTTGAGAAATCCAAACTACAAATAATTTAAAGAAGGAATGAAAGGGAGATAGTGGAAAATATAGAGAAAGACTGTGAAGGTGACCAGGGGATCTGGGGAAGAAGGAATCATGGTGGGGACAGAAGGGTACAGACAATAAAGATATAACATAAACATGTACCAACTCTACAAAACAAGTATAATTATTATGTCATGCAAATATGTATCAATAGAAAGAGTAGCAAAACTCCAGAAAGTTCTTTCCACAGTGCCTATCACGGAAATACTCTCAACAAATAGCTGACCAATGAAAGGAGAGGTGGACAATGCCCAGAAACTGTGGCCACTGCTAACTGCTGGGAAGGGGTTCTGCAACCTCAGAGTGCATGAATCACGTAGGGCAGCAAGCCCACCAAAGAATGGACCACCTGAGACTGGCTCACAGGTAGGGGTTGGCTGTTCAGATTCCGCACACAGGTGGGAGAACCATGGGGCCTTTGAGCTCTAGGGGACCAGGAACCATGACTTGATCTCTAAATGACCATGTCTCACACTCTTCTGCCCTCTTCAGCAGAGCTGAGGTATAAGCACTTTGCTACCCCTCACCCAGTGCCTTCGTCCTTATGTCATCTCTGTGAGGGGAGCTAGGAGCAGTTTCCCTGTTTGAAGTCACACAGAAATTACACAGAAGCATGACTTTCAAACTGGGCATGAACATGGCCAGGCTACACACTTCCCTGAGCTCATCGGGGGCAGAAGAGAGAAACTGAGATGATGCTGGGCTTGCTGGGGCAGGTGAGGTATGGGATCCTGTGTGTGGTTGCCTCCAGCTAATTCCTGAGTATAGGCAATTGACTAAAACAGATTTTTTTCCTTGTACGTAGATATTATAAATATAGAACATTAAATCACCCTGCCTTCATTCCTAATCAACACACCCCTACCAGTTGGTCTAATATGCACACACAGCATGACTAATGCGATTCTGAGCATGAAGGGTTAAAAATCAATCAAATGATAACAATTTTAATAAATAAGAACTCCACGGCTTCCTTGTTGGCTGCTCAGTTAATCATGAATCACGAATTCCCTGTTAAGGCAGTGCTAACCGCCATGCCAGCCGCCCCACTTCTCAAGGGTCTGGTCCAGTTTCCCAGTTTCTCATTGAGCCTCCCTGACCTTCCATCACACAGGACCGCTCCCACTCTACCTCCTGCCCTGGAGGATTCCTGATGTTCTTGTTTCTGTGCTACCGACCAGAGTCTTCCTACTTCCTGGACTATGAGGAAAGTGGAATTTGGTGATCAGATTGCCTGTCACTGGCTGAGATGTTGCTCTTGCTTGGCCCCAGTTCTCCCTGTCAAATGGATATGTCAGTGCTGACCTAATGGAGTCTTCATGAAGATAGAATAAGATCACCTGGTACTTGAGGCCAAGTAGCCTCATTTGCCCTTGAGAAAGCAGCAGGAACACAAGTCTGGGCACAGAGGAGGTGTCCAAAGGGCCAGTGAACCATGGAGCTGTTTAACATGAGGCTTTGGGCAGTGTCAGAGGTTAGCTGAGTGTCACTGTTCACAACTATGCAAGTTGAATGGCACTGTGCTTGCTGATACTTGGACAAGATGATCTTGATTGTGTAGTAGAGGAGAAACTTCTTGTAACATCCAGGGACAGAGCAAATGTGCCTTTCTGGCTGAAGAGTGAGGTAATGTTGGGCAAGAAGCTTCTCACATGCTCAGTGAGACCTGGGAAACACCTGTGTTGTGGGACACAGTGGTCTTCCTTATCACAAGGAGGATAAGGAGAGCTGCATGGATGTCCTCACCAGTCCATTCAGCTTGTCCAACAGGAGAAGCTTTGATGGGAAGCCCCGGGAGACATGAGTTGGACACCCTACAGTGCTTTGCACTGGGTAGATCATACCGACAGAGCTGCATTCTCTCCATGTCTCACGCTGGAGCAGTGCAAGTTGTCAGAGGAGCAAGTCAGCCTAGGAAGATGACTGAGTCCTTGCCCTTCAGAAAAATTCATTGAATCAGAAGAATTTTAGGAGGCATGTGTTCTATTGCCCCGTTCTTGATGGACTGTCATATGTACATAATGTGTGAAGTAGGCCAATGCAAAAGGCCACTGGAAGAGGCAACAGTATAATCAGGCTGCTGAGCACTCTTAACTGTTATATTCTGAGTTTTTTTTTTTAACGAAATCTCACAATTCCTAATTTTTGCAATTAAATAAAATCTTCATAGTTCTGTATCAGTCAACAGTATCAGGTCAAACAAATCATGTCTATAGGATATTGAGAGTCCCTCAGCTAATTTGCAACTTGGTGGGAGCTAAGCTTAGTGTTGTGTCTATATTATAAGATGACCCATAAATTTAGGTCTGGTTGCCTCAAATGGTGGGTCTCAGCATAATGTGCTTTAAGAACATATCATCTGCTACTTCCCTTTACTGATCACCTGTGTTGCTCCCACCAGCCAGAGCAAAGAAATTGGGAGCACATGGACTGGAATTGCTCCCAATTCAAATCCCAATTCCACCACTTGTCCATTATTTCACCTTGGGAAGTGATTTTTTTCTCTTTATTTTTTACTTTCTAAGAAAATAAAAAATAGTAAACAATAAAACTCCATTAAAAATAATACACAATTTCACTAAACAAAATGGTAGGAATTAAACAATGGTTGTTATGTTGCATAATGTTGTCTTCAAATTAGTTGTTTAGATTACCAGATATAAGCATGCAAAATTGGTTTTAAAAAAGTAAAAAACTAAAACGGAGAAGAAAAAAATTTAAGTATTAACTGTTCCTTTCAATAGACCAGTAGAAATCAGCAGTACAATTATCCAAGCTATGCTGTATATATAAATAAATATATCTTTTCCCTTTCTTTTTTCTTTCTTTTGTCCTTTTCCTCATCCCAGCTGTTCCTACCCTTCAGATTTTTCCCTTTCATAGTATCTATTGTACCTTTTAGATTTTATTTAGTCTTTCAAGTTCTTACTTTATACTAACAAAACAATATGATGTTTGCTCATGAAGATCTGATTTATTTCACTTATGAGTATGGGCCCTAGTTGTATCCATTTACTCATAAAAGCCTTAAGTTTATCTTTTTTATAGCTGAGTAATACTCCATTGCATAAAAATAATACATCATTTTTGTCCATTCCTTAGTTGATGGGCATTTGGGTTGTTTCCAACATTTAGCTGTGACAAATTGTGCTGCTGTAAACATGGGTACACATATATTGCTGCGGTATGATGCTTTTCAATTATTCTTCAAGAAGGGGAATAGCTGGGTTGAATGGGCTTCTAATCTTAGTTTTCTAAGGAATCTCCACAATGATTTCCACAGTGATTGTGCCACTCTGCACCCCTACTAACAAGGGAAAAGGGTTCCTTTTTCCCCACAGTCTTTCTAGCATTTGTTATTGGTTCACCTCTTGATGATAGCCATTTTTTCTGGGGTGAGATGGAATCTCAGTGTTGCTTTAATTTGTATTTCTTAAATGACCAATGATGTTGAACATTTTTCATATACTTATTTGCCATTTGCATTTCTTCATGTGAGAAGTATATATTCATCTCAGATGCCCATTTTTGGATTGGGTCTTGTTTACTGGAAAAAAGATAGTCTCTTTAGTCAATGGTGCTGGGAAAACTGGTTTTCCACATGCTGAAGACTAAAATTAGACTCATGTCTATCACCCTTCAGTAAACTACAGTCAAAATGTTTTTTTGTTGTTGTTATTGTTGTTTGTTTGTTTGGGGTTTTTTTGGTATTTTTTAGGGAAGGGTCTACAGGGTGTTTAGGGTCTCACTACTAGATCAGACTGTTTACAGCCTCCCAAGAGCTGGCATTGCAGGCGGGTGCCACCACACCCAGTCTTGATTGCTGTCTCAGCATGCCTGGGGGCAGACTTGGGGATCAATCCCCTGGCCCACGCTCGCAGGTGCTTTAATCTGCTGAGCTACTTGGCCAGCCCATTATAGTCAAAATGGATCAAAGATGTAAATATTAAAACAGAAATATTAAATCTACTGGATGAGAAAGTAGGTTGAAAACTTGAAGACGCAAGGGTAAGCAGAGAGCTCATGAACAAAAACCAAGCTTCATTGGGAAATACTTCAAAGAATCAACAACTGGGATTTCATCTTTTTAAAAAGTTTCTCCTCCATGAAAGAAATCACTAACAGTGAAAGAAAACTCATGAATTGAGAAAAAAAAAATTTAGCTGACTGAGTGGTGATTTAAATTTGGATTCTTCAGCTATAGTTGAAGTAGTATGGTCATAAGCACCTTAATTAAATTAATGCCTTTAATTCTCAAAACAGACAACCAAGGCAAGGAAGGAAATCGACCACATCCCAGGGGAAGACATGCTCAGAAAATGATGTCTCCTCCCTGCTGCACAAACCTGTGTGGTGCTGGGGTAGAGAAACCCTGAGTGTGGTGTCTGCCCTCAGGATGCCTGCCCGCTCACAGACCATAGACCTTGGCTCTGGAAGGACCAGTCCAGCCTTCTTCCATTGTAAAGGTGCCTCCTTGGCTCCAGCTGGGGTGCCTCCAGGTGGGAGCCACCTGCTCTGTGAGCCAGAAACTCCTACTTCCTCCGCTGTGTGATTCCTGCATCCCTGTAGCTTCTGCCTCACAACTCTACTTTTCCAGAAGATGTATCTCACTTATTCTTTACTCTATGATGTAATTCTCATTCACTGACTGGGTACAGAAGCCACATCTACCATCTCTTTATCCACTTCTTTGCCCCCTGCTTTCTGAACCAGTCTCCTGTTTTCTAGCCAGAATGCCTGTGGTCAAGCTCACATACTTTGGGGTTGTCAGTCTGGCTCATGACACTTCCTGGATATGCCTGCTTGAGTGACCGATTTACAAATCTCTAAGAGACTTAATTTCTCCATTAGTAAAATGGGGCCAACATTACCTACCACCTGAGGTTACTGTGAGGTTAAAGGAGCTACTGAATGTAAAACACAGAGCCTGATGCCAAACACAGCCATAATTATCATCTCTAATATATTTATAATTAATAATAATAACACATCTCTCTTCCCTTTTCCTTTTTGGATAAATTAGGATGAAACACTACATAATAAAGGAGAAACTTTAACAGGTGAGTAAAAACAATAGCATAAAGATGCTACCGGCAGTTGTGACCGGGATCCCTCACATGCAGGCTTCACTGGATCACTGTTTCTTCTCAGAGAAAGTGCCTCTAGCAGCAGCCTCCATTTGCAAATACCTCCTAGGAAGGGCTTTTTATTACTGTGGGCATGGGTGTGGCTGGGGCAGATTTTTCATTGCTATGAGAAGCAGACAGAATACAAATCAACATTAAAAAACTCAGAGCTTGCCTCCAGGGAATAGTGGAAGGACTCAGAAAACCTGGGGTGTGAATCCCACCTTCCTGCTGACTAGCTGGTAGCCAGGGATGTTGTAATCTGCCGCTGGACCTCTTGCTTGTGGGCCTCTTCAGCAGTTGCATTCTATGACCAGGGATCCAATGTGCATGCCAGGATTCCCCTGCAGGCTCTTTCTCCCCACCTAGAGCTGGTCCAGGTGGGACTGGCAACTGGGCGGAGGCTGGGTATGTGCCCAGACAGCTCTGAGTGAGCCAGGAGGAGCCTGCTTGTTACCAGGGTGTGATTGTTCTTGTGATTTGGCAGCACCCGGCAAACTTGTCCCATCAGGGCCGAGCTAAAAATAGGTCTAATGCATGTGACTCAGAGGAGCCAGCAGCCCGCACACAGGAGGCTGCCCAGTGGGCACAGCTGAGTACCAGCACGGCCTGGGGCTCAGCAGCCAAGGAGCTCAGGTTTGTCTGATTTTTCTCACACGTATCCTCCTTGCCACCCTCCCTCCGAATCTCCCACACCAGGGTTCATGTCTTCTTGCTCGCTTTCCTCCCTGCCTTATGTTTCTGGATGGCAGAGCCTTCCAGCCTTGTAGAAGCTGGTTGTGGGCATGGGTGCTGGGTTCAAGCCTGGCTCTAATACTTTCTAGTTGATCGATCCTTCAACATGTGATCCTTCTGACTCTAAAATGCTTACACAATCCAAAGGTGTTAATTATCCCTAGTCCTAATCCCTGCTTGTTATGAATGTTAAAAGCAGGAAGTGGCTTGGGCAATGGTTCTCCTAATTTGCCAAGCATCATAATTATCTGGGTGGATGGAGTTCACTAAAACAGCCACGACGGGGCCTGGTCCCCGGTTTCTGGATTAGAGAGTCTAGATTTTTCTGAACAAATTCCCTGGCACGGCAGATGGCAGGGCCATAGGCTGAGGGCCCCAGGGGGCGGGTGAGTGTGTGAGTTCCAGAGTCGGACGTGAGGGGTGAGTGTCCTGCTCTGCACCTCACTCCTTTCAACAGAGTGTCTGCGCACAAATTATTTTCTGAGCCTTACCTGGAAAACAGGAGAACAATATGGCAAACAGGAGAATAATAATTCCTCCTTTATAGTGTTAGTGTGAGGATTAAATGTGTTAATTCATGTAAAAGAACTTAAAACAGCATCTGGCAACAGCAAGCACTGAATAAACATTAGCTTTTATTAGCATCAGAGTCTGCCCAGAACATGAGTTCAATGCGTGTTCTCTCTCTCTCTCTCTCTCTCTCTCTCTCTCTCTCTCTCTCTCTC
>NW_004524732.1:517824-532169 GCF_000260255.1 Octodon degus
CTTTGCACTTACTGAAATTTGGTGCAAATCTATTAAGTTTGTGTTTAGCCAATTGTGCCTAGTTTGTGTCTAGCTGTTGTGCTGAGTTTATTTCTGTTGCAGCCCTTGCAAGTGAACCTGTTGTGCCCCTCTGGCACAACAGTGATCCTATTGTGCAACTAGCCCAGGGGTCGCAGGGGAGTGAAGAATATCTCCCACACACTAGCAGAGGGTGGTTTTGAGCTGGGTTTAGGGAGTTCTGAGGGCACGGCAGAAGTTGTCACTCACTTGGTGGGTTTAGAAGATGGGCTCTGGAGATGTCCCCAGGGCACAGCAGATGCTCTCACTCATGCAATGTGTCTGGCTTTAGTCTGGAGGGTTCCAGCGGGTGTACGGGAGCTGGAAGCTCTCCCATACACTTGTAAAGCCTGGGCTTGAGCTGGATCTAGGGGGGTCTCAAATGCATGGCAGAAGTTATCACTCTCTTAGCGGGTTTGTGGGGGGGGCGCTCCGGAGGAGTCTCCAGGGTGCAGTAGATGTCTCACTCACCCGGGGTGCCTGGGTTTGGTCTGGAGATTTTCTGAGGGTGCATGGCAGCCAGAAGCTCTCTGATCAATTCTTTACTGTGCACATTCATAGGTATAAATTTGTTCCTTGAGACTCATTTTACTCTGTGTCACAGATTTTATGATGTTATGTTTTTATTGTTATTCAATGATAGAAAACTTCTAAATTCTGCATCGATTTCTTTTGTGATTCATTGATTATTAAACACTTTTTTACTTAATGATAGCTTTTTTGCATGATTTTTGACATAGAATCTTGCAAAGTTATCCATGTTGGCTTTGAATACACTATGTACCTGTAATGTACCACAGACCCATGGTAATGCACTTGGCTCAACCTCCCAAATGCTGGGATTATAATCTTGCATTACCATTCCCCACTTTGCATGTTTCTTTCCTGTTGAGTTTTACTTTCATTTCTGTATAATCTGATTGCATAAAGAAAATTATTCAAATTCTTCTGCATTTATTTATGTATGCTTTATTGTCTATGATAATGCTAATTTTCGAAAAAATTCCATTTGTTTTGAAAACATATTGTCTATTCTATTGTTATTAATGAATCAATCTATAGATATCTGTATGTCTATTTGTTCAAAGATGTTGTTAAATTCATATTTTGTTGAATTTTTAATTGGTCAGTTTATTTGTGAGAGTGGGACACTGAAATCCACCACTATGATTGTATTTGTGTTCATCTGTCCTTCTCTATTCCTCGTTTTTGATTTTAAGCATTTACGTATCAAAACTTGATCCATGCATAATTCAGATTCTCTTTGTATTAAGTTGTTTCTGCATTCCTATATGTCACGGCCATTTTATATATTCTGATAATTTCAGCTTGAAAGTACAACAGTTATACCAGCTTACTTTTGTGTTCCAGATGCATGTAGTATCATTTTCATTTACTTTGCTTTCATTTTTTGAACTTCATTTTGGATGAAATGTATCTCCTTAGATAATTTATGGTTGCATTTATGTTTTCTTTTACTTAATCTATCTCTTTGGGCATTTTTATAGAATATCTAAAACCACTGACATTGAGAGTTATCATTATGAGGTGTTACTGCAACTTATTGAATTAATATTTTGTTGTTGATTCCCTTATTTTTGTTTTTTGCTTAATTAGTCTCTCAGATGTATATTTACTTTGTAACCTTGGTGCTTTAGTCTCCCTGTCTCGGTCTAAAATTTACTTGAGTAGTTTTTGCAGGGTTGATTTAGTTGTCATGAATGTCTTTAATATCACTTTTCAATGAATAGACTGTGAATTCTCCATAAATTCAGAAGTCGAATTATGCTGGAAATAGAATTATAATTTGACAATTGTTTTCTTTTTGGATTTGAAAACTTTTATCAATATATGAAACATTAGCTTATAGAAATTGTAAGAGGAAACTTTGCAAATTTAGGGTAATAATTCTATATTCGATTCTAGTGTAACAGACATAGAGATCCTTAAGAATCACCATCAGAAAAGGACCTCTCCATGAAACTTCAAAACTAAAATTTCAACAAATATAAGCAATTATAAAAGCTATTAGAGGAAAAAAAGTATATAATATATAAAGTAAGCTTACTGACAAAATAGCACATGTGTAACCAAAACTTAACTTTTTTCTTAAATTTATATTTTAATCTTTTTATCTTTTTTCTTTTTTATCTTTTTAAGCTCACTAATCATCTTATATTTCTTCTTGATCTCTTCAAATATGTTGACTAGATTTTTCATTATTTGCTTGTAATTTCCTGTTTTTTATTATCAGAGATCAGTTTATGAGTGGGTAGGGGTTTTGACACATCTTGTCAGTTTTCATTCTCATATTTATGTTACTTTATGATGAAAGTCAAAGATCAGTTAGGGTGGACCCTGTGATGTGTCATTTTGTTTGGTTATGCTAGGATGTTTACAAACCTCTTGATAGCATACAACTTAAATTTCTTGGTACCAGGGATTGAACTAAAGACTGTCTGCTTGCCAGGCAGGTGCTTATGCCATTGAGCTATATCCCCATCTCTGAAACCTGATATTTAATGGTCTTCTTTGTGTCTAACCTCTCCTTTGGGTCTGATCCACAGCACAGCTCAGAGAGAAGGAAAGAACTACATTAATGTTCATGACACAAAGATAAATTATATTGACAAAAAGTAAACATCAATTATAGCAAAGAATTATGGACTTGTTTATTGTTTATTTTGTATCATTTTCCTTCACTATATTATTTTATTACATCTAAAATTCTTCTAATGGTGTTGTTAGGGTTTTCTATAAATAAGATTATATCAACTGTAAATGAAGATGATTTGATTTCTGGATTTCCCATTTGTACTTTCTTTTCATTTTCCAAAATTATCGCTTGAAATATCAAGTTCTATATTAAATATAAGTGGTAACAGTGGATGTTTTTTCAAAATGGAATAAGGACCTTTTCTTTTTTTCTTTTTTTTTTTTTTTTTTTGCTCCTTGAATGCCTTCAGGGCACTTTTGCATGGCTGGAGTGTTGTGGGGATCGAACTACAGCAAACTGAGTCTGCCAGCATTGTGGAAGCAGCCACTTAAAGAACGGAGCTAGGGCTAGCCCCCCCCCCTTCCCTTTTGGAAATACTGTCAACTCTGCTTGAGTTTCCTTTTCCATGCTGCCCTTCCTAGAGTCCTTGCTAGAGACATCATATTGCAGGGGGAAGGAAGCTTGGAGAAGCAAGGACTGAGTGTTGTTTTACAGATCACAACAGAACCTGAAAAGCTGAGCAGGAACAGGCTTCCCTGAAGTCTGGAGGAAGAGGAGGAGGGTCCTTGGGGTGTGATCTGGAAGGTTCTCTCTCCCTATCCCTCCCTCTCAGGGACAGGACTGAATAGACACAGGGTGTCTGGTCTTCTAGCGGGGACACTTTCCACAAAACCATGTCCACGGCCCAGAGGCACCTGAAGACTGTGAGAGTATTTAGGGAATACCCAGCCCCAACCCTATCCCTTCACCACAGACAGACATTTGAGTTGTTTATCCTTTGCTTGCTTACGATTGAAGATGACATTGCTGTAAACATCTAACATTTCAATATAAATGCATTTTCCTTAGGAAATACTTCATCAGAAACTACAGACAGTAATAACTAAAAGAAAGCTGGGTTCATTGACTCCTCAAGGGGAGGAACTTCTCATTTCCCAGAATCTGAGACCTCAGGCCAGGAATGCTGGGGTCTACGCTATGCGAGGGTGGGAGGAGCCCCGGGCTATAGCTCTGATGAAGGAATTGCCTGAGGATACGCAGAATCTGACTCAGAAATTTTGAGGTGGGGCTCAAGTTCTGGTTTTCTAGGAAGTTCTAGGGAATGCTGATTTTGCTGACAAAGAAGACTACACTCTTGAGGCAAGAGTTTGGGTAACCTTGCCTTTGTTGGCTATTCCTCTATAACAGCCTCATCTAAAAGACCCAGAATGTTTTAGATTCAGCTCCAAAGATTTTCCTGGACTTGCGGCTGGCTGGGTTGGGCAGCTCTCTTCCACTGGGCTCAGCACTCATCCTACTGTGTTAACTTGCGTGTCCTTCTCTCTTTCCAAGGACAAGAGCCAGTCTTCTTCCTCACTTTATTCTGAGCATCTGGCAAAATCCTGTTGTGGTTTGGGTAAGTGAGTGGGTGGATGGATGGGTGAATTAATCGAGGTAGGAGGAGAGGGGAGAAGGAAGTAATGCGTTAGGGCAAGCGTAGTGAGTAACTAGATTTGGCCTTGAGATTGTTATCATGTGGTTAGGGTTCACTGAGCTCCCCCAAAACACAGAGTCAGTGACCCTCCTCTGATCCTTGACGGCTCTTTCCAGGCCCCCCAAAATGCTGACACTGAACCAAGAATGAACCCAGATAAGTGAATAAGATCCAGGAAGCTTAGAGGTCCCTCACAGGGTGGCTCTAATAAGTACCAGAAAACAAAAAGCAGGTGTTGGCAATCTTTCTCCTGCTCCAAGAGTTATTTACACAAGTTTCCAAAGCAATCCCCTTCATCGTCTGACACGCCTATCACACGGCTGTCTGGAGAGAATGTCTGGAGTTAGCACGGTGGATTATAGACTGAGTCCTTGAGGCTGAGCATAGTGAGTGCCCTTCCCTTCCCCCACTCCAAGGCCACAGGCACAGAGCCCAATCCCAACCCCTAGTGCTTGGGGTCCTGCTGGTCCTCACAATAAAAGCACGAGCTGAGGTCAATGCAAACCTATCCCTCCTATTTGAGGTGAAAGGTGGCGCTATGGCTTAAGTCTAGGTCTCCCCCTAAATCCTCATACACTCATAGGCAGGGCTGTGGGGAGGTGAATGGACCAGGTAGGGGTGACACTGATTAGTGTGGGTTAGTCTACGGTGGAGCTTATTGAGGAACATGAGGTTGGGAATGAAGCTGGTACAGGAGGGTCACAGAGGTGTGATCTGGAAGGGTCTCTCTCCCACGCCTCCCTTGATCTCTCTCCCTGCCTGCTTCCTGGAGCTGTTTCTCCTCGGCCCCACCACCTAGCCTTGGGAGCCAGCCCACTGTGAACTGAAACTGTCATAAAAATAGATCTCTCTTCCTTTAACTTGTGGGGGCTGGGTATTTTGTCCTAGCAATGAGAAAGTAGCTAAGACAGGTCGAGTTAGAGTTGTAGAGCAGTGAACTTGAGCTTGGACATCTAACAAACCCAAGAATAGTGCACAGATGTCTCAATCATTTCCAACTGTGCTATATTTTTCCAAAAAAAAATTTTTTTTATTCCAGAAGAATTTCAAATTTACAGAAAAATCGCAAGAAAGGAAATGCCCATGTAGCCTTTGCCCAAATTCACCCACTTTTAGCAGTATGTCATATTTGCAATCTCCTCTCTCTCTTGTTCAGTACCTCTGTTAGAAGACGCCAATATTCATTGAAATTAAGAAAGTGATTCCAGTGCTGTATAGCTCAGTGATACAGTGCCTGCCTGGCAAGCGCAAGACCCTAAGTTTGATTCCTGGTATGAAAAAATAAAAATTTTAAAAATTTGTTTGAGGGACCAGGGAGATGGCTCAGTAGGATAAGCACTTACCTGGTCAAGCACAAGGGCCTGAGTTCAACCCCCGGTTCAGAAAAAAAAATGCTTGAAAATCGCAAAACTAAATGTAGAAGAAAGAGAAGTAAAGTGAAGTGGAACTATAGTCTGGTAACATTTATGCTTCAGAAGTTATGAAAACAATATTGCACTAAGATTTTGGGTTACCCTGTAATGAAATAATATACCATTTTTGGAACCATTTGAGAGTGTATATATACTGTTTCATATAACATATATTTTTGTATCTCAGTTCATAAGGGTATTTTGCAGAAATTCACTGAAGTTTCAGAAAATGTAACAATGATAGAATATATACCATATATATTTCAATTGTACCAACAATATCCTTTAACATTTGTTTCTTCAGTATCTGGAATAATTACAGGGTGCATTTATTTCTGTGTATATTCAGTATATTCTGTGTATATGTCCTAGTTGGACATATTCAGTATTGTGTTTTCCTTTGCTGAATTAATTTTATTTTGAACTTGTAAAGCATTAACAAATTTCCCAAATTAAAACTATGTAAAAAGAAGTACTCAGAAAAATGTTCCCCCTCCCTTATCCTCTACCCATTCCTTCCACACCTTGTAGGTAACCAATTTTATTATCTCCTTGCTTACTGCTCCTGGTTTTCTTTGCAAAAGTACAAAGCAAGTAAAAAGCTAGAGATATGTGGACTTTCTTGCTCCTTTTTCACACAGAAGGTAGCGTCCTGTATGTACACTCTTTCACTTTGCTTTGTTCCTGGCAGTCATTCCATATCCATTCATGGAGATGTTCCTCATGCTTTCACACTCACTTATCACGATAGATTATTTGCGGTTCCTCCCAGACACAAATCACTTGCTGCTCCTCTTGACGATAGGAGGAGCCTACATCCACTTCCCTTGAACGTGGCGCAGCCTCGTGAATTGCTATGAGTGATAGCATGAGAGGTTCTGGGACATCCAAATTTTGCATCTGTTTTGCATGTTTCTAATTTTTGTTTTAGCATTTTTTTAAATTAGTGAAGTGTCTTAAGATGAATATTGTGAAGAAGCTCAGGAGACATTCTTGGATGATGGGCAGCCATGTGCCTAGTGGTTTTGGAGAACAAGAGGCTGTCTGTGTGCTAGTGGACTGCCTAGTTGGACATATTCAGCTAAGCGGGCTCCTTCTATATCCCACTCAACTGATCCCACTCCACTCACAGGACCAAGGAGACTATTCAATTGCAGTTTACTCCAATGATACCTGAGATGGTCCATAACAAGGCAGTTCCATCACTTCCACAATATCCTCTTCATTAGAAGCAAGTTGCTAGGTCTACCTTGCACTCAGATGTGGTATGACACACAAGGACATGAATACCAGGAGGTGGGGGAAAAGTGGACAATCTTAAAGACTCCTGTTCACTAGCCTTTTATCTATGATAAATACTTTCCCAATTTAATTAGTAAATGAGCTTAAAGTAAATTGACATCTTGGCAAAGTTGAGGATTTTGAAACAAGAACAGATATATTTTTCCACTTGTGTAAGTCTATCTTTGTGTCTTTTAGGTGCATTTCATAGTTTTCTTCAAATGTTTTTTTAAACATTTCTAGTTTAAAATTATGTAATCTTAAACAAGTTATTTCACCTTTCTAAATCTCATGTTTTTCAGCCATTAAAAAAAAGATCACATCTTTCTGAATAATCGCTATGAAAAATAAATGAAGTAAATTGCAAAGTAAGTGCTGTATAAATCCAACTTTCCTCAATCCTTTCCTTTACAATCCTGCTTGCTCTTTGGGAGAGAGAGGGAGAGATAATTTGCCACAGATGCCTAAGGAGGATACTGTCTAGGTCCATCAGCAAGTCTATTGATAGGATGGTGCTCACCATGTACCTGGGCTAAGCCAGTTGTGGGGTACAAGGGTGTGAATATCAAACATGATCCCTACTCTCGCAGAGCTTCTGGTTGGTGACTGTTCAACATCTATCATATGAAATTTCACAAAAAGGAAATGTAAAGCCAGATTCTGAAATTTATCATATGCTAAAATAGGAAAATGAAAGCTTTCAATACTAGATCACAATTTGGTCATCATGGGACCTGGGTCAGCAGGTAGTGGGCTGGGTCTGGACACATAGAAGCCAGGTTCTGGTGATGAGGTCTTCTCCAGCACAGCCCACTGTCATTCAGCTTTCCAGCTGTATCTCTAGTCATGCTGTGCAGGTGTTAGGGCTGCACTTGTTCAGCTGGCCACCTAAGACACAGATGGGAATAGCACATTTCTAAGAAAGACCTAAGAGCACCGGGTCATTATGCCAGAGCTCAACCTACAAAGAGGAAAACTTAACAAAACCATACTAATATAGTATGATGTGGGTGGAAGGAGACAAATCAGAGTCTCTCCAGAACAGTGCTTTTTTATTTTATTTTATTTTTGGCAGAACCAGGGATTGAACTCAGGCCCTTGCGCTTGCCAGGCCAGTGCTTATTCTACTGAGCCATCTCCCCGGCCCCCAGTGTTTTTTTAAAAAATAAACAAACACAATAATCTACTGTCTGTTGTTCATTCATTGAGCTTTTCCTCCCAAACACGAGCTTACTGGTGTGTTCCCATGGGCTCTACAGAAGAGACTGCTCATGGCTACCATCAGTCCTCTCCTTCCTCTGTACTAACAAGACCCCAACCTTAGCTGAGCAAATAACCTAGTGTTTGTTGTAGCTGTCACAGCCAGTGCTGCCCAATAGAGTCAGTGTAAGTACTCTGTCCAACTTCTAGAGAATAACCTGAGAGGGCATCAGTGTCACTTTGTCCTAATTCTTTGTGCCTTTGGTTAGAAAATAGGGGTGAAAACTTGAGCTGCAGGAGATATTAGGAATGAGTAGGTCAGGCCAAGTACCATGATGAACAGGATAAAAGAAATGATATGTGCTCCAAGCCTTTCTGGACAGTTTTCAGATATTTTGGGTAAGATTGTCCTCCACTATTTATAAATTACTGTTTGTTTTAAATAAGGGTATCTTGGACAGTGGTAGGAAAAGTCCCATCACTCTCAGTTCCTTCCCACCAGGGCAGCAGTTGTTTCTGCCTGCACGGCTTCCTTATTTTCCTTATTCTAATACCTGCTCTTCAAATTCCCTCTGTGAAGTGAGTCCTTTGCCCAGCCTTAGTGTAACTGCCCATTGAGATGCATCACCTGCCCCTTAGCTGGACCACATGAACTCTGAGTTTGAATTTGAATGGAATATGAATTTTGAACATTATCACTCTAGCACCAAGAATGTCAGAGTAACCATGTCCTGGAGGTGGGTACTGAAGAACAGCTTCCTACCAAAGAGTGTTAATCAAGAGATATAGAAAGGAGGCTGTGAATAGAAAAGCATCATTTTATAACTACTGTAATGCTAGATTCAAGCAAGAATCATCAGTGGAGAGCTGGCCAGATAGCTCAGTGGCCAGAAGCACTTGCTTAGACAGGTGCAGGTACCAGGGTTTGTTCCCCCACATGCTGAGAAGACCCCACCCCCAGGGCTTGCTGAGATGGTGACTGAGACTAGGCGTGGTAGCCCATGCCTGTAATCTCAGTGCTTGGGAGGCTGACGACAGTAGGATCACTACGAATCTGATCTGTGTAGTGAGAGCCTGTAGACCCTGTACTAACTACACTGGAAAAAAAAAAGAATCATCAGTGGATACTAAAGCCACAGTGGGAGAAATGCTGGGGAGCAGAATATCCACACAGTCTTGGAGAGCCACTCTCTGGTGGATTCCTTCTCAGTCACAAAGGGGACGTCTCCACAATGGCAGTGTGGTGGGCACTTCTTAATCAGACCAGACAAATGTCAGTGAGAGGCCACCCTGTTTCCTGAGTTCGGGCTCAGGGAAGCAGCAGTGCCACCTATGCAGTGTGCACACCAACACAGACTTGTCTCGGTCCACTTGAAATACCAAGGGGGACTCTTCTAGATGAAGGAAGACAAAAAATATTAGCTCAGATATCCGAACCTTGATTTGACCTTTGGCTAACACAACAGCTGTAAAAGATAGTTTGGGGCAGCTGGGGAAATTGAACAGGGTGTAGTGTGAGTTTCCAGGGTGGTGACATGAAGAAGGCTTTCTTCTTTGTTAGGAGATCCATGCTGTGGGCAAAATACTGATATCTATAATGAATATTCAAATGGTTCATCAAAAATATTAAAATGGATGGGATATGTACATAGAGGTATATCTCATTTAATAGGACTGCTTGAAGGACATGAGCAAATGATATGGTTCTTGTAACTTTTCTTTTTTTTTTTGTGGTGGAACTGGGGATTGGACTCAGGCCCTTGTGCTTGCCAGGGAAACGCTTATTCCACAGAGCCATCTCCCGGCCCCAACTTTTCTGTAATTTACAATTTTTCCAAATAAAAACTTGGAGGAAAAAATATTTTATATTTTTGTGTTTATGAATTACAGTATGAAGACTGTAGAGTTCATCTGTGTCATAGACCTGGAGCTCCAGTTTCCAAAGAGCTTATGGGTGGCCAGGCTATGACAAGAGCAGGGAGGCCTATGCTCTCTGGGGGGCACTAGCTGATGTGGGCAATGAGGCTGTGCCCCCTCCAGGCCTGTTTCCTCCCATGTTCCCTCCTCTGCTTTCTAGCATGCTACACTCTACTTCTCCTCTGCCAGCCACTTCTGTCCCCACCCCAGGACCCCAATGCCTACTGGCTTTGTGGTCTGGCGTGTCACCCTGGGTCCTTGCCCAGCTGCCACTCTTCGCTGAGAAGCCACCCCCACCCTCAAGGCCCTTCCTCACCTCTGTAGTGCCCACTCTGTCCCCACACTGCCTGCATTACCAGCTAGAAGTCCCACTTATCTGTCTTCTATACTCAGGGCTCTCCAGAGAAACAGAATGAGAGGGAACTACATACAATGTTACATATATTACATATATTATCATGTAGGTTATGATATATATACATGTATAATGAGCAATCTAGTCCATATTTTGTGTATGTCTATAATGTGAGGAATTGACTCATATCATGCCATGGAGACTGGAAAGTCATGCAGTCTGCCATCTGTGAGCAGGAGGCCCAGGAGACGCAGGAGTACCATTCAGTCTGAGTCTAAAGGCTTGTGTAATGGTTGGTTGATTGTGTCAACTTTAGAAGTCTAGAAGCTTAACTAACTGAGCCAGCAATTCTACACCTTAGCGCGTAGAGGGCCCAGCCACGGGCAGCTGTCAGCTGGACAGTCTAAAGGGGAAATGAGGAAAGACAGACTTGCTTCTGTTTGGAGGAGCTCCAGTCTTTGTCTTCAGCATGGACACCATCTCCTGGCTTCTAGGGCAGACTCTGGCTTCCACTTCATATCTTTCAGCCTTCCAGGATAGACTCTTCAGCCCTCTATTGCAGACCCATTGGCTTCCTAATATGGACTCACGTGGGACACTGCAGTGAGCTCCAGATCTTGAACTGAAGCTTTCAGTCTCTATTGTGCCGTTCCCTCTACACTCTTCCTCATCCAACTCTGTGGGTGGCAAGCTTGTCATTTTTTACACATTTGTGTATCTTGTGTTACATCTGTTTCTCCAGGAAAATCTTGGCTGATAACAGCCTGGAACCAGGGGAGCGTTGATGTGTAAACCCAATGAGAAGCAGAAGAGGAGATGAGGTGTCCCAGCGCCCTCTGTCTTTTGTTTTGTCCATGTGCTCAGTGGGTTAGCTGTAACTGTCTCATGCTGGGAAGGTGTCTACTGAGTCAATTTCAGAAACAGCCTCAAAGATATACCACAAATAGTGTTTCACCCCACAGCCTAGTCAAGGTGACAGAAAGTGAACCAACCCAGAAACAAAAGTCACAGAAACTGTCTGGTTCACATAAGTATCCCAGCCTGTTGGTCAACACTGATCCTGTGCTGGGCAGCAGGACACTGAGAGAATGAGGCACATGGGGCTACTGCTATCACAGTGCTCACACTCTAGCTGTATGAGAAGCAAGACCTGAGCAAGTATCCAAGAAGTTGATGAGTTAGGACATAGAAGGCGCTAACAGAGTTGTAGGCTGCACTTATGCTGGAGGCTGACAGGATGGTTTGCAGCCAACTCTGGGCAAAATGACTGCCCTGGGGCCTCCACAATGAAGGATTACATTTCCTCAAAGCTCCTCTCTACTGCAGGGTACAGCATGTTGGGCTTCTACATCTGTAGTCCATAGAACTACTCTCCAACATCATTTACCATGTTCCCAACGGCCCGACTCACAGGTCACTTCTAAGATCTTTTCTTAGGCCGCTGGGTATTTTTTTTTTGTGGAACCGGGGATTGAACCCAGGCCCTTGCGCTTGCCAGGAAAGCACTTATTCCACTGAGCCATCTCCCCAGCCCCTCATTTCTAAGATCTTTTCTTAGTTGACTTTTTCTCTGTGACATCTGTGAATTGATGGTCCTTTGTCAAGATGTTTTCCCTTCTCAGTTACTTTGACACATTCTTCTAATTCTCAGCATTTCCACATTCTTGACAAGTGTAGGACACTTCCCTTTACAATTTCATTGTGTCCTACCACTTGATTCTCACAAAAATCCGGTAAGCTATGTGCTATGTTCCCCATGTTATTAAAGAAGCAGAGGCACAGAAGTTAACTACGTTGCCCAGGCTAATGGGGTCTGGACTCAAGGGCACACTCATCTGCAGCCTACAACTGTGGCTTTAGATGGCCCCGTGCAGTGGTGGCGTCTGGTCTCTCCAGCCTTTTCTCAGGTCCTTCCTCATTGTTTTCCCTGGTGGCACAGCTTCTCAGCTGGCTCCAGACACTCAGGGTTCAGAGAGACTCTACACATGCTGAGGTCCCTTCTTCCTGTATACCTCCAATCCATTCTTCCCCCATCCCCAGGGTGTGGAGACCACCAGAGAGACCACTGCCTCACTTATGTTTAAATCTTAGTCAGTGTTGCTCAACTTCCAAAGGAGCACAAGTCCTCACTGGAGACAGCAAGTGCTCTGGGTCTTGTGTGCCTCATCCTGTCTTCTCTCTTTCACCCCTTTTGCCACATTTTTATCCCTCTAATACAGACCAGTCTGGGTACACTTTTCTCAGTTCAGTGCTTGCTGCCCTCCATCTCAAGGCTGCTGGCCTTCTTTCATCCTGTCTCCGGTGGACATCCACACTTCCTTTAAGCCTCAGCTCAGACCAGTCATGAGTTGGTCCTACTCTCATCTCAGTCCAGAAGGTGCTGCTTCTACCAGCCTCCCTCCAGTATAAAGGACCCCAGTACTTCTTTTCTTTCTGTAAAGGCAGCTAAAACTTTCTGCTCTTAAATGTTTTTCCCCCACGATCTGTGAACTTCCTGGTGTGGGATGGTGTCTGACTCATTCCAGCGGAGAGAACAATCAGTGACAGAGGTGGTACTTCTAGTTTGTGAACAAGAGAAGAAAAGGTAAAGCCTACAGGTTCAATAATGGCAACACCAATGACAACAGCAAAGCTACTGGTGACAAGCATTTATGGAGAATTTATTCTGTGTCAAGCATTGTGCTAATCACTTTTACCCAAATTTCTAAATTCCCAGAAGCCTCGTGGGGCATTAGCTCCTCATAACAGACAGTCGGTACGGAGCTTCTACCAGGCACCTACGCATTTTGCATGCAGCCACTCAGTCACCTTCACAGCTGCTGTGCATATAATATTACTGTGATTATTTTCTCCTTACTAGTGATGACATGGGCCTTATCCTAATGGAAGAAATGTTGCTCATGTAAGGTCACACGTCCAGTAAGTGAAGGAGCCAGGATTTGTCTGCCTAGTGTCAGCTGATAGCTACTAAACTTCACTACTCTATACCTCCCACTGGCCTGTCAAAATGTAGAATGATTGTAACTGCAGTGAATAGTTTGGAAGGCTCAGGAGTCATAGCAAATAGTTCTACTGCCATGTACACTTGGGGAGGGAGAACGTAATGCACCTATGCACACACAGTCCCTCAGAGTTGCCTGCTTCTAAACTCCAGTGCCATGACAACACAGTTTTGGTTGTCCCAGTTGGGACAGGTGATACGATAAAACATCTTAGCATGAATTCATAAGACTACATGAACGGGAGTGCTTTGAAAAAGCCATTTGTTCTGGATTCCTAAGTTGTAACTCTCTAGGAAAAGGAGCTTGAAATTCTGACAATAGACTTAAACATTGCCTGCTCCTATCCCTGCCAGAGGCTGGGGATTGCAGGAACTTGGCCCGAGGCTTTGGGCCCAAGGCCCTTTGAAATACAGGCTAACGCAGACCCTAAGAGGTCCATGCTCTGTGCATGTGTCCAGCCTGTTTGCTGGAACATGAGTGAACTTGGGAGTTAGAAACAGCCTTCAGGGCCAGCCAAATAGTTTAGTGGATTAAAGCACCTGCAAGCAAGCGCAGGGGCCAGGTGTTTGATCCAGGCCTGCTGTGCTGGCCCCACCCGTGGGGTACCTTGAGATGGCAATTGAGGCTGGGTATGGTGGCACGCACCTGTAATCCCAGCACTTGGGAGGCTGTAAGCAGAAGAATCACTATGAGTCCAATCTAGTAGTGAGATCCTGAACACCTTGTAGACCCTTCCCTAAAATACAGAAGAAAAGAAGAAGAAAGAAGGAAGAAGAAGAAGAAGAAGAAGAAGAAGAAGAAGAAGAAGAAGAAGAAGAAGAAGAAGAAGAAGAAGAAGAAGAAGAAGAAGAAAGAAGAAGAAGAAGAAAGAAGAAGAAGAAGAAGAAGAAGAAGAAGAAGAAGAAGAAGAAGAAGAAGAAGAAGAAGAAGA
>NW_004524732.1:532269-541718 GCF_000260255.1 Octodon degus
TTTTTTTGCAGAACCAGGGATTGAACTCAGGTCCTTGTGCTTGCCAGGGAAGCACTTATTCCACTGAGCCATCTCCCTGGCCCCAGCTCTTTGTATTATGACTAATTTTTTTTTTTTTTTCAGAGCTGGGGATTGAACTCAGGCCCTTGAGCTTGCCAGGCAAGCACTTACTTTACTGAGCCATCTCCCCGACCCTAATTTTGTTTTATATTCTAGATATTGTGAGTCTTATGATGTTGGGCTTTATATTCTGATGTTATCCTGATGAGTACTTTTTAAAAGCAAATAGCTTCCTTAATTGAATTAAAACCAAAAGTCTGTCCCTTGGGTAACAGTACCTTAGTGCAGGTTTTTGCCCTTCTCTGGGCAGCTTGGAACCTACTCCATAAGGCTCAGAGATGAGATAGAGATTTGGGCCAAGGTGGTGTGTAGAATTTGGGTCCCCTCGGCTTGGGTCTCTTCCTCTTGGGATTCTTCTCTTTGCTAGTGGTAGAGGCTGCTCCTGACTTGGCCATGGTCACCCAGGCAGAAGCACTGTGTTCTCTATGAGGGGCTCAGCTTCAGCCACCATATGTGCCCTGAATCAGACGCTGAGCCACACAAACATAGCAGGCAGCTGCTCTCCCGCTGTTCCTTCTCAGTGTCCCCTTGTCACTGTCCTGTGTCTGCTTTTGCCGGCTTCCTGGTACCTTCCTGTGGTTGTATCTTCTCCCTCCATGTTTACAGATTGTTATTTGGGGGTTGCAGGGGGATGGGGCAATAGACTTCACTCAGCCATAAGCACAATCCAAATTAGTCTTCCAAAAACATAACTAGCTCCTTGGGCCGGCCAGATAGCTCAGCAGACTAAAGCGCCTGCTTGGGCAGATGCAGGGACCCAGATTCAATCCCTGGTGTGCTGTGCGGGGGGGGGGGGACCCTCAGGGCACACTAAAACAGTGATTGACACTGGGTGTGATGGCGGAAGTCTGTAATCCCAGTGCTTGGGAGGCTGAAAGCAGGAGGATCACTATGAGTCTGATCTGTGTAGTGAGACCCTGTAACCCTGTACTAAATTCACACACAAGAAGAAGAAGGAAGAAGAAGAAGAAGAAGAAGAAGAAGAAGAAGAAGAAGAAGAAGAAGAAGAAGAAGAAGAAGAAGAAGAAGAAGAACCAGCCTTCAGAATCCATAGGAGCGAAGCCAGGGAGATGGAGACCATGGGCACAGTAACAAGAATCCTGGGGTCCTTCAGGGTGGATTCCCACTCTGTAACTTACTCTCTGTATGAACTTGGGATAATTACTCATCCTGCCTGGGCCTCAGTTTTATCATCTGTAAATGGGGCAATAGTCTCTACCTTATACACTTGTGAGAATTAAATAATAAATACCCATAAAGCTCTTAGAAATAGTAGAAAACATCTGTTGGATATGTCCCATGATAGATGTCATTGTTTAAGCTTTTTTGACTCCTCCCCTGAGCCCAATGAGGAAGGTAGCTGAGAATCACCAGGTTGTCCTGGGATACCAGAGATCCAAGAGCCCAGAGCGGGAATGCTGATGCCCGTCCCATTCCACAAAGTGTGTATCCTGGGAAAACTGTACCCAGTCTGGATGCCAGCCTCCTCCCTCATGGAGTAGAGGCTGAGGGTGGACTGACCCTGGAGTCGTGTGGATACTGTCCCCAGGTCTGCTTTTTCACACACTGCTGGCTTTCTGCAGATAGATTGCCTAGCCTCTCTGAGCTGCTGTTGTCCTCGTTGATGTCATGGGGGGTAATATGTCAAGCTGAGTAGTAGAAGCACCAAGAACTAACTAAGACTTAACCTATAGTGAGCCTTACTTTCACGCATGCTCAGCCTTGTTTTAATGAAAGTGCTATTGTCATTGCTGTCATTTTAATTATTACTTCCCAAATATGATCAGCCCATTTCTGCAGCCTCACCTCTGAGGGGCTTTACGGCAGGTCTTGGCCTTCTAGAAACTCCAGAGGAAACCCAGTCACACCCAAGATGGGTTTAGTGGCGATCTTCTCAGAGGGGCAGAGGGCATCGTTTGCATCATAATTTCCAGAGAAAATACTACGACTCCTCCTCTGCTATCTTTCTTCTCCTGAATCTACTTCTTGTGCTGCCCTTGCACTGCGTATCTCTTCACCATATGAAGCCCAATGCCCTACTATGAAATTCAACCTTGATTTTTCCCATCTCTCATGCTTCCTAGTTCTTGACTAAATGTTACATGTAAATTTGCACCATCTATTCAGCAAACTGGTTATTCAGAAAAAAAAATAATTCACTTAGATATCAGCCCACCTCAGTCCCAAGCTGCCTCCCAAAGTTACTTTGAACACATGTGGAGCCCCAAAAAGTGGTCAGCCAAAAACATTTGCTCTATTTCATTCCTATTATTATTACCTATTGCTAATATTGGGTAGCTTGGCACATAATATGTACTCAGTAAATAGCAACTACTGTATTCTTATTTCCAGGCCATTCTTATATTTTCTTGGTGAAACAATTTTCTTACTGATAGTTACCAAGAAATACTACTAAGAAATACACTTCACTGGTCAAGTAACTTTGCATTGCTGAGTCTTACAAATGCCTAAAAAGGTACAATTTAAAAGATACAGTTTTCTGTGGCCTTCTGCAAGATTTGTTCAAATGGGACCCATGAGACAGTTCAGCAGACTAAACACTTGCTTAGGCAAGTGCAGGGACAAGGGTTTGATCCCCAGCACCACATGCCATTCTGGCCCTGCTCCTGGGTACGCTGAGCTGGCCACCAAAACCTGGGCATGGTGGCCCATGCCTGTAATCCCAGAGCTGGGGAGGCTGAAAACAGGAGGATACTACAAGTCTGAGCTGTGTAAATAATAATAACAATAATAATAATAGTAACAGTAATAAAAAGATTCATTCAAATGGACACTTTCCACAATTAACATGTAAGAGCGTCTTCTTAATACTGAGATTCTTCTTAATGAATACTTAATACTTCCTAATACTTGAATATTACCAACTAAATAAAGTTGAATGGTCATGAAAATATACTTACTTGATCTTCTAATTACAAAGATGACAAAATGTTATCTGCTCTTTTTAAAGTGACAATCATGTGGGACAGAAGAGGAAACAAAACAGCTATTAGTTTGCTTGATGTAAAATACTGATGACCACCAGGATATATTAGCAACTAGGTGCCATCATAAAAATTACAAATGTTGTTAATTCTGCTTTGGAGAGATTCAGCCAAAAGGCCTCATTAAATCTTTTACGGAGAAATAAATCAGTGTGTGTATATGTGCATTTGACATAGAACAGGTTTAAGGAGTTTCTGACTATCTGGTCCTTGACGGGAAGGATGGGCCTAATCTGTTCACCAGAGAAGACAGTGATCTGATATTTTGGACTGGTTGTGAGATGCTGCTATCAAAATGACTACTGCTTCATCACGTTGCACATCATGGGGGTGATTTTCTTCACCTCTAAAGGTTTTCCCCATGTTTTACCTGTGTATCTCCAACTTAGGAGCATGAAGCCAAGGACATAGGAGGATGGAAAGAGAGGAAATGAAAGGGTTGGAGACTTCAAGGAAAGGCATTTACTGAGCATCTACTATATTCCAGGCATGTCAACAGCTCTGACCTACATAATGAAGTTTAATTTTCTTTTTGTTTTTTTCTTTTTGGTGGAACCAGGGATTGTGAAGTTTAATTTTCATTGCATTCCAAGAGATCAGTATTCTTATACCCACTAATTAAAAGAGGAAACCGAAATTTATATAGGGTAATAGGCTTGTCCACGTTCTTGGAGCTAGTGAAGTACAGAGTTCAGTTGTTCAATGGTCTTTTAATTCCAAGTTTTCTAGTCTCTTCACTAAGCCATAATGCTTCTGAAAGTCAGAAGATAGGAGAATGGCTGTGGTTTCCCCGGTCAAGCTCCTTGCATAACTTTTCAGGTACTAAGAGTAGTGGTAAGAGCTCAGGCTTTGCAGACAGACACTGCAACTTACCTGCAAGGATGCACTGATTATGAAAATACTGAAAAGGTGCTATATCTTTACAAATTGTAAGGTGCTGTTGCCTTGTTCTCTCTAGTACCTCAGGTGTCTCAGATCTCGGCTTGAACTTCCACATGTCCCTGGATGCAGCCTGGTGGATAAATTATTGCACATTGGGAACCTAATCTAATTCTTGGGCCAATCTATTATAACTCACAGGTGTTGTTGCTGTATCAGCTGTTAATAATTTAAATTCTACTCTTGTTCCCAACTTCTTCCTCCTTCCATACAAACTTAGTTGATCTTCAGAAATTTCTGTTTTTGCCAACATGGGTCTTTGACTTTTGTGGTGATTTGTCTGGAAAATGGGTTGAAAGAGAAAAAAGATGGAAGGGAAGGTAGTACATACAGGCAGAAGGCAGAAATTGGGTTGATCTGCATAAAATGAGTTGAAGAAAGAGACAAGGAAGGAAGAGAAACTTTGAAAGATGGAGAGAGAGAAGAAGAAGAAAAGAAAAAGAAAAGATAACAAGGGCAAGAGAAAGAGCAAGAGGAAAAGAGAAAGAGAAACAGAAACAGAAACAGAAAGTGAAACAGAAAGAGAAAGAGAAAATACCCATGTGAGGAAACATCTTTATAGCAACAGTAGAGTCCAAACATTAGGAAAAAAGGAAAGATTTCTTAAAACCTGCTGTGGGGATTGGTCTTCATTAAAGTTCTTGAGAGCTGTAAGATAAAGCATAGGAATTTGTTTTTAATTACTACAGTTTTTCCTCTTTATATTCTATATAGGGTAGGGACTTGACCATGTGGAACTCTAATTTGCACAGATGACCTCTAAGATTTACAAGATGACCTCTAAGATCCTTTCTAATGTTAATCATAAAATGAATGAGCCAACCCCTCCAAGGGTGACCAGCTCCTGTGGGCTCCAAAGGCAAATGACAAGCTATGAGGTCACACACTACCCATCTTGGTAAGTGAGCTACAACCTTGGATATACCTATGCTCTACAGAAGAGTATTGTGAATATATAGAGCTAGTATTTTTACTTGTAAAATGGAATATAATGTTTGTTTTGTTTATTTTTAAGTTGTTTTTGCTATTGTTATTTTAATTGATATGTCAGGTACTATATTACTTAATTCAATTCTTACAGCAATTCTGTGAATTATGGTTGGTCATCTCTTTTTCACAGAATAAACCCAGTGATCATAAGATACTTGCCCATGGACCCCAGGCCAGACACTGGCAGGCCTGGACCCAAAGTGTCCCTTTGTGCCTCAGATCCAAAGCTCTCCCCTTTGCAGCATTCGCCTTCCCGGACTGTCTCAAGGGGTGGAGAACCTTTGAGAGACAAGTGCTAGACTGTAATACAAAACTCACTTCTTTTTTGCAAAGTGCCAATACTGCAATTACACCTGAATGCTGAAGTTTTAATTTAGAAAAAACTCATACATTAACATCTTTTGTTTTAAAAGAAAAATACAGCAGCACACATGCTATACGTCTGTCACCATTGGCTTAGATGGAAGCCATTAGCACACTGTTATGTTGGGAGAACAACATAAAAATATCAGGTATCTAAGATACCCTATTACTTCCTCATGCTGTTCTCTGCACTTCTGTTGTTTATTCAGAATTTGCCTCCAGAGCCCTTTCTAATAAGGACCTACTTGCCTGGCTGTTAGGAGTGCTGTCAGCTGTCAGCCACTGGGTCCCCATGCCCCTCAAGGTCACTTGGGGACCAGCTGATGCCCTAAAGGCTCCTGACATCCGGGGCTGACTTTATGCCTCTCTGGAGCAACTTTGCACCCCAGCTGCTGGTGTAGGGGCCGAGATCATATCCAGACCTGCTTGGTGGGTCGGCTTTCCACATGCCAGCCCTGGTGACACCTCTTCCCTTCCTATGAGCCTGCTATGTGCCAAACACCTTCCCAGTCTGCTTCCTGGGGCAAGCCAGCCTATGACAAGATTGTGTCACAGCTGCTTCTTCCTATATCTGTCCCCCTGCTAACCTGAAATTTCCTGAACACTTATTTATTCCTAAATCACCAGTGATTGGCCTAATATTAGGTCCAGAAAACAGAGCTCATTTGTATGTTCAATGAAAGAAATTCACCTGTCAACCTATAGGATAATAATGTTGCTTACCATATAAACAGCCTCTACAACTTACCAAATTCTGAAGTTTTGAACCTGTCAACTCTGCCCCATAACAATCCTAAAAAGCTGTCATTACTATTGTGATTTCATGGATGAATGAAGAGAAGCAGCTTATCCTTCCACATTTGCTGTCATTTGCTGATGGCTCTGGACTGTGGTTGCTTGGAGTCTATCTCCAAAACTGACTCCCCTAACCACTCTCACTGCTTCTAGTGTCCATTTACCTGTCCATCTTTCATCCACCAATTTATTAAACAAGGACAGAAAAGGGCTAAGCAAGAGGAGTGAGAGGGGTAGTGCTATTTGAGGGGGGACAGGAGTCATCAGAGCATTCCTGCTGATGAGAAGCCCATTCTGAGTCTCGCGTCCAGGAGAAGCATATCGAGCACACAGTGTGTCAGTGCTCCCCAGATGGACTTCAGAAACACTGGTACAGGTGAAGACACACAGACAACACTGGGACAGAGGCCCCCGAGGCCCTGGGAGGAGAGTGCTCTGGCATAGCTTCCCTAGCAGGGGAGGTCGGGCCCAGACTCTGGGCTGCAGAGTTCCCACCAGGGCTCTTGGAGTTGTGCTTCCTGTGGTTGGGCCAGGAATCTGCCATGGCCAAGCACCCGCATACCTCACACTTGCATCTAATGATTGCTCAGGAAGTGGAGGCTTTGGGGCTGCACCGAAAAGGGGAGGGAGAGCCAACAGGAGGGAGTCAGCAGAGCCAGATCCCTCAAAGCATTGTCCTTTCCTTCCTCCGACAGGATGCCAGCAGCCCCACAGAAAAGGGACTCATTTGTCTTCACTCCCAGCACAATAACTTGCTGCTGGCCTTTCTCTTGGGTCTTGCTCAAAGCAACAGGATACAGACGTTGCCAGGAGAGAAGGAAGGAAGGAGGGAGGTGAGGGAAGTGACAGGCGCTCAGGGTCTCCAGCCCCAGCCTGGACCCAGGCCCTGGGAAGCCCCACCCCACCAGGTCCAGAAGCCATGGGCTCTGTCAGTCTAGCTTTGCCTGGCCTGGGAAACAACGCTCAGTTGCAGGGAAAATCTTAATGAGATGTGAGCAGTACAACCCTTTGAAGCTGAGCTATAGTTTCCGGGTTTATCTGAGTGGCCTTTCTCCAATTTTCATTTTAGTCTAGTTTTCTTTGTACATTCGGAAAAGTAAAATCAATTTGATTAATTTAGAACAGGGTTTTTTATCCTTTGGTGTTAAATTGAACTTATATGGAGCTATTAAAAAGCTTTTTCTGCAATCAAGATTTTTCTGGACTCACCTAAGAGAAACCGTTGTGCGCCTGTATGAGTGTGTGTGCATGTGTGTGCGCACACACATGCACATGTGGGCCCACAAAAAAGTAGGGGTAGAAAGGGGAATTCCTCATGACAAACTAGGGGTGGAGAGGGTTGTAGAGTTGGAATCAATACTGCATCCTGCCACAAAGGTAAAAACGAAACAAATCAACGCCTTTTAGCAAGTAGATGTTGTTGCCTGTGAACTCGGGTGTATGTACCCAGCTCTGTGTTGAGGATGGCATATATGGAGCTAACCCAGAAGCCTCTAGCACAGGAGGTAGCTTGGATGTGCGGTACAGAACAGAATGTTAGAATGACTCATACAAGAAGAGTCCATCTTCCAGGAGCTGTGGAGTGCTCCCTCCGGGACGGACACCCTGCCTGGCCAAGCTCGGAGGACGGAAGTCAGTGTGCTGGAAGTCATCTTCCTCAGGGGAAAGGTAACCCACAAATTCAGGCTCCTTTAAGAGTCACTGTAGAGTCTTCCTCATGACCGATCTGAAACATGAGAGAAACATCAATACATTCAATTAAAACAGGGGCCCTTGAGATGAACTCTGCTGCCTGTCAGAGAAATTGCATAATTTTTTTAAAAAGCTGAAGTTACTTGAATTTCAACACAGACACATTTTGGGGCCAGTCAGATGGCTCAGTGGACTAAAGCACCTACTTAGGCAGGTTTACGTAAGCTTAGACAAGCGCAGAGACCGTAGTTTGATCCCCAACACCATATACCCTACCAGACCCACCCCTAAAGTGGACTGAGCCAGCCACAGAGTCCTGGCATGATGGGGCACGCCTAAAATCCCAGCGCTGGGGAGGCTGAAAGTCGGAATACCATGAGTGTGAACTGCGTATTGAGACCCTGTACTAAATACATAAACAAATAAACCAACAGACAAAAAACACAGACACATCTTAATGATTAAGCCCATGCTCTTCTCCCTATTCTCCTGTCCTGGCTGTTTTGTTCTCTCTCTCTCTCTCTCCCCCTCCTCCACCTCTCTGTATAGTACTGGAGGTTGAACCAGGGCTTTTCACACTCTACATCTTTAACCTTTGTTTGAAGACAGGTTCTCCTAAGTTGCTACACTGCCCAAGCTGGGTTTGCACTTACGGTCCTCTTGTTTCAGCCTCCCAGCCTTCTAGGACAACATGCGTGTATGCCATGTCCAGCTCCCCTCTTTCTTCTCTGTTTTCCTCCTGAGCTGGGAAGTAAAAGCGAGCTGGTAGAATCTGAGTGAACGTCTGCTGGAGGGGCTCCCAGCTAGTGGCTTGCTGAAGGTTTGGTCTGGGATGGAGTCTGGGCTCTGGGCCCATCCTTGTACTGTCCAGAGTCACCTTTGGAGAGGGTTCTCAGAAAAGGTGAGCAAAACAAGATGAAAAAGTGGGAGGCAGCGGTAGAGGCAGCAAAGCCTGCGCTGTCCAGTGCTTCTCATCGGATCCCCTTGGGCTCAGAACAGGCACCCTGAAAGGCTGTGCCTTGGCCTGCCAAGTACCCGAGCAGGGGGAGCTTGCCACCCAGAAGCAGCCTCAGAAGCACAGACTGCCCCTGCCTGCTCTTGCTCTCCTGTTGTGCAGCCCTCTTCCTCCTATGGCGATTTGCAGAACCCAAAATTCCTCTTCTCCAAGGCTGTAAGAACTTGAATTCTCTCCTGCAGAACAAACCATAACATCCAGAAAGGTCACTCTCTTTTTTCTTCTTCATGGAAGACATCATTCCAGAGAGGTCCTGCCTTTCAGCCAGGAGAATGGAGGACATAAGGAGTCCCAGCATCTGAGCTCAGTCTATCACCCTTAGATGGGAGCCATTGCTGCCAATCACATTTCTGCATGGCTGTCCTTTCCTTAGGAAACTCAAGTGCAAAAATAGACAGCTTTCCCTAGGTCTTTATTTCCAAAGGCTCTTGTGTCATGTTAGATTTGATTAAGTAAATTTGTGGTGTTTTTTTTTTTTAATTTATTTGAGAGAGAGAGAGAGAGAGAGAGAGAGAGAGAGAGAGAGAGAG
>NW_004524732.1:541818-598602 GCF_000260255.1 Octodon degus
TGGCATGTGGTGCTGGGGGATTGAACCGCGGTCCCTGATGCTTTGCCAAGCTTGTTCTAAGTAGGTGCTTTAGACCACTGAGCCATCTCTCCAGCCCCTGTGGTGTTTTTTTTGGGTAACCTGTCTTTGGTGATGGCAGTGTTGGCTAAGACCCCCATGATGGGTGAGAACAGGTATCAGATCCTCTCTGCCTCTACAGACTATGATGCCATGTGTGCCCCTCTTCTGATTTTCACCAAGGCGTAAACTGGGGCCAAAAGGGGTAGATGGTGGTGGCCCAAGCAAGGTCAAGTCACTATAAAAGCATACCTGGGACTCTGCCCTAACCTCCTCCTAAAGCACAAGTTTATAGACTCTCCTGCCCTCTGAGTGAAAATCCCTTCCTGTTTGGTATTTTGATTGGATGAAACTGTGATGTGAGTACCAAGTGAGGAATCTTCACCTGAGAATGAACTCTTCTCGTCCCTAGCTTCCCTCTTCCAAGTCAACAAGGGGACTCTTTCTCAGGGCATCATTATTTTTTTTTCTTTTTTAGAATATCATTAATTTTTCTATATTTGTAATTTTCCATTCTGTGCTCTCCTCTTTGATAGAACTGGGGTAGATGATAACCCATTGCACAGCCCTGGAGGAGGAAGAGAACCAGGGTTTGCTTCAGGGCTTGTACCCTGCATACCATCTGCGAGTACTACCAGCTTTCTGCCACCCTCCTCCCTTCTCAATGAAAAAACAGGGAGGGAGGGAGAAGGAAAGAAGGAAGGAAGAAGGAGAGAGAGAGAGAGAGAGAGAGAGAGAGAGAGAGACAGAGACAGAGAGACAGAGACAGAGACAGAGACAGAGAGAGAGAGAAGAAATACAGAAATAATACAGAGGGCCGGGGAGATGGCTCAGTGGAATAGGCACTTCCCTGGCAAGCACAAGGGCCTGTGTTCAATCCCCGGTTCTGCCAAAAAAAAAAAAAAAAAAAAAAAGAAATAATACAGAAATATAGAAAGAAAGAAAGAAAACAAGCAAGCAAGCAAGCAGAATTTCCTTCTAAAAAGTGTACACAGTATAAAATCTTTTCTCAGAGGAAAAGAACATGCTTGTGAAAACTAATCATATCCGTTAGATCGGTGCTTTTCAATATGCTACTCATTTGCTGTTATGGCTATTTAAATTAAAGGTAATTATTGCCAGCTAAACAGAAGACCCAATGCTATTATGGGCTACTGGACTCTTTTAGAATATTTTGCTGAGTTTACACACCTATAATATTCAATAACGGAACTTAGAAAAAATGGGGTATAACTATGAATGTCCATTTTGTATCTGTGTATTCAAAGTGGTTAGGATGGATGTATAGTTGCATTCTCTTAATGAATAGAATGATTTGTTCTAGTGGTGTTTGTAAATAGAAATCTCAGGTCCGCATCTTGTACAGCAATTAACCACTAAGGAGAATATATGCAGTGTGTTACTTGTTGAAACTGTACTTACGATTTGATTTGAAACTGTCTCGTTGCTACCTGTTTATCAATAAAATTTTGGGGAAAAAAAAAAGAAGAAGATTATGAAGCCACAGAGAAACGTGTTCAATGATCTAAAGTGAGCCTGGGGAGAGTCACATGGTGAGAAAAAACATTTTCTTAAGCTTTCACAGAGAGCAAATTGGTCAAGCAATGGCTGTGACTCATCCTCATGTCAGACACTGACAAAAGGATATACAAAACGTGGTACAGGTCTACAGGATAAATCCTGAGAGTACTTGGCTGACCTTATCAGGTACAAAAGTTATATTTCTGGGTATATAGGTCTTGCTATATTTTGGTCTTAACCATTCAGCAGAAAAATATAAAAATGAGGTATATAAAGTAAATCCATATTAATATGATGAGCTGTAAAAGGCTCAAGTCAATAACTTCTGAGGATAACCCACTAATATTATAGACTGCTAGACAGTGTTAGATTGTTTAGTTGAATTAAAAAAAATAATAATTGATACTTAAGCTAAGTTTTCTTGAACAATGCAAGGGTGTGCATTTTATATTTTCAATTAAAAGTTACTAATAAAAAAGAAAAATAAATAAATTAATGATGCTGAGAATTTTATATGTGCATTGGAAATTTTTTTGGTACTGGGAATCGAACTTGGGATGCTACTCTTGGCAGGCAGGGACCTGTGCTGCTGAACTATGCTCCCAGCCGGTGCTTTTGACTTTGGTTACCATTTGCACTTTCTTTCTTTCATGTTGTCCCCATTATGTGTAAAGCTGATCCTTATTATCTGTGGATTCTGTACTTACGAACTCACCCCAATAAAATTTATTTCCAGCCTCAAAAAAAGAAAAAAAGAAAAGAAAAGGAAAGGAAAAAAATAAATTAAAGGTAATTAAAACAAAATTTAAACTCAGCTTCTTGGTTACAATAGCCACTAGTCACTATGGCTAATGACTTGCATGTTGGACAATGCTGCGTGGAACATTTGCATGGTCATCGGCTCCTGTTGGAGAGCACTGCCTTTGACATCTCCTTCTCCCAGGTTTTTGCTAAGCCACAGGCTAGCGGCTCACACAGTAGGGGTTCAATAAGTGCACTTTAGTTTGCGTTCTGCAGCTTTACTTCCTGGGAAAGAGAAATGGCCTGTGTGTCCCAAGTTCTATTTTCCAATTCCCACTGCCCACAAAGGCTCTGGATAACCTTGGGTAGGCCATTTCCCCTCTTTGAGCTTCAGTTTCTTCTGCAGAAGAAAAGGCAAGAAGAAACTGAATATTGGACATATTTGCACCTCTATCATTCGCTAGTTTCACTAATTTTACGACCTACTGAATGACCTGTGGCAGTCCTAAACTGAAAAGCTCTCACATCCTAAAGCCCACCCCTTCTGGCAGAGGAGCACATTTGGTCATCTTCCCTGTAGGTGCCTTCCAGGTGCCAAATTCCAAGGTGTGGAGGATCACCTGAGCAGTTCTTTTTTTTGTATTTTAGTACAGAGTCTACAGGGTCTCACTTCGGAGATCCAACTTGTACTGATTCTCCTGTTTTCAGCCTCCCAAGAGCCACCCAGTCTCAATGGCCATCTCAGCACGCCCTGGGGGCGGGGCCGGCACAACACTCCAGAGATGAGTGACATAGCCTCTATGCTATGTCCTCCGCTGAGCTATTTGACCAGCCCTTGGGCATGCTCCTTGAAAGAACAATTGTCTCCATTTTGGCTAAACCTGGCCAGTTTCACGTATTGCTTTAAACCATGCAAATGGGTCTAGCCTGGGGCTGCTGAAGCAACAACGACAGAGCAGTGTTTCTCCACCCTGAGTTCCGAAACAATCTGTGTGTAGCCACTCCTGAGACTAACCCTCAAGATAAGAAGCTATGTCTCCTCAAGCGTAAAATACTGCACATCAGAACTGAAGCACAGGGGCCGGGGAGATATTTCAGTAGAATAAGCACTTGCCTGGCAAGAGCAAGGACCTGAGTTCAATCCCTGGTTCTGCAAAAAAAAACCCAAAAAACAGAACTGAAGCACCAACCCCAAAACATTAAATACTGCCTCAAAAAGTATCACGCAGATTACTCTTCCTACAGAGCTGTTTCTCTCATATTGCAGAGGTGATACCAGGCCTCCCACCTAGCCCAGCTCATGGCATTCATGTACTTTCTGCCGTTTCAGTCACTCATCCTTGAGCTACGCCCCATTCACACGTTAATAAAACCTGGGTTCAGCCCTGGACTGAGGCCTTTGTTCCAGTTAGCTATCGTACTAGCTGGATTTAGGACCCCTTGGCTCCCCACAGCTGCAAACATTCCTCAGTATCTTTATCCTCACCCTGCTTGCACTGGAAGAGGGAGATTGGAATTATTAACCCACTACGGTTCCAGTAACTTTTCCAGGGGATCACAAATGTGGATTCTTCTGGAGCAAGAAGAGGTCTAGAAGGGCTCTCTCTATAATGATAGCCTCATGCATTGCCGGAAAGTGAGGTACTAGAACCCCCAAACTGCTGAAAACAGCCAAGGAGTATGGATAAAAGCATAGGTGCTGAAAGGGTCCGATAACTTCATGCTATCACTTCATGTTTGTATGAACTTGCACAAATTAATTTCTGAGACTCAGTTTCCCCCCATACAAAATGCTAATGCTAATACTAGTTCTTCCTTCAGTGTGATCTCAAGGATTAATTTAATAAAACCGCACAGCACAGAGCACTCAGCAATGTTAGGTATTATTAACTCTGCAGACTGGGAAAAAGGGGGGAGGCTACGGTCCCTCCTTAGGGAGGCTGTGATCACAGGACACTCACGGGAATCCCAGAGCTATCTGTTATGAGCTATCTGTAATCAGAGACTTGACCATGGGTCTCTGAACTCCACTTCCGCACAACCCTCCCAATCTTTGCCCCAGACCTGGGCCTGCTAAATAAGAGCTCAAACTGATTAAGGAGAGCAGTTACCACTCCCTCCCTTCCCCTCTCTGCCAGGGAAAGTGACTGCTGCTGCAGGTTTACTGAAACACAAACCATTCCTATGGCCAGATAGACTTTTGGCAGAGCTGTGGTAAGAAAGAAAGAGAGACAGAATTGGGGGGGGGGAGCCCTGGATTGCTGAGACAGCACTGTATTTAGACAATTAAATTTGGAAAAGCAAGACAGTTCCTGTAACCACCTCCCACACCCCCTACTCCAAGAACAAAAGGTTTTGTTGAAAGTATTCATATGGATATTAATCCTGACACTTTAATGAGCCCCTCAGCAAACTGCTCAGCGGTAATTACAGCCAGCTAGAGTGTCACCAGTGGGAAGGGTACAAAAGCACCTCCAAAAATTAGTCACTTGTAAGTTAACCCCACAGTCACATCAAGCAGCCTACACTTGATGACTGATTCACAAAGATTCCCTGACACCTCTGTAGTTACGGGGGACAGATCAGCAGGGGAAGTCTGCAGAGGGAAAAGTTCACGTGTACAAAACACCTCCGCTTCAGGGAAGAGAGCTCTGGGAGAAGCCAGTCACAAATGAATCCTTGGTAGAAGACAACAGCAATGCTATGGGCTGCGCTGTGCTCCAGGCAGGTACTGAGTTCCACTCCTCCCCACCTGGGTTAATTTTCACTGAAGTCCTGGGACAGAGATGCTTCTATCATATTGTATAGGTGAAGAAACTGAGGCTCAGGAGATAAAAGGACTTTGTCTGCAGTCTCCTTGTAACGGCCGAGACACATATTTGACCCCAGGCTCAAAGTGAGATTTAAGCTTCACCTATGAAGTGGGAGTAAATGAAAAGGTTGGGATTTTTTTCTTTTCACTTCCTGGGGATGTTTCAGGGATTAAATATTTGCCTCAGCTTGGATCTTGCCCCATATTATGCAGATCTGTAGAATACAGAGCACCTTCCTAACCCTCATTGCACCCCTTATATTTCCCTCCAGGCTCAGAGCTTACACAAAAGTCCTGGCTGCCCTCTGTAGCACCTTGACTGCTATGCCATCTGACCCCTTTCATTTTTCCTGGTGATCATTTAGAGAAATAATGTGATGTAATGACTGAAGAGAAAACAAGCAAGCAAATAAGGCTAAGTAAGAGGCTAAGGAACAAATAAATAGAAAGGGCTGAAGAATAGAAGGAGGTAGATCAGGCTCCGGAGGCACCCCGGCTTGGTTTGAAACATTGGTCTTCCTTACACTCAATTACTAGTAATAAAGTCTCCAGTGAATCTCCCTGACACTCAGTTTTCTCATCTGTATTCTTTTTTTTTTTTTTTTTTCGGAACTGGGGATTGAACTCACGCCCTTGCGCTTGCCAGGGAAGCACTTATTCCACTGAGCCATCTCCCCGGTCCCTTCTCATCTGTAAAGTGGGATTACTATTGCTTATCTTACTGGATTATAGAAATGACCAGATAATATTTTAGTCCCTGCATTTCCTCTGATTCAGTGAGGCACTCAGTAAACCAACCAGCCTCCCTTGTCCCTTTTTCGTTCCCTTCTCTTCCTGACTTCATTATGTTACAGTCTTAAAAATGACTTTAAGCAAGTGGTAGTAAGAATGTCATTTTACCAATGACCAGTGAGAGGCCTGAAAAGAGGAACTAATAAGACAAGTGAGTACCCTTGCAGCACTCAAATGTAGATCTGTCTTCCTGCGAAGGAAGCCTATTGTGTGACTGAGGCAGGCAGAGAAAGTTTAGGGGTCTCTGGATGTTCAGATCCTTTGCAGTTTTCTTCCCCAGTTGTTCCACTGGAGGGCTGCTGAGAACGTTATCCAAAGCATGTTAATGAGCAATCCAGTGCAGGAATCTCAGTGAGCAAACAAAAGCTGTGGTTGGGGCTGGCAGCCAGGAGCTGTGATCGGTATCTCAACAGATACTGCTGGGACTCCTGGCTCAAATAATTAACTCAATTGCCTCCTCTCAGGAGGGGCCAATAAAACGCAGCCACCTAGCATGTGGGAAATGCTTCCCTGTCCTCTGTGATGTGCTTTGAAGATTCTCCAGCCCGTGTAGTATCATCCTATAGCTGTGGGGGAAGCACTCCCCAGGCCCAGGAAGAGCCTGCCAGGCCTTGATGTGGGTTCAGCAGAGGTTGGCCTGAATCAGGATCCAGCCCTGCCATGCTTGGGATGTCAGACACAACTCTCTACTTCTCTGAGTCTGGTCTCCTTTTGTACAAAATGGGGCTCAGAGGATTCACATCCTAACAGAGATGTTGGGTGCTGTGAAAGAAAGATATTGATAAAGGAACTGTCACCCATTCAAGTACTCTTGAGATTCTCTTCCTACAAGGGATCTCACTGGGAAAAGGAAAGGAGAGAGAAGCAGGATCCTCCTCACACACAAATGAACTGATCTGTATCTCCTTGCAGGGAAACATTGGTTCCCAACTCTAAAGACTTGGGGTTGGAGCAGACAAATCAGTCTGGGTTTGAAAGGTTGCATCTCATTGGTTTCTTCCTCCTTCCATTCTCACTTTCTCAGAAATAAATTTCTTTTCCCTTCTCACTCATCATCTGTGAGCTGAGAGCCCTGTGCCAAATTCCTCCTGAGTGACCTCCTTTAACAGTAACAATAAATGAGTGATCCCACAGATCCCCCAGCACCCAGCTTGCACAGATGCAATTGTTACCCTTTGGTTACAGGTGAGGAAACTGAGGCACAGAGAGATAAAGTAATAGGCCAAGGCTCACTTAGTAAGGAGTAAGAGGAGGAAGCGTTTGGTCTCAAACACAAACCTGCCCAATGCCAGTGCTCTTACTACTATGGAGGCTATCAGTGACTCCTAGATGACCACCATGTACCCAGCTGAGAAGACTGGGCAGCTCATCTTCTCAGGGGTTCAGTCATTCTGACTCAGCCCTGTGTTTCACTACTCTCACCCTCCAGACACAGGTTCGGAGGTTCATCTTCACTCCAAACTCATTGGTTACCTTTTGCAAGCACCAGTCGTGCAACAGGAAGCAGAAACCCTGAAATGATAGCCAGGATTTGGAGGTGGATTTATTCATGTCAATAGGCACTGATCGAGATTCCCAGAATATCAGACCATGATCGCTGGTGGCCTGGGGCTTATATGAGATAAGCAAGCAAGAAGTACAGAGGCAGAGTGGCTTGACAACTGGGGATTGGTTTGTACAATGTGCACAATAGTAACCAGCAATGTATCCCGGTGACCAGCTGTTTCTAAGAGACAGGAGCAACCAGATCGGGAAGAGGAGCTAGTACCTGAACAACTCACAAACTGAAGTATACCAGCTGGGTTGGGAGCATTTTTTGCTAAAGTAGGTGACCTGAAACTAGACTGCCTTTGCCCAGCCTTCCTCTGCTCCCTCGTCCTGCAGATCCATAACCTTCTCTAACCCTATACTCCCCCCATGCAGTGTTGCCTGGCACAAAGTAAACATTGGCTTTAGGCTCCAGTGTCCTTGGCCTGGACTTTCATCCTAACCTCCTTCTCGTGTGAACACCACGCTCCTTATGTGGCAGCGTGTGATCACTGTGACCCTGTTCTCAGATGTCTGCCTTCTCTTGTGTAGTGCGCTCTACCTGGAGGCTTCTCACATCTCCTCCATCTGGAATTCTTCAGAAGCCAAAGGCCGTTTCAGCAAGGCTATCCCTAGAATGCTCATCTCTCCACCTCCCATTCCCCTAGCAAATTTGAGCTCACTCCTAGAATCTTCTTAGCTCACATGGATCAGGGACAGGCTCAGAATTCGCTCTCCCCACACCATGGCCTTACTCTTCTTTCCATGAGGTTGTGAGGCCCAGAGAGCACAATAGTTGCCCTGACCAACACCAAGCAGAGTGCCCAGCCACCAGCTCATGCCAGCAGCCCAGCCCGAGGTTACACCTCTCCTGGCCTTTGCAGGTGAGTCTCCTTCTCCACCTACACCCCGTCACCACAGCACCTCTTTTGCTGGCAGATCAGCCTCGCGGGGTATGGATCACAGGGCTGGTTCCTTTGTCAAATGCTGGTATTCAGATTTTTGCTTTATACTGATTTGCTGTGAGATCTTGGGAAAGTTATTTCATTTCTCAAGCTCTGTTTTCTCATTTATAAAATGGCAGTACTGATAGGACTACATAGGAGCACCTCTAAAATTAAAAATATTTATGATGTGCCTAGAACAGCACCTGGTATATAGTGCAATCAAGGTGAGTTCATATTTGTTTTTTATTGGATTCTCCCTCTAAAATGTTTACTTGTAAAGAAGGGACTGTGTTTTTTTGTCCTTTTGGAGGGTTGATTTTCCATGGTTTAGCACTGCCTTGCACAAGGCACGGTATCATGAATATTAGTGTGCTTGTGATGAGTGAAGAGAGACTGAGGGCTCCTCTATAATCTTCTTGATGCTCCTATCCTTAAGGGGTGGTGGCCAAGCTCTAGGACTTAAAGGTAACCTGCCTGCTTGGGAGTTCTTCACTTCTTCCTGGAGTCCCATGTTCTACCCCTCAAATCAAGTCAAGTCTCTGGTTGTCTCATAAGCTAGGCAGGAAACTCTCACCCTGCTGCAGTGCCGGTGCAGGCCATGGGGGACCCAGCATCAGTCTGCCTGTCCTTGGCTTTGTGACCGATGACCAGTTGTTAATTGCCCTCTCTCTACCAAACCCAGATCACCTCCAGGCTGGGATTCCTGTTTTCTGCATCCTTGTGTGTTCTCTACCTTGCACAATGCCTGGGATATGATGGATGTGCAGTAAATTTCTTTTTTATAGAGGCTATGTCCTCCAGTGTGTAAGCCCCTCAAGATCACCAAGATGGGTATTAGGATGTCTAGGATAAACATACGGAGCTGAGGCCCAAGGATGTCATTTAAGTACACAGCTAGTACCACTATCACTACATGACCCAGCCAGCTCTTGAGCCCGAGGAGCTCCATGAGGCTGTTTGCGTGTCTTCCTGTCTGCATCCAGTAAGGGGACAAGGTGCCATGTAGGCAGCACCATGCACAGGGCAGGCAGTAAGCACTGCTGCCACTGCCCACCACGGAGCTATAGTGGCTACATAAGTGGAGAGCCCTTTTTAACCTAGAAAAGACAAGGAGAACATCCAGATCCACTCCTCTTCCCCTCCCACCACTACATTCACAAGTCCAGGCGACTCAAACACAGCAGTCCCAGTCCCAGGCTTCTGCAGGCAGCTGCTGCTCTTAGCTGTCACGGGGACCCAGCCCCCACAGCCAGGAGCAGAGCTAGGTAAAACATCTCCCTTCCCTGCAGGCTTTGGTTCTCTCTGAGTCTCAGGGTCCACGGTCCTTATCCTTAAACTTCCCTTTGTCTGCATGGCCAGAGAGGGCTTTGATTCCATTTGGCCAGTTCCTATTCAACAATAAGTTGCATTTGTAGGGAGATTTGCCATTGTAAAGCAGCTTCACATTCATTTTCATTTTTATGCGGGGAAATATGTGCCAGGCTGTGGGAGGCGATTTAGGTGTGGCCCTGCTCTGGACCAGGGACTCTAGGGAAAGACAGAAGCAGCCAGCTGCCTACATACCACAGCAACATTCCCCTCGCTGTTCACCCAACTCCACTTAGTATTTATTTTTATGATTTGTCTTCTGCAAGTCTGGGATCAAACCCTGGGTCTTACATATGCTAGGCAAGCACTCTGTCACTGAACAACACTCCATCCCCTCCTATTGGCATTTGTGTTTATTATGTGCTGAACACTATTCCAAACTCATTGAAGCTTTTATGTGGCCTATAAGATGTATCATCAAATAAAACCATAAACACTACCAGAGTAGAAAAGAAGGGAGAAAAAGATGGGTATATTGCTTGCTGGACAAAGTAAAGAAACATGTCACTCAAGAAATGAGTTAGCTGGTCTCTAAGTTAGGAAATTGAAAGGGCTGCGTTATAAGGCAAAAAGAAGTGAACATACTGCATAAAGCAAGACTTTGTGCTCAAGTCTCTGGCAGATGCACGACCTGGAGTATAAAGCTCTCACTTCGTCACCACACTGGTGGGCTAGAAAGTGCTGGAGAGCTCTCCAAGTAGTAGACTACATCCAGTTCCTGGTAGCTTCAGGGCCACACAGCAGGTAGACTTGCACGTGCCTGCCCCATGACTCCAGCAGTTCGTTTCTCTTCTTTACTTCATAGACAGGTAGACTAAAGCTCAGCCGGCTGAGGAGATCACCTACAGTCACTCAAAAATGGCACATACCAGAAATTTGCGTTCCAATTCCAAGGTCCGTGCTGCCCCTCTTACCAGACTGTCTTTCAATATTGCCATGAAAACACGTGATTAGTCACGCTTTATACCCAGTATTCTGAGTTGAATTTGTTACACAAAGAGATGCCGGTCACTCAGGGTATGTCTTGAAGTGCATCTGCTCAATGTGCTGGTCAGGACTGCTGGACCCTCTCAGGAGGGTGGCGACCTGGAGGTGATGGGAAGCAGGGTAGCTACTGCAGGGTCCCACTTGGCACTCGCCTAGATGGAAGAGAGTTGAACACAGCCCTTCCTTCCCCCTTATCTGAGGATCAAAAATAATAATGTTACCTCTTTTCTGACAGGAACTTGTCTTGGTCCATTTTCTGATCAAGATTGATATCTAAGGCTGGGTACTTTATTATTTTTTAAAGGCTTATTTAGCTCACAGTTCTGGAATGAAAGTCCACGATCAGGTGACCTGGTCTGTTTGGGCTCTGGTGGGCTCCTAGCACACGGCATCATTGTGGCAGGAGTCCCTAGAAGTGAGATCCCACAGTGACATGGGAAGGAGGGACTCAGGGCCCAGGCCACTTTTCACAAAATAAAAATTACCCTACAGAGAGTAACCAGAATCCCCCAAATGTACGCCAATTCCTCCTTGGTGACCGGGTTTGAATGTGTCTGTACCGATCGCTCCTCTGTGCAGGGCTGGCAGTGACCTCATCACCTTCGGAGGCTTCCCGCTCTTACCACACTGAGGACCAAACTTGTAGCACAGGAATTTTTGTGGGACATGGGCAAACCACAGAAGGAGCAGCCGGGGACTCTGGCAAGGCAGAGGGCTGGGCAATCACCCTCTAAGGTGCATGACGTGGGTTACACTATGTGATCACTGGAAAAAAATCACTTCGCCCCTCTGAACTCTTTTCCTCATCTATAGAACCAGCAAGGGATAGAAGACTGGAGGTTAAGAGCACAGGATCTGAAAGCAGACTGCTGGGGCAGGCTTTGCTTCTAGCAGCTTTGAAGCCACAACCAATCCTCATCACCTTTTGCCTCAGTCTATTTCACTGTACAAGAGGGTGAAATGATAATATTCATCTTCCAGGGCTGTTCTGAGGAGGAAAGAGTACACACAGGTAAACTAAAAGCCTGTTCTTAGGATGTCACACACAGGTGCCACAGCAGGTGCGCAGAGCCCTTTACACATGAGCCGAGTTACCCCAGTAGCCAGAACTGCGTAAAAGTTGCTTTCTCTTTTCTTTTTTCCTTTTTCTTTTTCCTTTTTATGTATTTGGTTGTCGCAGGGTCTCACTACGCAACTCAGACTTGTGGTGATCCTCCTGCTTTCAGCCTCCCCAGCACTGGGATTATAGGTGTGCACCACTACACTCTGATTCTGGCCGGCTCAGCCCACCCTGGGAGTGGAGCTGGTGCAGCATGTGGTGCCTGCACGTGCCTAAGCTTGCTTAAGCAGGTGCTTTAGTCTGCCGAGCTAGCTCACCAGCCCAAAGTTGCTTTTTCCAAACTAAAACATCAGTATTAATTGTAGTGTAGGCACTTTGCAGGATGTAAGAGTGTTTTGGGTTGCAGTTTGGGCACCTGGTTTCTGAAAGGTTCCCTATCTCTGGTCTAAACCTTGCTACTCAATGTGCAGTGCCTGGCAGTTCTGTTTGTCAAGGGATCAGTTTCCATTTACATGAATATTTCCGTGGTTTTGTTAAGAAGCCAGACATTGGGCTCCCTCAATACCAAGGCAGGGCAGGGCAGGGCAGGGAAGCAGCTAGTGCACCTTGTTGTACTTGTGCAGTCCCCAGTCACTACACCTTCATGGCTGAGGCTCAAGACGCCACATAAAATCTGGCCAGCAGCACTGTTTGCTACAAATGTCAAATCTCAGGCTTGTCAAAGCCCACAGTCACGTGGGAGTGACCCACACATACATCAACATCTCAAACACAGAGGGAAGCTCTATGAAAGAGGTCATTTGTTCAGTGACACCATTTTCTAAACTTTTCTGGCCTGTGTCTGACTTCATAATTCTAAACTAGTAGACTTGGTTTGTAAAGAGCAGCTTTAGATGGATAGAAAAATCAAGCAGAGTGAAGTTTCTCACATCCTGTCTCTGCAGTTTTCAGTCATTGAGGGTGCAGTACTTGTAAGAGATAAAATAGTATTTCATTATTGTTAACAGAGGCCATAGTTTTTATTAAAGTCCACTTTTCATTCTTCGTCAGGCAGCATAGTATCACACATTTCATTGATCTAAAATTCTCTCTGCTTATTGATCTCTCCCATCTTTTCCCTGAGCCCATGGCAACTACTTATCATTTGCTTTTAAAAATGTAAGAAAAAAAAATCACTGCATAGGACAAAGAAACTGATACCGAGGTGAAATGACTTGCTCAAAGTCACTAAGCTGATAAGGGAGGGAGCTGAGTTTCTGGCCTGTGTCTGACTTCATAGTTCCCAAACCTGCTTTTCTAATACATCCAACTAAGCCGTTCTTTCCAGGAAAGGACATACTTGTACTTCTGTGCTCTAGGGAAGGCCTTTCAGGTATGATCTTCTTGCAGGTAATGTTGGGGACACAGCAAGAAGGGAACCATCTGGCCTGCTGAGGTTCCCAGGACCCCCAGTCAGTGCTTCAGCTGGACCTGGAGATGAATTCCCAGACAGACTCTCCAACTAATCATGTTGTGCCTCATTCAAACTAGCTATGATTTTATGGGAAATCACTTAGATTGCTTCAAAGTTCATTGCTTCTAAGAATACCAGAGGAGTTGACCTTGCTTGTCTAGCTCGGGCACACAGTGGGGTATATTTGTGCATGAGTTAGCGCAGATAAACACACATGCGCTAGTTACAGTGCTATGTAAGAATATAAACATGCTATAACAACCCGTACAAGAATTATACAGTGAGGGTGTAGATGTCCCTCACCTTCCTCTTCTGCTCTGCTCTGCTCTACTCCACACCTTGCTGCCAAAGTCTTGCACAAGTGTATTCTTTAACCTTGGGACCTCACCCTCAAGAATCTCCCTTGGGCACCCCCCAGGCAGGCCTACAGATTTACAAATGGGAACTGAGAAATGTTGATGACCCTTAATAGGCTGCTAATTATCCCTTAATCAACCACTAATGGCCATTAGCTGCCAGCCCTGGGCTGCTCAGAGTTCCGCTGGCCAATGGATTGCTGAGGCTGCTGGCCTAGAGAGTAGGCAGCCAAGAGGGGTGATGGGAAATGTCTTCCTTTCAGATTTCCTGCCCTGCCCTCTCCTCCTGATGTTTGGGTGTAGTCAGGAGGGACCGTGAGGAAAGCCAAGGTAGGCAGAAGGAGGAAGAACAGAAGGCAGCTGGCCAGCCAGGGAGGCCAGTCAGCACACGAGTCTTATATGCTTACAAAGTGTCAGGTGTTGTGTTTGTGGCTTCTTTGTGATCCTGTGATAATACTGGTCTTGAAGGAAAAGAGGCAGACAAGTTTGCAGGAAATTATGAGGATGGAAACTTCAAAGAAGTTGCATGAGAGAAGTCCTGAATCAGAGTCACTTGCAGCAAAGAGACTAGGAAGAAATCAATGTTTACAGAGCCTGTTCTGAAGTAGTCTTTGAATTAATTATCCAGAATCCAATACTCCTGGTAAGATAATTTAGAAATGATCACCATGAATTTCCTACTTATGTGTTCAGTGGGTACCAGTCAAACAATCCTTTAGTTAGAAGTTTCTCATAACTACCTTACAGAGGCAGAGAGGAATATTCGTGAAGTTACTCGATGACCACACTGGCACTTGAAGCCACGGTGCTGGTTACACTAAGCTCTGCTGTTTTCCTAATAGCAAAGCTTATCCATTACTTATTCTGTGGCTGCTTCTGTAGCTGTATCAGTTTGGACTGTTAGATGAGGCAACAGGGATGCACATGTAACCCTCCAAGGGGAGGGGAGAGAAATCCCCATCCTGCATCAGTAAAGCTCCAGCGGGAAGATAAACCATACGAGTTGTTGTGTACAGAGAGAACATAATATAGGGAATTCCAGCCTGGAAATGGAGAACAGACATGGCAGAAGGAGAATTCAAGGGGACCACCGAGCCAACAGCTAGAAGCAGTTCCCTTTCGGGCTAGCCAAAAAGGAACAGTGGACATTCTTAACCTTAGGAATATAGGGTGGGGACGCAAAGAGCTAATACTCAGACCCTTCCAACTCTGAGAAAGGACACTGTGTGGCTGGTGATGGGTCTCAGAACTGGAAAAGCGAGTTTAGACCTGGGACCCAAGGGACCCCTCTGATGGTTGGTGCCTCGCTGTGCTCCAGGAAAAGTGGAGAAGTCGAGGATTCAGCTGTGGCACCTAAAAGACGCTTCTGCTACCAGAGTGACAGACAGGGCCCTCGCTCATTGAAAGAAGTTAGAAATAGGAAGGCTCTTTCCATGCTTCCGCTTCCGGGAGCGCAGGCTCCGGAGAGCGCCGCCTGTTGGCTGAGTTCAGCAAGTGACGGTTTTCGAGCGGAGCTGAATTTGTGGTCTCGACCCCAAAAGTTCGCAATGCACATCTTGGTAAAGAGAAATGTAGCTGAAATTTAGCCTTCAAAGACCAGAACTACTGCAAAAATGTTGAACTGTTTCCTTTTTAAATTCTAAATTCTCTATAATCTATTCTCCTTTTAACTGGAGATTTCTTATACATAAATTGTATTGTCTCTTCTGTATTTAGGTTTAAATTTCACTTACAATTACTGAACGTCCTCAGCCCATCTGTGGAGCCTCTCTTGGTTTTCAGTGTCTTCAGAGCCTTGCCTTACACCGCTGCCCTTTAACTGGCTACAGTCCCTTGAACTCCCAGAGTTCCGCCACCCTGAAGACTTTATACTTGCTACTCCTATGGCATGAAACGTTCTCCTCCAACTCTTAGCCTGATTCTTTCTCATCCTTCAGGACGGAGACTAAACATATCTTTTTGTTCTCCAACATCCAACCCTAAATAAACACCCACGTGCCACATTTCTTATTGTACACTTTATATACTGGCATATGTAAAGCACTTCGGGCAATCTGTAACTGTTTATTGAATGTCTATTTCACCAATTAGATTTGAGCTCCGTGAGGCAGAGCTCTGTTAGCTTTTCTCTGCAGCACACTGTTGTCACTATGCATTCGTATTTGCTGAGGAGGTGTGTGGTTTTCTTTGGGGCCTGGTGCTCACGTCTGGGTACCTCATTTCATTCCTAGGACATACTTATGCTTCCTGAGGGCAGACACCACATCTCATATGCCTTTCGCAATGCACACAGGGAGGAGGGATTAAGAACTGATGGAATGTTGTTGATTTTTTACTTATAAGCTGATACTAAGTCATTTACTGACTGAATCTTACAGTGTTGTTTCGTGTCTATTTTTTGACCTGAAGCTTATGGTAGCATCTCAGGGTACAAGACTCACTGTGTGTGCAGGGAAGTACTTAAGACCGTCTACAGAGGGCCTGTGTTTGAAACCCAGCCCTAGTTCTCGTAATTCCGCATGACCTTGGCCAAGTTACTTCTCCTTACGTTTCAGTTTCCTCAACTCTCAATGGTAACGGTAATGTCCCCCTTGCAGGGTGCGGGGAAGTTAGCAAGCGTTCGTATCAAGTGTTATGGTAAACATGGATGCTAATATGGAAACCAGGACTAAGCAAATATCAGTACTGTGCCTGGAAACATAAGCACCCAACAAGTAGCAGCACCTGCCTGTCAGTTAAACTTCGTTTGTGACAAGCTGCCCCTATCTTCTGTCACTCACTTTCAAAATAGTTATTATGCAATATCCCATGACCTGAAATCTTTATTTTCTGTCAAGACTACTTATACTTCAACTCAGTTTCCTCTCTGCTCACACCTTGCCCAAATAAGACACCCAGTATTTTTTTTCAAAGTGATTCTCATACGTTAATTTGGATTTTTCCCTGTTTTATGTTTTTCAAAAACCACATCATATTCCTACATTACTTTTTGTTTTGGTAATGGGACCTTAGGACATAAACTAGGCTCAATAGCTAGTGCTTAATTCTATTCTGACCTAAGGTAAAAATCCCTTATTGATATCAGTTTAAGTAGCTGTAGCAGCTAATATCCAGTTTTGGAGGCTATATATAATTCTTTGTGCTAGCATAAATCAAGACAGCGATTGTTTTCTGTATTGAGCTCAGCAGAGACTAGTCCTCACCAATAGCCACTATTTTCTTCCTCCAACACCAGAGGCCCACCCTTCCAGGTATTGGCAGCGCATCTATTTGGCCTCCATCACAGTTACATTTTCTGCTCTTTCAGGTGGGGTCTGTGGATAAATTCTGGCTGAGAGGATGTGGTGAAAGTATACAAAGTTTTAAGTCATTTTCTTAAAAAATGCATTCCTGCTTTCCTACTCTCCATATATTGTGTTTTGGGACTTCTGAGAAGCAGTTTCTTCTTTTTTGGCGTCCTGCCACCCCTGAGTGAGGCTCTGACCTTATGCATGTCTTTGGATGACCCTGGGGATAAATCTCCATACTCCCCTGGACTGTCCCCCACCTTGTAATTTCATGTGTAATTGCATGTGGCAAGATATACCCTCTTAGCGTATCTTAGTGAAGCAACTGACACAGCGTCACAATTTAAAAATAAAAACATTGAATGACTGGTGGAGTTACTGGGAGGGCTAAAGAAACTGTGGGCTGAGGTGTTAGAAATTGTTCCACAGCTTGGAACAGTTCTGGGCTATCACCTATCTTTTCTTGGATCTTCTGTGAAATGAAAATTTCTGTCCCTAACCTTCCACAACACCGCTGTGACCTGGAAGAGCCATGGTAGGTCTGCAGCAGCCTGCAAAGCAGAATGGATGGCCCAGGCTTCTCATTCCCCCCCAGCACATGAGACTCTCCCCTCCCCACAGGCCTCCTTGATGTGCTACAGACAAGCTGAACTCTTCATAGAAGGCCAGCCAAGGATGCAACGGACATCACCGAGGCATGTCATGTCCCTTACTGCTGTGTTCCAGAACTCATGCTCATGCCTCTGACTGGCCACACCTGGCATAGCTAGAGAGAGTCCGGAGCTGAGGTCCTTGCCTTTCTGGCTTCTGCATGAGCGGGATCTCAGCAGGAGGATGACACAGATTCTCAGTGCCTGTCCACCACCTGCACAGCAGAGCCATCCGATGGCCAATCCACAGACACCTTTAGTGAGCCTGACTATGTGCCAGATTCCACATTAGTGCTATGATCACTGCTGGGTGTGACATCTGGCTTCAGAGTTCTCCTGAACAACTCATGACCTTGCATGTTAGATTCTAAGAGGTGATGGACGTGCCATCCCAATATATGGCTGCGGGGTATACCGAAGGGAAAGCAAAGCAAGGCAAAACAAACACCAGAAAGCAGAACTTCCCTCCACCTTTCCACCAGTTCTTTTCTCCTGACACAGGTCTTACTACCTAGGAATGGCTTTTTGTTTTCCCCTAATCAGGTCGTATAGCCCTTACGTGACAGTAGTCCTGACATCTAGAGGAGCAGGACATCCTCTTCTCTGAGGACAAAGGGTCACTGAAAAGACTGTGCAGAGTGGTCTCGCTATGTGCCCTGGAGCTTGTAACCATGGTTCATGCATAACCTTTTCTCTTGACCCAGAGTGGTTCTCTATGGCTAGCCAGTAACACAAGAATGGGCTAGGTTTAACTCCTTAACTATTCAGGTTTAACTGCTTCTTTGTGTCTTCATTTCTTTATGAAAGCTCACACAACACTTAGTTTATCTTTTTTTTGAGACAGGGTCCTGCTGTATAGTCCAGGCTGGCCTCAAATTCATACTATCCTTTTGCCTCTGCCTCTGAGTGCTGGAATTACAGGCATGTTCCACCACAGCCAGTGAGGATCCTTTTCTACCCTGGTTGAGGCTATATCATATCATATCATATCATATCATATCATATCATTTCATATCACATCATGCCATCTAAATATTTTAATATACATTAATGTTTGTCAAGTACACTTGCATGTTTTACTTTGTCATCCTTTCTTCTGTGTGGAGGCTCAGCCATGAGCCTGGCTGGCTGAGAAAGGTGTTTTCCTTCGCGACAGTGGGTGATGGATGGGCTCTGCCCATGCATGCGTGGGGCATAGGCAGGGCTGGTGGCGCCCTTGCTTGTGCTGCTCTGGGAGGCCCTGGCCGTAGGGCCTGGGCATGATCTTGGGGGCCACGCCCGCAGTGGCTCTGTGATGGAGAACTTGACTCCAGTGTGAGATTGCTTGATCTGTGCTGCCGTGCACTAGCTAACACCAGAGAAAGCCTGAATGGAAAGCAATGCCCCCAAAGAAATAAATCCCTAAAAATAAAGAAAGCCTAACCCTTGGAAAAGACTGGGGAGGAACTTTATATTGAGCTCCTTGACATCAACTTGAAGTGGCATGAGTTACCTGGATGTGCTTCCCTTTGACAGAAGGAGGTGCCCTGTGAGGTTATGTGAGGTCTGAGTACATCCTGGGTGGCTCTCCCACAGATGCCTGCTGATGTCAGTGTCTGCGCCAGGGCAGGCCTAGCTCTGCTTGAAGCCCCTCTGCTTCCCAGCACTGGGCTCAGACTGCTCATGAGTCAGCTCCGGTAGCCCAGGCTAAGGGTGTCTTCAGAAGCAGCGAGGCAGCCCTCCCATGCTGGGCTCTCTTACTGCTGAGTGTTCAGGGTGCTGGACAGTGTCTACCTAGTGCGGGCCGGCCTCGAGCCTGTGGGAGACTCAGCCACAGGCTCTCCTTCCCACACATTGCAGCTTGCACTTGCTCTCACTACAACCTATGCACAGGGGAGCCTCTCGCTAAGGGATTTACAGCCCATCCATCCCCAAGGCTTTAGAAATGCCAGGGCATCCCTGACTAACTGGTTTTCCCACCTTCTCCTGTTTCTAAATCCACCTTGGACTTCTGTCACACACCATGACTACACAATTTGGAGGCCAATCCGGGGCTGATGAACCTGGTTCCCATCTGCCACTGAGCTGTGGTCAAACTAAATGCCCACCTCCCAGGTTAGCCTGAGACCTACCATGCATTCTTTCATAAACAAAGTTCAGAAAAATAAGCCAAATTCTACAAGATGGCAAGAGGCGGAGACAGCCAGCAGGCATAGACCAGATGTCTGGAGACAGATGCTGAGGCCTAGTGCTGGGCCAGACGACCACTGTGAAGTTTTGACATGACCCTTTCTGTTTCTTCGCCATAGAATCCAGACTTGATTGGGACTTTTCAAGTGTTAGTGTGTACATAAATCATCTGGGAATCTGTTAAAATACAGATGTCCCATTCAGTGGGTTCGAGGCAACTGAAGTTCTGAATTTCAGAATTCGGAATAGCCTGAGCAGGTTCCAGGCGAGGCTGATGCTGCTGTATGGATAAATTCAAAAGTTCCCTCCAATGCCTGGCACGTGTGCACCGCACATTCTTTTAGTAACTACAACACCTCTATTGAACATAAATATACACTCATACATGTTTATTAAATTACACATGCAATAACAAGTCATTTTTTAAACAATGAGCAATATAGAAACATAAAAATACAGAGGTGAAATTGCTTCAAAAATACTACCCACAGGAAAGAACTATTGTTGGTAGTTTCAAGTACTGAAGAGTGGGATGACCCACCTAAATTTGTGGCATTCAGCTGTCCCTACTTAGTAGTCCTCAGGACATGTTGGGAAAGCTTTGAAACTTCTGCTGTAGCTCCAAGTCATTATAACACCTAACGCAATGATGGGTTGGCGAGCTCAGCCTTCTGAAAAGGAGGGCTGGAATTACTGTGCCGAATCTCAGATGGAGATTTGGAGACCATGGGAATTCCAGAAAGAAAGCTCCTAGAGGTAAGGGAGGGAGTGTACAGGCTCCGAGCCTCAGCAGTCTGGCCAGCTGGGGCTTCTCAAGCAAAGACTTTCACCTCCCGTGTCTTGATGGGCACTGCCTATTCATTAGAGGGAATGTTCTGAACATGTTTTACTTGAGAATACCATGTGATGGGAGTGACCTGAAACCAAGAAAGTCGTGTCTTTCCTTAGCAGTGGGCTCAGGACCAGGTGGCCGGCTACCCACACGCCTCAGTTTGGGGAACTTGGGAGATGGACAGGTTTTGTCTTCCAGGACCACAATGTGCAAATGAGTTCATATTCTGGCCTTGCTGATGACCTGAGAAGAGTGCTGAGACGGGTGCCTCCACTGCTTGGGGATTTTCAAACTATCCCAAGGAGCCTTTGGCCTGGCACCTCCTGCCTAACCATATGCTCCCTTCCTACAAGTTAGGAGTGAGTCTTGTTGCATTTAAAAAGCCATTTCCCCAAATAACTGTATTTCTTCTTGCCTCTGGACCAGTTATAGATGGTGCCTCCTTCCTGCGACATGGGCCTGGCTCTGTCATCTTGCAGCCGTCACTGCCAGCCCCCTCCTCCCTTGTGCTCCCCTCTTCTCCTTGGGCTCTTCTCTCTGCAGCTGGCATCTTCCACGACCCTTGCACTACTGCTTCTCAAACCTGGAATATCACCTTGCTCTCTTGCACCAGCTGTGAGATCCCTGAGACCTTATTCTAGTCAAGGTTGTCTCTTAGGTGTTTACACCTGGAATATGTTCTTTGAATATTTGTTGAATGAGTTGGAAGCCCTGGAAATTTCTGTAACTGAAGGAGAATTAAAATGGTGATTGCTAAAGATACTTACATGGATTCATTTCTGGTTAATAGAGGATTTAATAATAAAGATGGGGCCATTGCTCCATTTGAGTTATGGACAAATCTTGAGAAGACAATACGGTATGGAGAGAAAACAACCAACTGGAAATCGGATCTAAACCTAAACCCATGGATTACGTACTCATCATTTGGTAAGAGCTTGGCCTTTCTGAGCACTGTAGTCTTCAATGAAGGTAGGATTTACAGTATTCTCACTAAATGAATTATAGACTTGAAAATCTGCAGTGAAAGGTACAAATGTCAGCACTTAATATTATAACCTGATGTTTAAGAAAATTAAATATTATGGATACCAGTTACTGGCACCAGAGTTGGGAATGGCTATAAGTTATGAAGCTATTGTTTCTCAGCTACAGTTGCGCACCCCCTGTGCACCCTCTGTGTACCCCCTATGCACCCTCTGTGCACCCCCTGTGCACCCCCTGTGCACCCCCACCACCTTTCTGTTTTGAGCCACTGGGCTGGGAGCCTGCAGACCAGGCTCCTCCGTGGCCAGCTCTCCCCTTTTGGCCCAGCCATGAGGGAATGCTAGAGAGAGATGAAGGCAGTGGACAGGAGAAGGAAGAAGATCTGCTCCCCATTCTGTCTGTGTGACCTCAACCCACTTCCGCACTTGGGAAGCGGCAGTTCTTTCCTGTTGAGTGCAGTTCTCCCGGTACTTAGGGAGCCAGCCTCACCAAGCAGCCTCCTTGATGCCAGCCCAGCTGCTGCTCCCTGCTTAATGGTCCAGGTCCCAGCTCCACCCAGCTCTGAGTCAGCACCAGCCGAGCAACACTCCTGTGTTATGACTTGTAGTTCAGTGCCCTGGGCTTTTCTGTTTTACATTACTGTATTTTAATAATTCTTATCTGTTTCTTTATTCCTCCAGCACTAGGGGTGGTATCTACTTCCTATGATTGCTAATTCTTATTACTCTTTATGCTATTTTATTTACTTAGCATCTAGTTAATAATTTTTAAAAGTTACTCAGTTAAAATAGTTGTTATATTTTCTGTCTCTCAACTGTCCAGAACCACTATACTCATTGTCATCATAACGTAGGTTTGGAGAAGTAGGAGAATTTAGGTAGAAAAGAGCTTTAAAAAAAACTTCAGTCATCTTTTCCAAAAACTTACTGAAAAAGTCTGTAATATTCCTGTGGGAAGCAGTCACTAAGATGACCCCCAAGGACTTCCGTGCTAGTATTGATGGCAAAATGGATGGGCTGTCAAGTTATCAAACTTCCATGGGTGCCTCTGGAGTCTGTCTTCTGTGGCACCCTCGGGAGATTCTAGCTGTCAGTTGTTAGGTAGTTCTGTGGAGAGACCGGTGTGGTCTGGGAGCAAGGCCTCAAACCCAAGGGTTAGCCTGGGGGCAAATCATCCTCCTGCTGCCCCCTAAAGAGCCCCAGGATGGGACTCAGTGACATCTGACCATGTACAAATGGAAGCCCTTAAACTAAGCCACACTGAGGTTCCTGACTCTCAGAACTGAAACGGTGAATGATGTTTTAAGCCACTAAATCTTGGGGTAATTTGTTATGTATTATGTATCACTTATGCATTGTTTCATTGAATTGAATATTAATTTAGTTCTTGCAATTTCACTTTCTCCAAATCTTGTACTTCTTTCTTGGTAAATGTGAGGAACTGGGACAAAGAGAAATAATACATGTCTGTAAAGACTCTTCTGCCCTTAGCGTGCCTGTAGGTCCTACCCTAAGTTAGGTATTAGATAAAAAATACTTCAAACTCTAGCTCTCCTTTTTAAGGAGCTCACACACATTTGAGACAACAAAGCCTGAACAAAATTATGTAGTTTATAGACCTCACGACTATTCAGGATGCTTGTTTGGAAATAGTGTAGTTGACATGGTAGAATAATTGCTTTAACAGGAATGCACGAGCCTTCACAGTGCCAACCCATATATCTATTTCTTCGCTTTTGAAGGCAGGAGATTCTGTTCTGTGTGCTCTCAAGAACCAGGAGTATGGGATTCTCCCATGATTCTGCCTTCTTCTTGGTGACGTCATTAATCAGCATGAGGAGGAGAGACAATCACCAGTGATGGCTGTGAACACGGTTCACAGCCAGCTCTGGAAGGACATCGCTTTTCCCTTTCACTAAACAAAGCACTGCCACAGAGCTGCAGGGCAGCCTGGGAAATGGGGCCATCTATGTGTTTAAAAGGAGAAGGGAGTGAGGCATGGTGAACACAAACAGTATTTGCCACAGACAGAAAACAGGTCTTTCTTTTTTTTAATTTGCGGAACCAAAGCAAGTCTTATTGAGTTTGGTAGAAAGAGAAGTATCCTGGAATGGAATTTGCACAGTTAGTGCCTCCAGGTAGAGCTGTATAACTTGTGTCCTGCAGAAAGAATGACAGAGGTTTCAGCTGTGTCCAGCCTACCCGAAGGTGTGCTTCTTTCTAATGGTCGCCGAGTGGTGTGCACCCCTGAGAGAAATTCAGACAAAGACGCTGTGCTCCTGGTGACTCACAAAACTGATAAGAAGGGGAGGGGTGAGGATGCCAAGCTACTCCAAAGCCAACCCATTTGTAGGGCGCTGCTGACCCTGTCTCCCTGACATTCACCACATTGATCAACCCTTTTTCTTTGGAAACTGTTTCTTTGTCTGATAGACTGACTTATTTTTGTTTTTTATTTTTATTTTTATTTTTGCAGAACTGGGGATTGAACTCAGGCCCTTGCACTTGCAAGTCAAGTGCTATCTTTGCCTGATAGAAAGGAGCCAGCTAGCCAGTCCCCTGGGTCTCTTTTCCAAGACAATGATAAGGATAGAACCCTCGTATCTAATCAGCTCCTGCTGTGGCTAAGACAGAGTTTGTTCCTCTAGAAAGTCATGTTGAAATTGAATTACCAGTGTGACAGTACTGAGAGGTGGTGGGGTCTTCAGTTTAGGGCGCCTCCACCCTCATGACGCGATTAATGTAGATATGAGATTGGGTTAGTTACTAGAGAAAGATTGTTAAAGAGTATTTCATCCCTTAGGACTGGGATGTAGATCAGCACAGAGCATTATAAGCATGTGCAGACCTGGGGTTTAATCCCAAGTATTTTCCAGAGGCATCCATTCCCCTTTGTGTCCTCTTGCCTTTTGCACTTGCCTGCTTGCCCTTCTTTCCATCAAAATTGATGCGGGCAACACAGGGCTCTCACCAGATGTGGCCACCTCATCTTGAGCTTCCCTCCTTCTGGACTTGTGAGCTAAAATAAACCTGTTTTCTCACAAATCACCCAGTCTCTGCTTCAATATTCTGTTACACTAGCAGACAGTGGACTGAAATGCCTCCCCAAAGATTCTACCCCTGAACACTATCATGCTGGCAATTAGATTAGGGGCAAGACAGCATCCACTGTGCTCACTCCCAGAACACCTATGTTTTTCTGAGTCCTTTCGGGGAGCAGCCTCCAGTGCGTATCAAACATATACAGTGATTTGAAGGAGAGTAGCTGGGAGCCTGGGATAGTGTGTTGCCCTGGAGCAGGTCTGATGTCATCAAAAGCAAGAAGAGGTTAAGGGAGGAAGTGTGGGTCCAGGGCTAGACTGAAGGCCTGTTCTCAGGAGAGAATGCCAAGGCTGTTGGCTGATGAGGTTGCTGGCAGGTTCCCCATCCCCACGCACCCAATAACTTCACTCTCTCTAGAGTTCAGTCCTCAGCAGGGCCAATGTGGGACATGGCTTCGAGGCCGGTCAGGGCTGGTTTCCGTACCCAGCAGTAAGGCCTCTGTGTTTCCTGCAGCTGGTGACCTGGTGGTGTCCTCATAGTTAGCACAGCAGGGGCTGGCAGGAAGGCTCCATGTGAGCGGCCAGAGTCCTCTTGATTTACAATGAGACCTCAGCCATCATTCCAGAGAGTGAAGGGTGGAAGTCCCCAAGGTCCCTGTGTTCTATTCACACAAAATTAAGAATCATCTACACAATATTTTAGCCACCCATAGATTTTTTTTTTTTTTTTTTTTTTTTTTTTTTTTTGTGGAACCGGGGATTGAACTCAGGCCCTTGCGCTTGCCAGGGAAGCACATATTCCACTGAGCCATCTCCCTGGCCCTTAGCCACCCATAGATTTTTAACATCACTAATTTTATTGGCAAAACTCCATTTTGACACATATTATGTTAATAGACAAAATTCTGGTGCTGAATGGCAATGAAAAAAGCTAACGTGTTGTCTCCAGGGTGTGGCTGCTTCACTGGACCCTGGCTGGGTACCGTTCATGTGTGTTTTCCTTCTCAGGGTAACCAGCCATCCCAAACCATACAGACCTCACTGAGGCATTTTAGAGCAAAATGGGAATGATGACATGGTGATATTCAGAAAGTGGAGCAACAGTGACCCAAATCCTGGAAACTGTATGCTAATCCACACTCAGTCCTTTAAACTCTGCATAAGTGGTAAACACTGCTCATGGGACATCTCACCACATCATCACTTGATAGTTTGAGGTGTTATGGAAAGATGTCATTGATGCTATGGGGCAAGAAGGATCCCTCCTTTCTCTTTGGCAAGATGTGAACAGGAACAAGCCAAGAATGAGCTGGCAGCACCTTGCATAAGGGGCCTGCATAACCTGCAAAATGCATGTGGATAGGCGGCTGATGGGGCTGCAAGGGGAGGCTGCAACCGGGCTCTGACCACAAGTATGGTAAGGAGGAGGACAGCTGGAAAGCCACCCACCTACTCAGGTGGAACTTCTGATTGAGGACTGAAGAGATAGCTCAGCAGCATAAGCACCTGCTTGGCAAGCAAAAGGTCCTGAGTTCGATCCCTGGTACAAAAAAAAAAAAAAAAAAAAAAAAGCATTTGGGTCAAGGTCACAGGGCTTGGCAATTTTTCAAATCTTTAATGCATTGTGTCACTTAATGTTCCTCCCCACTCAAGGCAAGTAGTGTCTTTTTTTTATATATTTAGTACAGGGTCTACAGGTTCTACAGGGTCTCACTATGCAGATCGAACTCATAGTGATCCTCCTGTTTTCAGCCTTCCAAGTGCTGGGATTATAGGCACATGCCACCATGCCCAGTCTTAGTTACTGTCTCAGACTGCCTGGGGGCTGGGCCCTCACAGCATGCTGGAGATTGAACACCTGTCCCTGTGTCTGCCCATGCAGGCACTTTAATCTCTGAGCTATCTAGCTGGCCTCTAAGGCAAGTAGTATCTTTATCCCCATCTTATAGAGGTTTCTATAAGTCCTTGTGGAGCCTGAACTGGCACCTAGTTCTTTGGTCTTTCCGTCCTATGCTTACCCAACCCAGGCCACTACTGGCTAGAGCCACAGACATCGACGTGATCCCAGAGAGCTCTTTTTTTCAAGAATTCCTTACATATGCATCGACGCAGGGTGGTTTGCATAATGTACTGCTGGTTTCTGCTGGCCTATTGAACGGGGCAGTTAATACTTAAATTGCTTGTCTTGCCTTTTAAATTTGTTGACCAATTTTGCGTACTTATACCTGGTCATCTGAACAACTAACTTTAAGACAACAGTACGCGATATAACAACCATTGTTGAATTCCTATCCTTTTGTTTAGTGAAATTCAGTATTGTTTCTTTCTTTTTTTTTTTTTTACTATTTTTTATTCTCTTTAAAAATAAAAAAGTAAAGAAAGAAAAAGAAACAAGAAAATTATGGAGGAAAAAAAAAAAAAAAGAATTCCTTGAAGGTGTGCCAGTTCCCACCTCAGGACATCGCAGGATCCTCAGTGGATACCTGAGACCACAGATAGTACTTAGCTGACCCATACTCTGTTCCTCTCTAATTGTATGTACCTTTGAACAAGTTTAATTTGTAAATCAGATACAATAATATCAACAAAACTAACAATCAGAATATGTCATAATAACATATGGTAACAAAAGTTACTTAAAACACGTGTTCTGTTTATTTCTGGAACATCTCATTGAGTATTTTTGAGCTGTGTTGGAGCCCAGCTAACCGGAGGCATCAGAGGAGAGAGTGCACGACCCATGGCAGGGTGGGGACATCTTTGTCATTACCAGGAACCCTGAAATGGTGGGGTTCCCATAGTCACTGTCTCTCTGGGGGAACCTACGGGAGCACTCCTAAAGGCTTTTTTCCCCCCTAACTTTGTCTTTTAGAACAACTTTAGGTACACAGAAAAGTTAGAAAGTTTGCCTAGAAAGTTCCTGTATGCCCTCGCTGGGCTGCCCTGTGTCAGTACTTATATGAATAGTGTATTTGCCAAGACCAAGAACTGAGCACTGGTGTGTTCCTATTAACCCGGCACAGTAAGCCTCATGCTTCACTGAGTTTTGCAGCTATGCTTCTGTTTCTGTGTGTGTCACTTCTCTTAGTTCTTTACTGTCACCTGAGCTGTGATGGTTTTTCCTCTTCCTTGTCTCCTAGGCTCCTGATCTCAGTGCTGAGCAGGAATTTCACACAGTGCCCTTCAGTCTAGGTTAATCTGATGTTTCCCTCTTGATTAGACATAGGCCAAGGGTGGGGAGTATACAGAGGCAATGTGTCTCTCATAACACGACAGCCATGGGCCACAGCACCGGCTGGCTCCCTGGTCCTGTGCTGGGCCAGCCCTGCTCTCTGCTGAAGGGCTCTGCACCCCACAGCCACTCTGCCCTCATCCCCACCCCCACATGTGGACAGCGTGTGTGGAGTGAAGCCTGGATCAGCAGCAGAGTGTCCCACCTTGGAGAGAGAAAACATTTCCAAACCTTGAAGGTTTATGTCCAAACCACTACAGTGCTGATGGACACGCCCTTTAGAGGAAATAGTTTTGAGCTCTGTGAACATCCTGTTCATCCTTAATGCTTGTCTTGTTTTTAATTTGTGCATTCATCCGTGATCTAACCTGGGGATTGTTCACCTATCTGTATTAACATAGATGCATGGGCATGTATTTCATTCTTTTGGTTACACTCCAACGCAACCGTTATTCGTTTTGTTGCTGAAATTGTCCCAGCCGTGGCCTCTGGAAGCTTAAAAAAAAAATAAATAAATCCTCTATGTTCTTTTGACATGTGTCTTTACACATGTGTATGGTAGTAGAGAATGAACCAGAACCTCTGCAAAACCACAGTTCTTTCTTTAGTTTTATTTTTCAAATTTGAGAGTATGTCTTGTGAAGTCACTGAGCTGACTAAGCTGGGCTAGAACTTGTAGATCTCCTGCTTCAACCTCGTAGACTGCTGCTGGGAGATACTCCAGACTCAGCTTATACTTCTAGAAGGAAAACCGCTTTCTTTTATTAAAGAATCATGGTTAGAAAGCAACGCCAGAGGGCTGGCGAGACAGCTCAGTGGACGAAGCACCTGCTTAGGCAAGTGCAGGAGCCAGGGTTTGATCCCTGGCACCACACACCACCGGCCCCACCCTCAGAGCATGCTGAGCCAGTGAATGAGTCTGGGTGTGGTGGCATACACCTGTAATCCCAGTTCTGGGGATGTTGAAAACAGGAGGAGCATTATGAGTCTGAGCTGCATAGTGAGACCCTGTATCAAATACATTTTTTAAAAAAAGAAAAGAGAGAAAGGAACACCAGGACATTCATTTGTGTTTGTTGCTGGGGTAGCATTATTTCTAGGTCCACTCGGTGGTCAGTACTGGAGAGGGGGTATGTGTGTATGGTCTATGTGTGTGGAAGGACCCACGTGGGTTCATCTTAGATGACAACCAGGTCGCACAAGGTGCAAAGCTAGTGTCCTGCGCTGTCTATTGGCCTGTTTATTCTTTCATGCTGACAAACCTCAGAAGGCTCTGCAAGCTAGAAAAGATTCTAGATTCCTGTGGGCAATGAACTACTCTGGAAGAAATAAGGACTAAAGCAGTGGGCTGGAGCACTCGCCTGTTGGTGGGCTGCAGGAAACACTATTGTAGAGGGCAGCGTTGTCCCAAATGTATCATCTTTGAGAGATATTGAAAGCTCCTAGGAAAAAAAAATCCACATTAACTCAGAACATGCATGAGTTGCATTCCAGTTCCAGGTTCAACCAGAATTGTTTCTTTAGTTAAACAACAATAGCAGGAAGACCACGGATCTGAACCCTTCACTTTCCAAGATGAAGAAACAAGGTGTCATTGATTATCACTGGGCCCCAGCCAGGGCCCCAGCATATCTGGAAACAAGAAGACCACTACCCATGGCATCCTTGTGTCATCTGCTGCCACCACTCCCCTCCCCGCAGGGCCTTTGGCAGTGAGCTGGCCACAGCAGCCTGGACATCTCCTCCACACTGGCATGTCCTCGAGCCAATGACCCCTTCTGAGGTCCTGCCTCCTCCAGGGTTGAGGACACTCCACAGCCCCCAAGGAAGGCAGACTTCTGGTCACCTAGCTTCTTGCTTCTCATCGAAGGCACACATGTGGATGCTCCTCGCTCCAGCAACTGCTGGGTTACTCACGGAGGTTAGGGAGCTGTCCACCAGGCCTGGTGGGCACTGTCCTCTGACTCCCCAGAGAAGGGTGAATGGTCCAGCCAAGAGGACTGTGGCTTAAGTGGAAGAATGGGGATAGGGAGATAAAGAAACCAGAATTCAAGGTACATTTCCCATTGGTTCTAATAGTACAAGTCAAGTATTATCATCTATTGACAAAGGTCTAGGAACTTGCCCAGGGCACTCAGCCAGCCTCCCTGGATGGGTAGCTTGTACAAGGTAGATCCAGTGTGGGAACCCAAATCTTTTTGGCTATTAACACTACACTTTTTTTTTTTTTTTTTTTTTTTTTTTTTTTTTTTTTTTTTTTTTTTTTTTTTTTTTTTTTTTTTTTTTGGTGGAAGTGGGGATTGAACTCAGGCCCTTGTGCTTGCCAGGGAAGCACTTTATTCCACTGAGCATCTCCCCGCCCCCCCCCCCCTTTTTAATGCTATGCACTTTATTGCAATCTTCACTTTATTTTATTTATTTATTTATTTTTTGGCGGAACTGGGGATTAAACTCAGGCCCTTGTGCTTGCCAGGGAAGCACTTATTCCACTGAGCCATCTCCCCAGCCCCTATTATTAACACTACACTTCTTGAGGTTGTCTTTTTCTCATGACCACCAGGGATGTGGAATTGATCAGAGCTAGGGATGATTTGTTTCATAAGGGGACTGCAGTAGAGTGAACATTGAGGGAAAGAGGGAGAGTTGGGGGGAGGTAGGTGGAAGCCAAGGCTTCCTGAGCTGTACACTTACTGTAGTTACTGACACACTGTAACTCAGCAGTCTGGAGCATCCAGTGGCAATGCCCACCTCTCTCAGGCAGGAGCCAGGGCAGCCTCTACAGCCCCAGGAACCAGGGTGCAGGGAAGCAGGAGCTGGCAGATGCCAGCCTGCTTGTTACCACACATGTCTGGACTTGGCTCACAGCCCTGCCTGTGACTATGGGCTGCTTTATGAACTTCTTCCTTTTCGCTTTGCTGATAATCCTAGCCTCCTAACCAGCCTCCTTAACCCTCCCTTTCATAAGTGCCACCTTGTACTCAGGAGACACTAGTGAAGACTGTGAATCTCATCAGCCCAAGACTGCCACAGCTCCCCATACAAGTTATTAACAAACACACCCCAAGGGTGTGTCATCATCTTAGGACAAACCCCACGTTTCTCATGCAAGGCCTAGGCCATGTGTCCTTGGCTGGCCCTTTACTGCCTCACTCTCCACTCTCTTCCCAGCTCCACCCCTCGAGCCACTTCCTCCTGAGCTCCCACCTCAGGGCTCTGTGGCTCAGAACTCCCTTTTCCCTCTTTTCATCAGGCTATCACCTACTTCTTTAAGACTCAACTTCCCCTTCTAGGGGACACCTACTTGAGCACTCTAAATCCAGCCACCCCCTTGCTGCTTTCTTTTCTTTCAAAGTATCTAGTGGGATTCTGCAGTTACACATTAGAGTGTGTGGTGCCTTGTTTGTGGCTCTCTCCCTTTGGCTGCAGGCCTTTGTAAGCACTGAGTGTTTCTCCCTGACTTGTGTTTCCATCCCAGGCCATCCCAGTGCCTGATACATAGATGCTCAAGAAACACCCAGAGTATGAAGGTGTATATGATGACAAGTGGGTGTGTTGGGCTGTTCAGCAGCTCTCTGCAGTCCTTCCTGTAGATGCAACCAGGACACAGTTCTCAGGAGTAGATGCAGATGCCTCTCACCCCAGCTCTTACCTGAGTCACCCACCTCTGCCCTTCACCTTGAGGGTTGGTTTGGTGCATCCCCAAGGCTCAGAGCTGGGTTGGGCAGATCTGATGACTTCCTTGCCCCGGGGCAGGAGTGGCCTAGAGGGACTGGAAAAGGCTGCTGGGGGAGGCCCCCCAGGTCCTTGCAGAGTCCTCCCTCCTCCTTCATCTCCCCAACCTCGGAAAACTTTCTGCCCATCCAGTGCCAGCTGAGTGGAGTGGCTACTTGTTTTGTTGTATGTGCTGCTAGGCAACTGGCTGTTTTTCCTTATTTACCTCCCCATGGGCCATTTCACAACACTCTGTAATAGGCTCTGCTCTCTCTGGTGCACATCTGGTTTGAATTTCGCCTGTCACAGCCCCTTGCTGGGAGGGCTTGCACTTTCCCTGTTAGTGGCCAGTACAGACGCCCCTCTGCTCAGGCCACTCCTGGGCATTGGTCTGCTGGGCTCACACTGGCCAAGACTCCAGTCCTGCACCTTACACCTCTCTACTTTGTCTAATGTTTACATATCTGAGCCCAAGAAGCAGGGGCTTGGAGAAGGAAAGGTGGATGAGGGTTTGAGGAGTATTAAAGCAGGAAGGGAACTCAGAGATTTGAGTTTGAGCCCATATTGTCCTCAGTGAGTACGCAGAGAGGGCAACATCTCACCTAGGGGGTTCAGGCAGCAGGGATACAACTGAGGCCAGTTCTCGGAGGTCTCCCACCTCAGGCTGATGACTCCTGCTAACAAACAAACCCTGCCAATGGAACAGGAGAGGTTGGCACTGTCAGGTACACAGGAAACAGCAGTTTTGCTCCTCACCATGTCACCCCCTAACATTTCTCATGGGTTTCTGTGAGGGACATTAAATAAGCAGAAGCATGGGCAATGCCCTGCCTAACATACGCACAGAGAGATGAAAGTTTCTGCTCTTTATCACTGTAGAGGGTGCGTTATCAAAGCAGGGTGGGGAGGGTCAACCACAGGTGAAGAAATAGTCTGGGGACAAGCTAAAGCCTTTTCTCAGCTGGATCCCTGCCCCATCCCTATTGTTCTGGCAAACACTCCACTGAGGGAAATGCTAGGCCTCAGCAGTGCCTTCCCAGGCTGCGCAAGACCCAGCCCTCTTGCCTCTGTGACCTCACTCCACCCTCCCCACTCCAGAGATTCAGCTGTAGGGTGGGGAGCCAGACAAAGTTGGGAAGGCCTCCTTGGTGTGGAAGCAACCAGCTGCTGGGCAAAAACCTGATTTCTGGACAGCCAGGCCGCGTAACAGAGCAAGCAATGTGCTCCAAGTGCACAGAGCTTTGAGCCGCTGTTTTTTTCTCCATGGTATTTATCTGGCTCTGACACACAATTATTTATTTGTTAACTGTCTTCTCCAGCCAGACTGCGAGCTCTGTGGGCTCAGCCCTGTCCATGATCAAGTGCTATGCGTGGAACAGGTTTGAACACAGATCAGGCTGGGTAAGAAGTCATTGAATGAATTCATGGGTGAGTTAACGGATGCATGAATGAATGAATGATGATCCTGCTCTCCTCCAGGCTCCCTCGCCTCGTATTAGCTCCTGGTTGCTCTTCAGCTGTGGATAACACTCTGATCTACCCTTCCCAACTGCACACTGCTTGCTAGCTAGCTTCTTTTGTTCCAGCTCATGATGACCTCGCTCCTTTCTGGGTGTCAATGTGTTGCCTGGCCTGGAATCTTCCTCACCCCATCCAACTCTGCATCCCTGGTGGTAAAGTGGAAAATCCCCTTTGATTTTATTTTTATTTTCCCAACCTGCCCCGTGTAACATGGCCTCCTCACTTGCTCGCAGATGCCTCCAATTCACTTCCTGGTTCTTCATCCACACTGACATCTTGGGCACTGTTTCTATTTCCTGTTCAGCCCACCTGTTCTCCCAAGCCATGGGATCTACCCTGTTCTATCAAAAACCTGCAGTTCTGCTTCTGTACTCCTTGCCTGTAAAGACTACAAAAACCCCAGGCCCCCAGAAGGAGGGGTCTGGCTTTCATTGTTGTTGAAAGTGAGCTGGTCAGGACCACCAGGGTACAATAAAGCTTTTCACTGCCTCCAAATTCTGGGTACCGTTTCCATGTTTCTCCTTGTTGTTGCAGTGGGGTTTGACCTTGTCACTTCCAGGGCTAGTAAGAACCTCTTGTAGATTTCTGGGTTCCTCTGCATCTAGGTCAGAGGAGCTAATTACTTCTTTCAGGTTTTACACCCTGATTAATTAGTGAAAGATAAGGGCACCAGATACCAGGCTGACACCTGAGAGCCGTCAGTGGCCTCTGTCCTCCAAAGCTGTCTCTCAATTTTTTTTAGGTTTATTTTGTCAGTTGTTGGCCTTAGATGTAGCACTGTTGTGGCCCAAGAGTGTCAAGAGATGCAAAGCAGAATTGCTAATATATTTTCTTCCTTTGATTTTACCTTTCCCAGTTACCACGACTGGCAGCAACCCACCTGCTGAGCATGTAGCTGTTGATCCAGGTCCCATCCAGTCTGGTCTGGCCCCTGACCAACTCTCTACCCCAACTCTGCACCAGCTGCATGACCCTCTTGCTTCCCAAGGCTGGATCTGCAGCTTTCTTGCCTGTGCTACTGGCTATTCAAAATCAGCTTTTAAAACAAGAATTAAGTAATGTTCTTCCCTTTAATATTGCTCAATGTTTTTTTTTCTGCACTTCGGAGAAAAAGCTAATCCTTTCCCTAGTCCCCAAAGGTCACCATCTGCCCCCAATCCTCCAGCCACAACTCCAAGTCCACACCAATGCCCCCCACACCTTTGCTCACTACATATCTCCTGTTTCCCCACCAGCCTCCTTTGTGTCCCTCAAACAGATCAGCACCCTCTAGCATGTGAGCTTTCTATCAGCTGTCTCCACTCATGGGTAAACTCTTCCCTCAGGTCCTCAGGAGGTGGGCTTTTCTAGTCATTTGGCTTATGACTTAATAGTGCCTCTCCAGAAAAGCCTTCCCTGACCACTCAGTTAAGAATATCACAACTCACCTCACACATAGAGACACATCCCTCATCCTGTTGGCTTTTCCCGACATGCACCACCAGATTTTTTTCCATCTTTGATTTTCCTTCTTTCCATGAAAATAACAATCACTGTGACTCCAAGACCTAAAACTAAACTGGACACATAATAGACATTCAAAATGATGTTGAATAAATGAATGAATGAATGAATGAATGAATGAATGAATGAATGAATGAATAAGTCAGTAGTCACTTGTCTGCAGACTGAGGGTCAAGAGCCCTGAATTCTGGTCTCCCCCAGCTGTTCTCAAGCTATGAGTCTTAGAGCTCATCAGGTACGTACCCTGGGCCTCTACCTCAGCTTCTAAAGTGAGATCTGATGCTCTGATCCTATCTCTTTTTCCATACTATTGATAATAAAAAGCTGTCAATGGCCATGATGATAGCAATGACCTAGTGATAACTGATGAATTATTTTTAATCTCCTGCAACACCCTAATTATTCATGATTTACACCTAAGTTACATATCCAAAAAGGACTTGATGCTGCTCAAGTTTGAGACCCACTTTATCATTTCCCTAAAGTTCTTTCTTGCTTTCCTTGAACAGGGAAAGACGAATGCTCCCATCCAGACTGCCATGTTGGCATGGACCCCATGGCTGGAAATGTGAGAACATCTCATTCACATCACTGCACCCATAACAGAATGCCTTGACCCCTATGACCCTTGAGGAAGAGCTGCATAAGTAAGATGCAGGGAGGGCAGTGAGAGAGCTGGTCCTCAGGCTCTGGAGCTGTAACCTGGCACACAAATTCCCACCACCACTTCCTGTTTCTATCAGAGCACTGTCCACATTCTCCTCCTTTACCTGTAATCTGTAGACCTGGGCATAGTCTACTTCTAGATGATTTGTACAACATTGTAATTCCAGTGCATATCATCTGCGGCCAAGCTCAAGGTCCCAATTCATTCATATTGTATTCTTATAATAAGCCTTAGATTCTATACACCATGCAAAAGGTATCCCACAAAGGTATTGGAATGCAATGGGATGACAGAAAGCAAAAACAGGTTGATAGTTTCAGTGGGTACAATCTTTGGTCTGCAGATTCAAGAATAATAAGAAGGTTTAGGGTAGAATAAGAATAGCAGAAGCAATAATAGAAACAGCCATCTCATGGGGAGAGACTATTTGGTTTCAGGAAGTTTGTGTCCATTAGCGTCATCTTGTGTTGCCTGAGAAAGTCAGTGGTGGCATGACATGTGTACTGCTTGAGAGCAGTGAAGGCACCTACAGGGAACGTGAGTGTCTCTACTACCAACACAGGACCCTGAAATGCTCCCATCCGGACACTGAACCTAAAAGCTGCCCTTCACTAAAACTTTACAGAATTCCATTCTGGGAGAGCCCCCACATTTCTACTGAATGCATGCCCCACTCATACTGCAGAGCCCTGCAACTGTGTAAACACATGCTTGATTTAACTTTATATGTGAATGCGATTCTGAGCCATGGAACACAGAGCTCCGAGTCTGGAATTCAAGTATCAGCTTTCTTGACCTGGGCAGTTTTGATCCACCCAGTGTGCACTCACAGGTACCGACACCAGGGCTCAGACTGCAAGCAGGAGCTCCAGGTGTGCAGCTCAGGGCTGCCAGGCACGGGCATGTGTGCACAGATCTCTGCTGAGATCGAAGTGGACGAAGGCTGCACAAGTGTTGACCCGAGGGTGGCACAGCACCACACACGGGCTGGGAAGTGGCTCACATCCTTGCCTCAGTTTGTCTTATAGGACAGACTTGACAGTGAATGGCAGGTCACGTCTGGTGTGACCACTCCTTGCCAAGTGATTTAACTTTCCTTTATGCTTCAGATTTGATTTCTCTTTGAGGACGCCATTGGTAAGTATCTTCTTGTGCAGACACCTTAAGTATTTGTACAATAGTAATGACAATGGCTGTCATTATTATTAAATGGTGCATATGCCAAGCACTGTTCCATGAGCTCTGCATTCATCTCACCCAGGTAACAGTCACACAGAGTGCTACCGTTACCTTCATTACTAAGGTGGGACCCTGAGAGACAGACTGTTGCATTACGAGGTCACACTTCAGATAAGAGGCAAAAGTAAGAGGACTTGAACCAGTTCCTCTTCTAAGGCCAGAGAGACAGGTTTGGTCATTTTTACAAAGAAGAAAAAGGAGCGTAAGCAACAGAGGTCACATAACCTCTTGATAGCAGAATCAAAATTCAAATCCAGGTCAAATCTAGTAACAAAGATACATTACTGAGGCCTGTTTTGTATAGTCTGATTTTATGTGATCTGTAAGCTAAGAATAGTTTTAATGATCTTTTCTTTTCTCTTTTTTTTGGACTATGGGTCCTGGGGATGAGAACCCATGGCCCTGGGCATGCTATGCAAATGCTGTACTGCTGAGCTTTCCTCCACCCCAACCTAGCCCTCCATTTTAAGAGCTTTAACGAATTGTTAAAGAGAAAAAATCTTACGTGGGCCCCCCAAACCCTGAATACTGACTACAGGGCCTTTCGTGGAGAAAGTCAGGAGACTTTTACATTGTCCTGGGCCCCTTTTATGTTGGCCTGATAACGTCATAAAGAGTGACAATATGTTGAGGGCATTCTGCATTTGGGAAAGCGATTTCCATTTTGTGGGCTGATTCCCTTCTGGAAGGAGAAGGCGGAGTTCTACAGGCTGTGTCTGCCTCAGCACTAGCGCTTCTTTGCACTCCGCCTCCCATCCCCTCGCTGTCACCCACCGGTTAACACATAATTACACTTCAGTGCTGGAGAAAAGCAAAACCCTTAAATAATCTGTAGAAGCTAAAACACGGTCTTAGTTACTTTCTTGTCTCTGAGGAACAATACCTGACATCCACAGCTCTAGGAAGGAGAGGTTTATTTTGCCACGGTTTGTAGAGGTTTCAATCCACAGCTGGCAGCTTCAGAGCGGGGTGGCACAACAGAGAGGCCTGGCAGAGAAGAGCTTCTGATGGAGGGCAGGAAGGAGGCAGGGAGCGCTCAAGGGAGGAGGGAAGGTGACTCCTCTTCTGACAAGGCTCACCTTCCAAATCACATTTGGCTACACTCATCCATAGACTAATCCACCCATGAGAATCACACACTCATGCTCCAATTGACTCTCCAAAGCCCCACCAATGAATGCATAAGGTATGGGGAGGATGCCTGGCCCTAGCAAATGCTGCACCTCCAACTCTTCAGCACCACACAACGTGCAGGCTCTTTTCCCATCCTCCCAGCCTCTTGGTACCTGAAGTTGTTGGCTTCCTCAGAACTGCTTGCTTGGGATCACCAAGTCTCTCCTACTCCCTTCCTTCTATCCCAGCTACCATGTAATTCAACAAGAGAGAAAAAAAAAAATTGGTGGGGGGGGGATGGAAAAGAAACAAAAAAATTAGAGAGAGCTACCAATTTCTTTCCATACTTTCTCCTTTCAGGATCCATTTTTCCTCTAACGCGGACCTCTTCATATATTCTAAAACATAGGCATCTCTTTCTCATCTTCTCCACGTTCCTCTTTCTCTCTGGGATGGTAAGGCAGCCTTCCTGCTCTGTGGATTTGTGACCTCTCCCACAGTTCATCTCACAAACTTTCTCCAGTCACAAAGAAGCCAAGACACTGGGACCTCACTCTGGCCTTTAGCACCTGCCCAGTTCAAGGGCTGCAGCCACCAGTCCTCCATGTGTGCCCTTGAGGAGAAGAAGACTGTGCTCTGGCACAGTGTGTCCCTAAACGTGTGTGGACAACTTGTGTCCCTAGAAGGGGAGATAAGCCTGTGTGATGGGAAGACGGGGCCATCCAGCAGCGCTGCAGGGAGCAGGCTCTGAGACGGAGGCACCTGCACAGCACTGCTGGCATCTGTGCTTCCTCTATGCACTGTGTTTTGAGGAGGGCTTCTGCTTCAAGGTGCAGATGGAGCAGCATCCAGGCCTGGTGGAGCAGCACAGTGGCTGCTGAATTGCAAACGTGGCCACTTTAGTAGGATGGTAAGAGTTAAGCCAGTAAAAGAGACCGTGCAAGAGGAGAACAAAGCTCCCCAGGACCCAGCCCGCCCTTCCCCTCCCTACCTTCTTTCCTCCCTCTCTCATAGTCAACTAGAAGAAGACAGCTCCATGGGGTTAGGGAGATAGCTCAGTAGAATAAGTGCTTGCCTGGCAAGTGCAAGGGCCTGAGTTCAATCCCTGGTTTCACCAAAAGAAAAAACAAAAAGACGGCTCCAGAACCTAGATATGTGGTTCCCACCAATCAGTTTTGGAAGCCCAGATCAAATGGAGAAGGGTGCACAGAGATAAAGGGCAGAACCAAAGGTTGAAGTCAGGCCCTTGCTCTTGCCAGGGAAGCACTTATTCCACTGAGCCATCTCCCCAGCCTCTAAGGCATCTCACTGAGGAGAAAGATATGCAGTCATGCTGTCAGGAATGCATATGTGCAGAACTATCTGCGTGCTTCTTCTAGTTGACTATGAGAGAGGGAGAAAAGAAGGTAGGGAGGGGAAGGGCGGGCTGGAGATGGAGTGTGGGAAAGGAGCGTGGAGGGAGAAGGGTTGGTTGGGGTAGTATGGGTAGGGGAACTCTACGCCAGTCCTGAGGGTCACTTAAGTGTTTTTTTTTTTTTTTTTTGTAACCAAAATTTTAATCCTAAAGAGTTTCACAAAACATATTACAAATGACAGTATGAAAAAAATCTTGCACAGTAATGCAAAGTTCAACTCTACAATGTACCCTTAAACTGGAAGGACCTTGGTTCTTTAATATCTCAGGTTTCCAAATAAAGATACAAACAACTATGTACTCATACATATGCAGCATCACAGCAGGAGCTTTTGTGACCTAGCAGAGGTAAACTCCCTTGAAGTTTACCTTATTCTATACCAACCAGAAAACCTCTGTCCAAGATAAAAACCGGTTCCATTTTTAAAACCATGCTCACCTAGTTTTACTTGTGGCCTTTATCTGTACCTGGTGGTATGTCTGTATACTACTGTCTCAGCTATGAAACAGGTCTTGTTCAATTTTGGCCAGTTTTGTTTCTGTAACATTAGAACATTGCACTTTCACTAGGCAGAGTTTAGAGGTTTATTTTCAGTTTGTGCAAGACTAAAGTTCAAAGCAAATTTAATCTGGCTTAAGGGAGCATTGTAAAGTAACAATTCTTGGTATTACATGCCTCGTATGATCCATCTCAAACCAGAGAGAATAACATTGTGTCACTGTTCCAAGACACAAAGGTGAACAGCTAAAATATCTTAAACACTCATCAAGTTTATGAAGTCTCAAACAAAACTTGGATTTTCTGTACATGCTCCCGTCAGTGAAGTTAATTTCTGTATACTTCTCCTGCAAACTTATCTTCTATTTCTTTTCATTTGACCTAGATCAGCTGCGACACCTAAAGAAGGATTGGGATGGCTTGGGATTTCTCTCCCTAGACAGTGATCTCTCTTCTCCTATCTCTAGAAAGAGGCCTGCTCTGGCTGTGAGAGAAACTTCTTCGTGGAGATCTGCGGCGAGGTGGAGGACTCCTCCTGTGATAACCATCTCGAGGGCAACGACCCCAAGAAGGAGGAGGCCGCAATTTCAACTTCTCTTTTCACCATTGGATAGTTCCACTCTGACATGGCAGCCACATAATGTTCTTCCATCTAGCTCTGGACAGCATCTGCTGCATCTTGGGGATCCTCAAATTCAACAAAAGCAAAGTCAGGAGGGTTTCTAGCAACCCACATACTTCAAAGTGGTCCATAATAGCCAAAAGCCCATTCTAGCTGTCTTGTTGTCAAGATTCCCTTGACATAAACCTTATAGTCCAATGGGCAGGAATCACAGTGCATCTTGAGATCCGGGGTTAGAAATGCAGAGGTTCAAAGCCACATGTGCCCAGTGGATCTTCTCGCTCCCCTCCAACTTAGGTCTTCTACACACACTCAGTTACCCGGCATCCATGAAATGGTCACTAAAGGGATTTAAGTGGGAAAATGAAGGGGGCCCAGTCCGGATTTGACTACAGAGAAAGGTTACAGCCGGAAAGGACCACGAGGGAACTTTCTGAAAATGCCCTGGAGAGACAACATCGAAGGTCTGAACAGGCAGGAAAGGAAGCTTGAGCCTCATTCAACTTCCTGGCTGAGCAGTTAGCAGTCAGCTCACTTAAATGCTACGTCCCCACCACCTCACTGACTGGACGAGTTATCTGCCTGAGCCACTTTTCCTCATCTATAAATGAAACAGAGCAGCTGTCTCAGAGAGTGGCCATGAATACTGAAGAGAGGGCACATACGTGGCGCTCAGGACACATCCATTATCATTTTTATTATAGCAGCTGTGTGATTTGTACACATTAAGTAAGTAAATGATTGAAAATATTATCTCATACTTTCTCAGCACCATTCTTCTCCTCATCCTCCCCACTCCAAATATACATTCTCAGTGGGCAGGGGAAGAATTCCTCTTCCCTTCTCACAGGTCAGAAAACTGGGAATGAATGAATGAACAAATACCTAACACACCCAGCCCTCTCAGGGGCTGTAGCCAAGTGCTTGTCCTGTGAGCTTGATCCCTCGGGCCCCGCGAGGTGATGCTGGAGTTCTGTCCAGCTTCCTAGCCCTGCAGGATGGTCTGAGACCTCAGGGTGAGTTACCCTGCACCCAGCACAGCCCAGTGTAGGGTCTCCTGGGGTCTGTAAACACGGAGCCTGTAGTCTCTGCCACGAAGTTCACCGCTTCCCAGAACAGAGGTCCCAGTTCCTGTTCAGCCTCTGCTTTTTCTGTAAGGCCTTGCAAGCCCCACTGCCCTTCTGGTAAGCCTGGGCTGGGGAATACTCTGCCCTCACATTCCCTACCACCCACACCCAAGGAGGAAGATTGCCTGCTCACTGCGGGACTTGCACTCTCTTTCAGCCTAACCTCAGGGTTTCTCCTAAGCCTTCTGTTTTGAGGTGGTTTTTTTGGTTTTGGTTTTGTTTCCAGGATCTTCATTTCCCACTGAAGCTCAGAAGGGGGCAGGTTTTCCAAACAGCTAACGAGAATCTGCCTCAGTAACGGGGCACCCTGGGGATGGGCCAGAGCTGCGCCAACCAAGTCACCAGTTGCAAATCACTTTGGTTAGAGGACTTTGCTTTATTTTTTAGCGGCTGTTACGAGTCTCCTACTCTGCCTAACTTAAAAGTTAAGCTTTGTCACAGGAAAGCTTGGGTGTGTAGGGCTCTGTGCTATCTGCACATACAAGCATCCCTGGAATGTGTTGGAGTGCGTCCCCTGCACATATGGAGGCTATGATGCACTCGGTGTATCTTCCCAAATCCCACTGACAGATGTGGGAACTGAAGAAACTGTACAGATGGAAGGTGCAAAGGGCCAAAATACCCCTGGACCATTAGAAACGCTTTGCAGTCTCCTCAGAATGGAAGTCCCCAGATGAACACCTCTTTGCTGCTTCTGTATCCCCCACACAGCACTCTCCCTTGCTCCTCCAGAGCGCTGTGTTTGTGTGTAGATCTGTCTCTGCTGCTCAGCTGTCCCTCCCCTGTGTGGGCTGGGCTTCTCATGCTCCCCAGTTCAAGGCTGGAGGCTGGAAGGATAGGGATGGGGTTAGGGAATGGGGAAGAGGTGCTGCAGGCAGAGAAGTAGGATGGAAGGTGCAGGGCCAGGTTCTGCAGGGCCCAGTGAGGGGCAGACGGAACTGTAGATATAGAAGGAAGCCCAAGAGGTTTTCAAAGTAGTTGGGAGGTGACAGAGAGAGAGAGAGAGAGAGAGAGAGAGAGAGAGAGAGAGAGAGAGAGAGAGAGAGGCAGGAAGTGGGGGTGGGAGCTCTGGGATCCCTCCCAGGGGAGAGCTGGTGGACCACCCAGCCCCTCTGTTCTCAGGCTTGATGAGTGGCTGTCAGGGTCTCTGGCAGGGCCCTGTGAAGCACAGCTTCTGACCCCACCCCTGGGTCTCCAGGTAGTTTCTGGGAGGGCCTGGGAGTCTGCATGTCTATCAAGGTACAGATAAGCTCTCCTGAGCCCAAGTCCTGGTGGTTTAGGGAAGGGAGGGAGAGAGGAAGACGTGGAGGGAGACCTGGCTGTGTCTTTTGGCCCTCTCTTCTCACAGGAGAGCACAGCTGTAGGTCCCACAGGAGGCCAGAAAGGGCACTGCCACAGAGTGGGCATGAAGGAGATAGGCAGCAACTGGAGGGGGAGCTTTTGGCAGAGTGACCCTAGTTAAATGGCAGTTGACCAGGTGAGGGATAGGTCAGAAGTAGAGTGCACACAGGGCAGAATACGGAATGTGAACAAAGGAAAGGAGGTGGAAAATAGTGAGAGGCATTTTAGCAGTTGGGGCCCAAAGATCAAGAATAAACTGCTTTGCATACCCTTCAGATCAGAGAGCCTGGACATTATCTTGTGCGGTAGAGATTTGCAGATATTTTGTAGGGAAGGAGGTGGTTACTGGCCCCTCTAAGAGTCTGATAAAAGTTAAGTGCATGCAGAGCCCAGGTGTGCTACATTTCATGGTGTTCAAAAATCCCCTGAAGACTCTTCAGAAGATTTAAATAAAGAATTTATGCAGTAGAGGCTCAGTTTTAAACAAAGACACAGCCCAGTGGGAGTTTTACCTTAGAAGAGGCTCTCTGGAGAAAAGTGAAGAATGGTTGGATCAGTGGTAACTGAGCACAGAAAAGCCGGGGTTGACAATCTGAGAGACAGGAAATAAAGGGCATGTAGATGGGAAACCATGGAATACCTGTAGCCAAGTGTCAGGAGGGCAAATGTCACAACTTAGCTGAATGTTTTAGTAAAATCAGTCCACTCAACTCAGGCAGCATTAGCCAAGAGCTGAGCTGAGCAGCCCTCTTCACTGGATTTCAATGGAGGCTGATGCAGATCAGCCCACAAAAGTCCTCCCCACCTCGCTCTGGGGTCCAGATTCTGCCGCTTCCTCCCAGTATGGAGGCTGAAGACGTGGTGAGAGACAGACTCTCCCCGACGTGCTGCGGCAAGGCCTTGGGGCAGAGTGGGATGGCGAGTCCCTGGGAGGCAGCCTGGTCATTCTTTCCAGAGGTTTCGCACTAGCCGCCACAGCCTGAGGACAGAACTGGGGAGATGATCTCCTTTGCACCTATGGGAATCTCAAGGCGGACATAGGAAAGGTTTGCCAGAAGTCGTCCCCCTAGGTACTGGTGCAAAGCTGAGACTAGAAAACCCAGAACCCTCAACTCCCAAGTCCCTGCCCTGCCTGATTGCCAGGGCATATTCTGCTTTGGCTTTTCCTAGTGGCTCTAAAGTCCCGTAATTCTGTAGTTCTCACTCAGTTCTTGCAAAGGCCCTTCACCATTCTTTTTGATTCCTTTGATCTCTGTCTGCATTTTTACCACCCAAAGTGCTTATTCTCAGTCATCTGTGAAATTCAGAGCCAGACCTTGAGCCTCCCTGGCATCCGAGAACAAGATTTATTTAAATATTCTCCAAATTATTTTCTTCTAGCTGCAAGGGCCTCAGGACCCACAATTCCACCCCAGGTCTAATGAGACCCATGCTTCTCTCCAATCCAGTTACTAACTAGGGAGCAACATTGACAATAATAATCAACATCTTTCACTTCTTCCCATAAACCTAACTTCAAAACAACTTTATGAAGCAATTGTTATTATTGCCCTGTTGGTTTTATAGATGAGGAAACCAGAAGCACACAGAGGTCACACACCCGATGGCTAACAAACTGTGGAGCCAGGTGGAGCTCAAACCTAAGCACTCTGCCTCAGGGTCCACTTCCTGGTCTCCAGGAGCTGATCAGTGAGAGAGGTTAAAGGTCAGGAGGTATAGAGCTGCTAAGTGAGAGCCCAGGGATGGAAGGCTTCACCCCTGGTGGCATCCCTTGTCATGCCCCTCCATGTGGTCAGAGGGACCCACCCTCAGGAAGTCATCTATTGACTTCTGGAAGAATTGAAAATAAAAATAAAAACACAGGACACTTGGTAAAGTTTGAATGTCAGTTTATAGTAAAACATTTTGAACATAATTACATCTCATGCAGCATTTCAGATATACTTTTCTATTCCAAAAGAGCTTCACTTTGTTTGGAATTCAAATTTAACTGGATATCTTTGTATTTCATTTGGCAAACCCATTTCTCCTGCAATGGAAAGGGACATGGGGTGGAGACTGGATGGCTGTGGTGCTGCTTTCCCTGACCCAACCAGAAGGAGACTTGGCTGAACCAGTTTCAAGCCCTGATGACCCATTTTCTCCTTGCATTCAGAAGTCCTTTGGAGGCTCCAATGTCACAGTTGAAGAAAACTGGAAAAGCCCTCTGATCAGTAGCTAACTCCCTGGGATGACTGTGGTCCAAGCTGGGCTTCTAATTTCCCACTCACCACTTGAAAGATACCCTCAACGGTTCCCTTGCTCAAAGTCGTCATGAGGCCCAGGCCGTCAGTTTTTTAAATATTATTTCCCTCTGAACTGGGTAAAGTCTTCTGTGGTTATTAGAGAATGGTTAAGAAAAGCACAGAGGAGATCCTCAAGAGAAGTAACCCTCGTCCTCCTTCCTTCCAGCTTACAAGCAGGAGTCAGAAGAGATAATTTCTTGGGTTTTTCTCATAGTAAATGGAACAGAGTCCTGAGAAAAGCATTAGCCCTCAGAGGATTACCTGACCTTAACAACATGTTGTGAATTCCCGAAAACCTGCCCCAGGAAATCATTTTGAAATATAAATATAGGAGTTTGCTCCACATTGCAGACATCTGTGCTGAAGCTGCATATTCTTATGGCTGGTATCCCAGACAGACCCTTTGCTTGAAGAAACCCAAGTGCTGTCACTTGATCTCAACACTTCTTCCTCCTTGGTCTCCCCAGGCTCCCCCACCCAGTGCCCTGTGTTCAGTGGTTTCTATCAGCAGAGTGTATGTGACCTCACTGGGAAACTAGCCTCACATGCTTCCAAGCTGCTTTGCCTTCCCTGAGTCCCAGGATGTCCCACACCAAACCACATTTAGATGAAATGCTCTGGGGTGGGGGTATTCTGCATGCCTCAGCAGAAATATCAGGGCAGCCACTAGGAGTGCAAGTGAGACAGGCTCAAAGGCAAAGCAGCCCCTGAAGCAAAGGGGAGCTTAAAAGGTATATGGCAGAACCATGAATAAATGGGTACATGTAGAGGCCTCTGGATCAGAACCCTGGGAAAGACAGTGGCAGTTTCTTAGTGAAGAGTATTCATTGCAAAAGGGTTTAGAACAGAGCAAAAGCAAAGCCTTCTTGGGCTGGGTAGCGATGCTACCTTCCTCCTTGCCCTCCTTAAGGACTCAGCATGGCCTGTGAAGTAGACGGTCTCCGCTGTTCCTGGAGAAGGCTCTTTTTTTGTTTTGCTTTGTTTGTTAATGTACTTAGTACAGGGTGGATAAGATCTCACTACACAGATCAGGTTCATAGTGATCCTCCTGTTTTCAGCCTCCCAAGCACTGGGATTACAGGCATGCACCACCACGCCCAGTCTCAATCACTATCTCAGCACTCCCCAGGTAACTCCAGTCTCCAAGCCTGCCTAAGCAGAGTGACCTTTGAAGAAGGTTCTTTTTTTTTTTTTTGAACCTGGGATTGAACTCAAGCCCTTGTGCTTGCCAGGCAAGCACTTATTCTACTGAGCTATCTCCCTGGCCCCTAAGAAGGTTCTTAATGGAAGCAGCTAAGTGGGCTTTGTCCTCCAGATGCACCCTCTGCGGTCAGCAGGAACCAGACTACACACATCACTCTTACCTTCCTCATCCCATGGCGGCCAGTCATTTCTTTTGTGCCAGGAATTTTGCTAAATATTATGCATGATTAAGCTCATTTACTTTTACAATGATCAGGAGATACAGCTTCCATCTCCATTTTAAGGATGAGGAAGCCAAGGTTTAACAAGGCTGAATATCCAGGGTCACATAGCTAATCACTAGGAAATCACTGGCACCGAGAGTCTAGCTGGCTCAATCCAAGGCCAGTGCTCTCCGGCCGTACATGTTGCTCCCAGGGTCAGTGGTGCGGCATCACGGCCAGCTCAGGGGGTTGGTGCAGGAGACTAACGAGACACATCTTTAGGCCTTGTTTCCCAAGCTTTGGCTGGGCAGAAGTGCTCCTCGATTCCTCTTCAGACTTCCGAAAAGTATGCGTGCATACACAGGCCTTTGAGCATGATGAGAAGAGAAGGCACATGGCAAGACAGATGCTGCAGTCTGACAGTCAGGATTACATCTCACTGGCAAATCTCACTGATGTAGAAAGTTGGATACTAAAGCTTCCTCCTCCAAATCTTAGTTTTCTTACCTATAGATTGGGAAGAATTATATTTGTGTCTCAGGATTGGTTGAATGTTTACTGTTATATCACCCCAAAAGCTATACATGTGTTATGGTTTGTGTCTGGATGTGCCCCCAGAGCTCCTGAAGTTATAGGGGGCAGGATTTTCAGAGGTGGCTGAATTTGGAGTTTGTGATTGGCTCATTGTCTAGAGCTGGAATTGGAGGTGTGAGTGCTACACATGCCCTAGGGTGTGCAGCCTGCATACAATATAAGGGAAGAAAACAGGCCTGCTCCTCCTTCTTGCTTACACTTTTGCTGTTTTCTGCAGTCTTGAGCAGCTGCCCTCTGCTGTGTGCTACCCTGCCTTGGAGCCAGTTGACTATGGACTAAAAGCTCTACAAACTGTGAGATGAATAGATCTTTCCCTCTTTAACTTTAAGTGTCAGGTATTTTGTCCCAGCAATGGGAGTAAAGTAACTTAGACAACATGATTACTCGACAAGCAAGCCATGACTACCTATCTCGGAATCGACACAGGGCCATACAATTCTCTGTTGTGAGTGCTGGCCACATCCTTTGGTCTTCCTGAAACTCAGAGCCCTACATTTGTCTTAGGGAAAATGTGAATTTGCTTCTGCTGTCTGTCCTTTCAGTAAATTCACTTTGAAGTAAATTTCATGAATCTCCTCTTGTGTTTTGCAAATTTGTCATCCCTTTCAGGTCAAATTGCTCCCTTGCTACCAAATTATGTATGTGGGGAAATGACCTGTGAATGCTATATTATCTTGGATACTCCCTGCTTTGCCACTTTTCTCTGGTGCATTCACATATTTGATATTTATTGAGCATCTACTGTAGGCAGATGCAATAGATTGTCATGAGACTATAAGGTTGTGAACTTTATATTGTAATGGGAGGAGTTATGCAATGAGAAGTCATGTTCATGCTGCACACCAGCACCTGTACTGCACCCCTGCACACCAGCAACCGTACTGCACCCCTGCACACCAGCAACCATACCGCATCCCTGCACACCAGCACCTGTGCAGCAAGTGCACCACAGTACAATGCTGACCATGTCCTGCAGACACATGAGCCAATTGCTGGATTTGTTTTCATCTAGTCAGGTTTGTAATGTGATGTCCATTCTATCTGTGGACTCTGGTGCTGGTAAGCTGAGGATTTACTGTATTAACAATAGTCACAACACTATACATTATATCCCAGAACTTATTTGTACCATAACTGAAAAGTTGTACCCTTTAAACTATATCTTCCCCACTCTCATTCCCTTGAAGTCACCATTCTACTCTCTGGTTCTAAGCTCAACTTTTGCGAGCCCAAAAGTCCATACAGGACTCAGTAGTGCAAGCACCTTCCTGGCAAGTGCAAGGTCCTAAGTCTGATTCCCAGTACTCCCCTCAAAAGCCACCAAAGTTCACATAAGTGACATCATGCAGTATCTGTCTTTGTGTGTCTGGTTTATTTCACTTAATGTCCCTGATTTCCTCCTGTATTATAGCTGAATGACATTTCATGAGCTATGTATGTTACCCAGTGTACTGTCATGTGTGTGTGCTGGTGTTCCTTATGCCTTCAGCTGCCAGCAGACACAAGCTGCTCCCACTACTTTGGCCAGGGTAAACGATGCTGCAGGAAATGAGATGCCAATTCACTTTCTTTGGGTGTATTAAATCCTCAACAGTAGAGTGATCACATGATAATTGTATTTTTAATGCCTTTCATAATGGCTAAACCAACTTACATTCCCACCAATGGTGCATAAGGGTTTCATTTTCTCTATACTTTGCATGTATAGACTTATTATCTCATGTCTACTTTATAACCAATATCCCCACAAGTGCAGAATAGTCTTTCATTATGATTTTGGGTTTGATTTCTCTCAATGTTAGTAAGCTTGGGTACTTTTCTTCATATACCTGTTGAGCATTCATGTGTCTTCTGTTGAAAAATGTCTTTTTTGGGACCTTTGCTCATTTTTAAATTGAGTGGTTTATTTTCACTACTGACGCTCATGAATTTCCATTTCCTTATTAAAAGATCAGGTGTGAGTTACGGAGAGCTGCCTCACAACTCTGCATACAAGTTGGAGAGATGCCATCATATAATTAACAGCTAACACCACCGGCACAAGTCACAAATAGAGTTCTTTGCATTCCCACAATCGTGCTGCGCACTACTCATGGCACTAATACACATCTTGAAAAGGAAACATAAAATCACTAAAAGAAATATGAAAAAACCTTCATATGAAATGAAGGCACAATTATTCCAGAATATTAGATGAAGGAGAGGCAAAGGTGAGCACTTTCTGGAAAGAAAACCTGAGCAACCACACAGTAGTTGGTGATGATTGCTTTGCTCTCCATAGTTGCCTAATACGTAGAGCCCAGGCCCTACACAGCGTGAAGGTCGCTGATACACAGCAGCTCCAGGACAGGGGAGCCAGGATGAGCCAGAGGAGGGGACTCACCCTGGAAAACTTATAGTATAGAGAGGGGTGAAAAAAAATTTTTTTTTCTCAAGAATAGGAGGTTTGGGAGGGATGGTGCTTTCAAAGGTTTTAGGGTCAACTGTTTGGATGAGAAGCTAACTTGTTCCTTATCCACACTGACAAGTGTATGCACTCAACAAAGAGATGGACCTGGGACTTTCCCTGGGAAATATTTCTGCTCCTTTTCACTATTTGAGGGAATCCAGCTGCCTTTGGAACAGGGCTCATTCTTGCTGGACTGCTGGGGCCCAGGGCCTGGGCTGAAGGATGAGACCCGACACTGAGCTGGAAGAAGGAGCCCTCTTGTCACCTCACCCTTGCTTCCCACAGTCTGCCCTCCCTTTCTGTGCTGCTCCAGAGGAACAGGCATTGTCTTCCCTTTTTACTTAGTGCATCTGCATGGCACACAATGCTCACACTCCTCGTGTGGAGGTGGTGCATGCAGGCAGCATATCTTAATTTCTTTTTCATAACTTTCCCTCCCTGCCCTCTCCCTCCATCTCATGATCTGTCCCCTTTGAGAATGATCCTATTATTTATCTCTTCTTTAGGCCCCTTTTCTGTCAAGACGTGAACTTTCCATTTAACCCAAGGTATTCATAACTCTTGTGAATTAAGAGGGGAAGCAAATGCCTTTCATTCCTTGGGCTGCCAAGGACCATGTGGTGACTGACCTCATCCGGGCACTGAATGGCACCCCAGTCCCCCGGAGGAGCCCTCTTTCTGGTGTGGCCCCAGGTCAAGGCCAATCAATTTTGCTTTGAGGGGAGGAATGTGAAGCACGTCCTGCAGGAAGGCCGGAACAGATGTTATGCTGTTCCTAGGGCTGCCTTTGCTAGGTGGCTTATGACTGAGCCCTTGAAAGTCAAACCAGGCATGGCCAGTGAGGCTAATCACAGATCACCAGGACTTTATACAACAAAGAGGAAAAAATCCAGTGGAACAGACAGAGAGGGCTGAGCGTCTAGCAGAGCTGGGAACCAGAAAGCAGCTTGCTCGCTGGGGAACCCACCAGGCTGTGTAATTTGACTCTCTCATTTTATAGATGAAAAAACTGAAAAGTCAGTGACTCCTTGAAAGTCATGCTCAAAGGCAACCCAGTCAGGGCTGGAATGAGAGCAAGTCCTATTGCATGAGAGAGAACCTTCTCTAAACTTCGTCCCTTGGCTCAGTCTTGATATTCAGTCTCCACCTGCCCAGGTTATAGGACACTTGCTGCACTCAAAGGTCTTTGGAGAAAACTGCCATGGTTTGAATGCATTCCAGTGCTCCCTGCCTAAAATTTACCTGCTGAAATCCTAGCCCCTGCGGTGATGCTCTTGGAAGTCAGGATCTTTAACCAAGTGATTAGGCTGCCTGAGGGTAGAGCCCTCATGAATGGGACTGATCAGTGCATTTGGTTACTGTATAAAATATCACAGACTGGGTGATTTATAAGCACTAGGATAGTCCCCGGTCCAGCTGCTGGTGGTGTCTGGTGAGGACTTCCTCCTTCTTCCAAGATGGTGACTGTGGCTGCTGATCCGAAGGGATGAGTGCGACGTCCCCATGTAGCCACAGGACAGAACGGCAGAAAAAAAGGTCAAAGCCTCTGTTGAGCTTCTTTCCTGAGGCCTTAACCTTACAGACAAGGGAGAGCCCGGCTCATCCAGTGCACTGCAGTTGAAGTGTCTTTTGTATTTTAGGGAAGGGTCTACAGGGTGTTCAGGTTCTCACTACTAGATCTAACTCTTAGTGATTCTCCTGTTTATAGCCTCCCAAGTGCTGGGGTTGCAGGCACACGCCACCATGCCCAGCTTTAATTGCTCTTTCAGTGTGCCCTGGGGACAAGGCAGGCACAGCAGGCCCGGGGATGGAACCCCTGGCTCCTGTGCCTGCTTGCAGGCACTTTAATCTGCTGAGCTATTGGGCTGGCCCTTGAAGATGAAGTTTTGAGGTGTATGCAGGGACACAGGCCTTTAGACCACCAGCAGTGCCCTCATCTCAGTGCCCTGGGGTAGCACCTTTGCCCTTTGCCAGGTGGAGACAGGAGAAGGCTCTGTGCTTCACCAGGCCCTAGGTCTGCCATGCCTTACTTGCAGTCTTCTCAGAACTGCTGCTACCAGTGCGTAGCTATGGTTCTTAAGCTGCCCCGCTTGTGAGAGCTGCTGGGGCAGACTGTTAGTGCTTACACTGCTGAGCTCCGAATGCACTTCCAGGCTCTCAAAAGGTAGAGCTCAGAACCAGAGAGTAGCATGGTGACTTCCTGGGGATGAGAGTGGGGAAACTGTAGGTGAAAGGGTGCAAGTTTTCAGTTATAGTGTAAACAAGTTCCGGGATACAATGTTCTATAGGTGATAGAGCTTTTGTGACAGCGAGTCAGCCCATGAAATGCACCATGTTTCCTAGCAGATGAGCCACCCTACTGGGGCCAGAGGGCCCCTGTCCACAGCAGCGAAGAGGAAATTAGGCTGGCAGTGGGGTGGTGGGTGTGGGCAGCTTCCCCAGTAGGGCCAGTGGTGAGTTAGCCTCGCAATCTGCTTCTCACTTTTGAATCTGAATTGTCAAGCAGGGGAGCTGCTCTTTAGGAGCCAACGATAAAGTCAGGGCACTTCTGGCTCTTTAACTCTTGCTGCTTTCACTGTCTTCTAACTCTTTCCTCTGGGAAAGGAGAGAGAGGTGACAAGGTCTATCTGTCCACAATAAGTACAGCTCTCGGCCACATGCAGTTCAGGTGCTTGGCTCCTTGCTCCCCATCCATTTGTCCATCAGTGACTGTCACCCCAGATCTGCTAGGTGCAACGGTGGTGGACACTTTTCCCTGATCTTAGGTGCTTACCCCTGAGCAGTGGAGAGAGAGGCAAGAGAAATCATAATTATTACTCCTTGATAATTATGTCTTAGGCACTTTCCTCATCATGAAGACAAAAATACCTAATAAGCACAGCTCAAAGAGAAGAGCTCCATTTTGGCTCACGTTAGAAGTTTCAGTCCATGCTCAGTAGTTAAGGTGGCAGGAAGCAGAGATGGGGAGGAGGTGACGACACCCCCTCATCAGGACTCACTTCTTGACAGCCAGTCAGCACCAGCTGATCCAGTCACCCTCAGCCTCAGCTGGGAGTGCCCGAGGCTGCTGTCCTTCAGGACACTCCAACAACTGCAATGATGGAGGGGGTGACACTGTTGGGACACCAAGGAAGGATGCTTCTCCACCTTGGAGAATGGAAACAAGTGCAAAGATGTCCTCCTGGAGGAGAAGGTACCTGGACTAAGCTCTCAAACAATAATCAGGGTTTCAGTCAATAAAGAACAGGAGGACATGTTAGGCTTCATCAGGGGCCCACAGTTCGGGACCAGCACAGTGTGTGAAGAACTGGCAATGCACGGCGGTTGTGTGGATTTCAGTGAGGCAGGCCTCAGAAGGAGGTCAGCATGGAGCTCGCCTCTGTCCTGCATCCCGGCTCTCAGCCCTGAGCCCGGCTCCCAACACCATCTCAATGAGGTTTAGGATTGGAGCCCATCACCCTGCAGGACCCAAGCATTTACTATACTTGACTTGTGGTTCATCTTAAAGATGGAGAAAAAGAAACCCAAGAAGAGACGGCTTGCCAATGGTGAGCAAAACAACATCTATGGTCCATGGCTTGGGCCACCCAGACAGTTCTCTTTCTGTCATGTCTGTCACCTTCTTGCTGAACTAGCAGTCTGATAGTTTTCTTGTGCGTAACGGGGAGCCACTGAACACTGGAAGCTTCAGTGAAGTGACAGGACATATTTGGTTCTAACCTAAGGTGAACGCCTTCCTCTTGCCACGTGGACCGGCCTTCTTTCCAAGGCATCTGCTTTCTGTCTCTGGGTCAGAGAGTTGCTGCTGCACACGTAAATCCTTCCCAGCATTTCCTTGCAGCTGCATTAGGTGACAGCTTCGAGCCACGGCCCCGAGGGGGAGGATGCCAGGAGAGCTGGTGCCGTCACAGCTGTCAGCCAGAGGCAACCTCCAGTGGCCATGGGAGAGACGTGGTGTGCTCGAAGGATGTCACTTCAGGAAGCAGCTGATTTATGCCAGCATTCAATATGATTTCATTTCAAGTTCAACTCAGAGCCGCATAAGCTTTACAGAGAAGTAGCCTTTCTGCTATAACCTCTGGCCAAAAGTAGAACACCTATGTTCATTGAAACATTTGATAACAGCAAAAACTAGAGGATTGGTTAACCCAACTGTAGTACGTTCAAAAGAAAGAATATTATGCAGCTATTGAAATGTAGCTTAAAAATAAGTAGCTATAACTGGATTCTTAAAATAGCTAGGTAGTATAATATAGCATCTAGTAAACTAGATAGTAACTAGAACTAGATAGTGACTATCTATAACTATAATAACCTAGAGAACTTTTATAACCTAGGTTATAAAATGTAAGTGCTCTAGAGCTTGTTTTTTATTTTAGAAAAGTATAGATGAATGGGTGGATGATAGATAGCTAGGGGCATAGACACATGAATAGGATAGATAGACACAAAAGACCAACATGTGAAGAGCCTTTCTATCCCTCAGGAGGGATTAGAGTAACTTTAAAATCACTTTCTTTCATCTCCTAATTATTTAAAAATAATTAGGAGGAGGGGGAGGGGAAGGGGAGGGACAGGAAGCTGGGGAGGGAGGGAACAGGGAGGAGAGAGACAGGGAAAGGGGAGGAAGAAAGGGAAGGGAAGAGAAAAGGGAGGAGAGGGGAGGGAAGGGAAGGGAGAACAAGATACTTGAGAACAAGATGCTTTCCCCCAGGTGCCGACCTCATGACCCACTCCCTTCCACTAGGCCCCACTCCTCAGTCTCTACCACCTGCCCCCACTATCACCACCTTAATTAATCTACATATTAACTCTCTGATGAAGTAAGAGCCCTTGTGATCCCGTCACTTTATAAAAGTCCCACCCACTTCTCAAAACCCATGAGTGGGCGAGGACACCCCCCTGAGCCTCATGGGATGTGTTCTATCCAAACTGTAATACCAAGGCATGTCACAGATGCTTCCAGCGGGCTCAGTGGGGGCCTTCAGGGTTCTGAGTCTGATTTTTCCTTTTTGCTTTCACAGTCCTCAGTATCACTTCTACAAATTCCTCCTCACTGATCTAGTCTGCCATGTACCCTAAGTCCCTAATGTCCCACAACCTTTTGATTTCTTTTCTTTTTCTTTTTCTTTTTTATGTATTTAGTACAGGGTGTATAGGGTCTCACTACATAGATTGGACTCGTAGAGATCCTCCTGTTTTCAGCTTCCCAAGCACTGGGATTATAGGCTCACACCACCATGCCCAGTCTCAATCACTGTCTCAGTGCGCCCCAAGGGCGAGGTTGGCACAGCTCTCAGTGCTGGGGATTGAGCCCCGGTCCCGGCGCTCTGCCTAAGCAGGCACTTCAGTCCGCTGAGCTATCTGGCTGGCCCTAGCCTTTTGACTTCTGTAGGCATTTCTACCTTCCCAGGCAAGATGGGTGTCTCATTGAAAGCAGGCTCCTTTCTCTACTCATTTTACCTTCTCAGTGCTTAAGACATTGCCTGTCACACAGGAGGTACTCAGCGGACGTCTAAGGCTCTTCCCAATTGCCAACCAAAGCCCTTATTGGTTGACAATCATTATGTTAACACTTGGTAAGAATTTGTTTATTCTCACAACACTGTGAATTAGATTTTATTCCCACTTTACAGATGGAAAAAGCGAGTCTTAAGAGGCTGACTCAACTTTGTTCACTTGTCCCAAGAGCTTTAGAGATGGCATTTAAACCGAGGCAGTTTGGCTTTAGAGTGCTATACCTTCCTCTTGAATTCATTCACCTACTCATTCCACCAGTGGTGATCATGCTCCCACCAGAAGCCAGGGCTTCTGCCCTGGAAGAAGTGATACACAGGGCATCAGATAATCCCATGCTGGACGAAACTGTAAATCGGACACATGATCAAAGAACAGAGTGTCCTACTGGCACAGACAACTTGGTGGAGGGTGGGGTGGCTGAGCAGGAAGCCACAGGCACCCAGGACAAGGTGAGAGTGTCTGGTTGGGTGTCACAGTGCTTCTTCCTGCCTGGACAGCGTGCTTTCTGAGGACGCAAACCACACCTACAACAGCTCCACTTTCATACTTCAGCGCCGCACCTGAAGTTGCCACTCAGTGGAGGTTAGGTAAAAGAATGCTACTGGCTTCTACATTTCAAAAACAAACAAACAAACAAACAAAAAAAAAAAAAAAAAGGAGAGCTTCAGATCTGGGGACACCAGAAGATTGAACGTGAAGATCTCCGACTCTCAAGGGGCAGCCAAGAATGGCTGGAGAGATCAACAAAGGGCTTGAGATATCCCTAGACACCCATCCCAAACCTGCTTTCCTGGGAACAAAAATATAAAACTGTCTGAGGTGCTGCGGCGTTCTCAGGTTGCCAGGCGAACAGTGTACCTACCATAGCCACAGACGTCTGGCTGGGGACAGCCCTCAGCGCTCATGGGAAGCTGGACCACGGGGATTCGTTCCAACCACATGAGGTCCAGAGGGGCTTTGAAATGGCCAGAGAGTTGGTAATTACCTGGACGTGCTACTGCTGACCTGATGATTTTCTCCAAGTTTTGCTACAATGAGCTCTTTTTTTCATTAAGTTGATTTGTTTTGGCTTCTTTGGGTGTTTTGGATTCAGTTGCGATTTACACCTGCATTTAGAGAAAAGAGTCCTATTTTCCTGTTCTCCAGCTCCCAAGCTGGGATTGCTTAGGGTCTAGATGGCCTTGTGAAAAATAGGGGCTGGAGGGGAGTAGACAAACTTGCAGGAAATGGGGCTTCACTGGAGGCCATTGCCTTTGCAAGGATTTGGGGGATGAGGTGTCTCTTGTCAAACTGCTGGATACAAGGCTGGGTCACCCCCTCTCTCTCATTTAGCTCCCAAGTATGTCACATACAAATCACCTCCACTGCACCATGGAAAGTGAAAATAACTTGTTCCCTGGATTCTAGAGCTCCTCTGAATCATTTTACTCTAAAGAAAACAAAATATCTAAGGTCCTACTGCTCCAGACTACTGTTCTCTTTAAAAGAGTTGTGACAGTCTCTTGGTATCACTGTCACCCACAGCTTGTCAAAGAACGCTTCACATGACCCAGGGACACAAAGTCAGCCCTGGCTCCTGCCTCCCAAGGAGAATGGTAGTTCGGCCACATACCCACTCACATTCCCGTGGGGACTGCGTGGGTATGGGAAACAGTCCCCTCTCTGGCCTTATTATTTCAGTGGGTAAATGGACTTCTATTTAATTATTGGCAGCTGGGAACTTCATGTTCCCATTTTAAACCTCCATTTCAGGAAGATGACTTAAAAAATGTAATATCTAGGTGTGGGGAGATAGCTCAGTGGCATAGTGCAAGGTCCTGAGTTTGATCCCTGGTTAAAAAAATAAGGTAATGTAGCCCACAGCCCTCGCCATGGCTCAGGGTTTTGATTGTTGTCTGCATTGTGTACGTGGGGTATGTGTGTGTGTGTGTGTGTGTGTGTGTGTGTGTGTGTGT
>NW_004524732.1:598702-600201 GCF_000260255.1 Octodon degus
TGTGTGTGTGTGTGTGTGTGTGTGTGTGTGTGTGTGTGTGTGTGTGTTGGGGAGTGGGTAAAAGTAACTTTAGTGACATAATTGATTCAACCTGGGAGACTCACTGGCAAGTTAGAACTGCACGTTCTTCGGAGCATTGTTGACACCTTTTCCCCAGTTCTGTTCCATAGCACTGCTTTGAAAAGTGTCCATTTCTGTCTAAATCCTTGTAACTCTATTCAGTGTCAGATGGTGGATTTTTCTTGCCAAAGTGCCACGAGAAGGTCATGTGTGGAGGAATTCTGTGCTCTATCTGGACCTCACTAGCTCCTTCTTCCCATCAGTATGAAAAAGAACCTTTCATCTTTCCCCTCTTGCTGATTTTAACACAGGTATCCTGGCCTCAGAGCAGCGGTGGCAAAGGGCAAGTGAGAGACGTTTCTGCACAGCCGTCCCATAGCCAGTGGGGGAAATGACACCTGCAAACCAGGTATGCAGAAGGCAGAATGCCTGATTCCAATGTGCTGTAGGAACGTCTCTTAACTATACGATGTATAGCAAGTGAGCCCACAGGACAAGTGCAGATCCTCCATACCCATTTCTGCTCCTCTTTAGCTATTGGTTGTGTCCAAGAGCCTATTTCAGCCTGGCTGGCATCTTGGGTGGAGAAAGTGTGTTCTGCCTCATAGCCTCTACACCCGAGCACCCTCATCTGCTCTACCCATGATCCTCTCCCTCCTATTCATGTAGTGATGCACTCAATCCTTATTCATATAGGTCTTTCCTTGACATCTGCATCTATCTGTCCATGTCCACATTCCCAGATGATGTGCTCATCACATTAGTGGGCAAGGGGCATCTGTTGCCTATGTTCTGAAGTCTGAGCACTTCTGCCTTTTCTAGCTTGACAGTGGAGTAGACAAGGGAAATACTAGACACACAAGGCTGGGTAGAACTATTTTTCCCCAAGATTTGGCCAACAAGTGCCTTAAAATAGCAATGAGGCTATTAGTCCTGTGGCAAAGGGACTTCCTCCTCTCCCAGAGAGGGCAGATAGAGCAATGGGATTGGTTGGTTGGGTGCCATAGGATGGACCTGCGTAAGCAGAGCCCAGCAGTACACCTGAGTGTGAAGCAGGGAAAGGCTACATGAGCTACAAGCCCAGCACAGGCTCAGGATCTTTATTTCCTCATAAGGAAGTGTTCCAGGCCCAAGGCCCATTCTCATGTGATGGAAAGAGAATGCAGAGCCCGCATGCCTATGACTGCCTTTCCTAACTCACTCTTGTGTGCTCATCCAAATTAGCCCCTGCATCCATATCCACAGCCATAGCTAGCTCATTTCCCAGGCACCATCATTTGTCTTCAGTTAGATGATTCTTCTTCTTCTTCTTCTTCTTCTTCTTCTTCTTCTTCTTCTTCTTCTTCTTCTTCTTCTTTCTTCTTCTTCTTCTTCTTCTTCTTCTTCTTCTTCTTCTTCTTCTTCTTCTTCTTCTTCTTCTTCTTCTTCTTCTTTCTTCT